>NC_058095.1:111541439-111844469 GCF_020171115.1 Neogale vison | reverse complement strand
AACTTGTGAGAAACTTGGGCTTGTGAGAGTATTACATAAAGTTAGTATATAGCTGAAATAAGATAAACATATACAAAATGAATGCCACCTAGTAAAGTTTCAATAAATATTAGCATTTACTAGGAACCCTTTCCTTTTTTGTTTTATTTTACTTTTGGAATATACAGAGGCTACTTTGTAAACAGTTAACTCAAGCACAATGTAAAGATCTAGCTTTTCAGGGGGATTGGTACTACAAAATGCATAAGCACATTGCCCAGAGGTTTGTGTTCCTGGTGTTGGGGTACCCTGAACTGTTATGTAATGGGAAGTGCAATGAATCCAGAGTTAGCAAATCTGCGTTGGAGTCCTGCTGCCACAACCAAGTCAGCCCAACCTCTTCGGGCCCAGTTCCTCATGAGTAAATGGAACCATTCTAGTTCCAGAATGCTAGGTCTACAGCTGTAGTTAATACGACAGGTGAGCCTATAGAGAGGACAGGTGAGAGGCTGTAGAACTGAAATGAGGACCGATGGCCAGTAGGGTTAGGATACAGGTAGATAGTAAAGTTTAAGGGTTAGGATACAGGTAAATAGTAAAGTTTAAGAAAAAAAGGAAGAGTGTGAAAGAAGGGAAGAATCACATGGTGATCCCTACGAAGGAGCAGAAAGATAACAAAGGAGGAAAAAAGAGGGAGAAGGGGAAGGAGACTGGAGAGAAGGAACAAAAAAGAGGATAGAGTAAGAATCGCTGTTCTGCTTGGTTATATAAGTGATTAGCAGTAGCTGCATCCTTATACCTGACTGAGCGCTCTGGTTGGGGCTGACGGTGGCCAATTGCCCGTGTGAGGAGTCCCTGTGAAGTCAACACGGTTGTACCTTTCTTTACAGGAATTCGGATGTGGAGATACCAAGTTTGTCTAATGGAGTAGGTGCGGGATCAGATGGGAAACAGGATAACTGCTTGAAACCTTCTTAGAAAAGGAAATGGAAAACAAAGCAGAGGCAATTATTACAGAGATAATCCAAGGAAACTTTCCTGAAGTGAAGAACATGAAAATTTGGACAAGACTTCAAATCCACAGCAGCATGGTAAAATGAAAGAGACAGCACAGCTCACAACATCTTGTCATTACATTTGGAAACAATAAAACATATTTAAATTTCCAAGAGGAAAAATAGGTCACATGATAGCCTGGGAATTAGAATGGCCTCAATTGTTAAAGGTTAACATTGAAAGCTGGAAGACATTACCACAATGCCTTCTTTTCTGTCAGAAACTAATTATTTTAAAAAATATTTTATTTATTTATTTGACAGAGATCATAAGTAGGCAGAGAGGCAGGTGGAGAGAGGGGGAAGCAGGCTCCCTCCTGAGCAGAGAGCCAGATGCGGGGCTCGATCCCAGCACCCTGAAATCATGACCTGAGCCAAAGGCAAAGGCTTAACCCTCTGAGCCACCCAGGTGCCCCCAAAAAACTAATTTCTGACCTAGACTTCTTTACCCAAACAAATATTTAATTAAGCATTTTCAGATATAGTCCATCTCAAACATTTACTTTCTACACGCAGTTTCTTAGGAAGCAACAAGGTAATGTGCTCTATGTTATTAAGAAGGAAGGAAGGAAGGAGAGAAGGAAGGAAGGAAGGAAAATAAAAAGGGAGGAAGGAAGGGAGGGAGGGAGGAAGAGAGGAAGGAAAGAAATTGATTCAGGAAACACGGTTCAGTCACAAGAGGGAAGCACAGGGGTTTATGAGTCTGTTGGTAAGGGTGAGTTTTCAAGGATCCTATAAACAGTGAAGATTGGGACCAGAAGACAAAGGGCTGTAGGCAAGTTGTGGGATGCGAAAACTGAAACTGGTATCACCTGATGCATCTGATCACACTGAGCAGCTATTTACAGTTCAGGTGGAGATTTGGATAAGGAATTAATGAAAAGTAAATATAAAATGGAATAAATACAAAGCATAAAAATACCACATGAGAGAGGGAAGAGTTGCTTAAGAATAGGATCATACTAAATTACACGGCTCAGCTCTGAACATTTTTATTGTGATAACAAGAATTAAATACTTAATCACAAATTGTGATACGACTATTTTGGGGGGATGAATAAGGGGAAAGTGTGTGTGTGTGTGGAGAGTGGCTTAGGAGAAGTAAATTCTCATATTCTAATTTGGGAATTCATTATATAGTAACTAAATGTTGGAAAACATCCAGAAATAGATATAAGCATATTACAAAAGTGTCTTCAAAGACCAAATAAACAGAGTTCAAAGATTTAATAGTGGCTGTCCCTGAGGAGCAGGAATCTGAAAAGAAACTGCTGCTTTTTGTTATTCTTTTGAAACTGTAGTAATATTTGAGTTTTAAAAATTTTATGCACTGATCACTATAATGCATATAAAAAATAAATTTAATGTATATTTGGAATATAGAGAAAAACATACCTCTCTGTGATGACAGATGTGAAAACTCAGAAAATCCCTAACAGATAAACATTATATCTTCACTTTACCTGTGAAGAAATTGAAGCCCATAGAAATTTTGCAAGTTGACATAGTTACAAAATGACAGAGCCAGGGACTAAACCCAGTCTTTTCGATTTCATATTCAGGCTTCACAATATCTGCTGCTTCTCATTATCTTTTACCTCAAATTTGCCACACTGCTTTAAATATCACCCACACAGTCGCAACGAAAAAAACTCTGAATATACAAAATCACATCCTTCATTAGTCATGTCTGAACTAACTGAACAGAATCGAATGTTATCTTAGGTCTCATTTGCACCCTCAGTTTGGTGACACCCTGGGGACCAGAGATGATCATTCAGGTGGGTAGTAGGTACAGCTTTGGGGTCTAAAGCTTTTCCTAACAGATAAATGCTTCTCATTAGATCATCCCAAGACACAAGGAATGGATTTCATTGCTTTATAAATGTTCTTAATTGGATTCAGTACACCTGGGAAATAACATTTCTATTTGCTCTCAAGACATGATTGCATTAAACCTTAATGATGTACCAGATGTGGGGTTAGACAAGACTATTTTAATTGAGTGTCAACTATATTATTGGAGCACTTGCCTAGATTTACTTTTTCAAAAAGCTGTAAGCTTTGACGAACTCTCAGTTCTCTTCTGTTAGTTTGATAGAGCCCCTGAAACTACTGCCTCCTTCCACAGCACAAGGCTTCACTAGCTTTCTCCTTGGTAACCAGATAGCTTTTGTCTCCTTCATCACTAGTTCCTGTAAGTGTCATTACGATGGCTGCAATTTGCACAACTCAATGGCTGCTCCAGTAAAATAAACAAAATCTGATTATGTCAAAATTGGACCGTGCCTGAAGTAGGATGATTAGTTTTCATTCTATATATTATATGAGCACCCAGAAAGATGGTAAATATCAAGATGTTTCTTAGAAAATTTTATAAAGAGAATTAGTAGGGAAAATTTAGACTGAGTTGCTATGTATCCTATCAATTTGATCTTTGTAGTCTCAGTCCTCGGGTTTTAGGTTTATGAGCCTTTGGAATTTTATGCAAAATGAGCACAAATGTGCATTTTGAAAAAAGATGGTCCAGAACCTTTGCCAAAATTGTGAGAAGTTCATAACCCCCAAAACATAAAGAATCATTGCTTTATATAAAGAAATGAAGTCTATGTGGAATTCTTTAATTAGATTATTCTTGGTAGAAATATAGAAGTTTTTAAATAGGTACCCAAGAAATTAAAATTAGAGCTTCCCTATGACCCTGCAATTACACTACTGGGTATTTACCCCCAAAGATACAGATGTAGTGAAAAGAAGGGTCATCTGTACCCCAATGTTTATAGCAGCAATGGCCACGGTCGCCAAACTATGGAAAGAACCAAGATGCCCTTCAACGGACGAAGGGATAAGGAAGATGTGGTCCATATACACTATGGAGTATTATACCTCCATCAGAAAGGATGAATTCCCAACTTTTGTAGCAACATGGACAGGACTGGGAGAGATTATGCTGAGTGAAATAAGTCAAGCAGAGAGAGTCAATTATCATATGGTTTCACTTATTTGTGGAGCATAACAAATAGCATGGAGGACATGGGGACTTAGAGAGGAGAAGGGAGTTGGGGGAAATTGGAAGAAAAGGTGAATCATGAGAGACTATGGACTCTGAAAAACAATCTGAGAGTTTTGAAGGGGGGCGGGTGGGAGGTTGGGGGAACTAGGTGGTGGGTATTAGAGAGGGCACAGATTGCATGGAGCACTGGGTGTGGTGCAAAAACAATGAATACTGTTATGCTGAAAAGAAATTAAAAAAAATAGGTACTAGTAACTTTTCAAGAGATAGTATAATTATGCCCTCTATCATTATTTTTCAATTCTCTCCTACTTCTGGAACTATGAAACTCAAAATTCATCTATAACATATTTTATGTACTCTCTCACCTCACTCCCCCCCCAATTTCTTATTCTCCTAGCTTTTTTAAGGTGGTAGGTAGGCATTCTTTTTTTTTTTGAAAAATCTTGTATTTAAATTCAATTTAGTTAACATATACTGTATTATTAATTTAAGGGTAGAACTTAGTGATTCATCAGTTGTATATAACAACCACTGTTCATCACATCCTGTGCCCCCCTTAATGCCCATCACCCAGTTACCTCATTCCCACACCCACTTCCCCTCCAGCAACCCTCTGTTTGTTTCTTAGAGTTCAGCGTCTCTTATGGTTTGCCTCCCTTTCTGTTTTCATCTAATTTTATTTTCCCTTCCTTTCTCCTATGTTCATCTGTTTTGTTTCTTAAATTCCACATATGAGTGAAACCATATGGTATTTGTCTTTCTCTGACTGACTTAATTCACTTAGCCTAATACCCTCTAGTTCCATCCACATCTCTTTTTTTTCCCTAGCTTTTGAAGATTCATATAAGATTATCAATAAATAGTACTTTTTATTGTGGCTTCCTAATTAAATTTTCTACTTCTTTCTCTGGTTGCATACTGAGCATATTTAATAGGAAAGTAAAAATCTCAAGCATTATATTATTTGGCGATGTCATCCATTTTGCCCTTCTCATCTTTCTCGTTGTTTCATTGATCAGAAGCAGCTTGTGTGCCATCTCTGCTAGAGCTCTCAAACAACACTTTCCATTCAGCACTTATAAGGAATATAAAGAGCCAACTCAACAATAGATGCATGGTCTGGCATTTTGCACTTTCTTTTTAACACCTAAGAGATTTCATTATTGTTAAATTTACTTTCTAACAACCTGGAAGCATCACATAAAACTTCAAAGAAGATAATGTAATTGATCATTCTGCTTAATTAATGCTTTCCTTTAATATTTTAAAGATAAAATAGGGAATAGCTTCTATTACTAAGAAACACAACACATACTCTCGGAACCTTAAGAATCTACTGAAAACAATCTGTAAAGTTTAAAAGGAGATGATCTGTATGGTCAAGTCAGATTTTCAGGTATGTCAGGTTAGCAGATGAGTCACCCTGCGGAATCACACTTTTGCCTTTCCATGTCCAGAAACTAAATTTGAACAGTGCATCTAGGCTTACTGGTTTCTTAGGCATCAACCCATGCTAACCGAATTAATGAAACATTAAAATATAAATAAGATGGAAGTATATTTATTGGTTGAAGGAAAACTTATCTATCAATGTCTATTATACTTCTGTCTACTACTTTTTATACTCACTTCCAGGAGTCTGAGAAACAAAACAACTAACAGTTGAGAGCAGAGTGTAGAAATGCAGAGTGTAGAACAGAGAAAACTGTAGGCTGTGGGAAAATGAACAACCTTGCCTCCACCAAAAACAGCTCTCAAAGATGAAGGGTTTTTTAATTGACTTGGTGACTCTTGGGCCAGATCTCCTGCTTTTGTAAACTGGAACTGCCATTTTCTTGCAGTGAACTCTTAGATGAGATATTTAGCTTTTTTGAGCCTCACTTGACTTAACTTTTATTAGGGGAACAATAGTATCTACTTACTTGAAATAACAAATATAATGAATTTAGTATTGTGTTGATGCATAGTTAATAAATTATATCTATACACCCTTTGATTAATTTCTTTTTTTCCCTCTTGTCTTTACATGTTTTCCTTTCCTTTCTTCCCTTTGTTCTTGATAAACTACATCAATTTTTCCCTTAAAAATAGGAGATAAACATGCATCTGTGAAATATTTAGCATTGTTTTATACACATGGTTTTAAAATTTTACATAAATGACATTGTGCTCTAAATCCCATTCTGTTTCCTACATTTCTCATGTTACTATATGAGAATTAAATTCATCATCTCTGACTGTTCCATAGTATTCTGTCATGTCCATAAACCATATTTTATGTATTTATTCACTAAGTGATGAATACAGGTAGCTTCCAAGCAACTCTGCACAAAAAAATAGGTATGTAGTTCCTTATGAATGTGTACAAGCTTTTTTCTAAGGTATATTTCCAAGGACAAAATTGCTGAGTCATAAATGCATAGCTTATAGATTGCTTACTTGGAAGGACAGCACATATATATATTTTTTAATTTTAATTCCTGTATATTAGTTTCAGATGTACAATATAGTGATTCAATTTCATACATTATTAAGTGCTCATCATGACAAGGGTCCTCTTTATTCCTCACCACCTATTTCCTCCATCCCCCTCACCCATGTCCCCCTTGGTAATCACCAGTTTGTTCTCTATAGTTAAGAGTCTGTTTCTTGGTTTGCCTCTCTCCTTTTTATTCCCTTTGTTCATTTGTTTTGTTTCTTGAATTCCATATATGAGTGAAATCATATGATATCTGTCTTTCTTTGACTGACTTATTTCACTTAGCATTATACTCTCTAACTCTATCCATGTTGTTGCAAATGGCAAGATTTCATCCTTTTTTATGGCTGAGTAATATATGTATCACAATATATATATGTCGTATCTTCTTTATCCATTCATCTATCAATGGACACTTGGGCTGCTTCCATAATGTGACTATTGTAAATGATGCTGCTATAAACGTAAGGGTGCATGTGTCATGTCAAATCAGTGTTTTGTATTCTTTGGGCAAATACCCTGTAATGCAATTACTGGATCATAGGATAGTTCTATTTTTAAACTTTTTAGGAACCTCCATACTGTTTTCCAATGCAGCTATAACAGTTTGCATTCCCACCAACAGAGCAGGGGTTTCTTTTCTTCCACATCCTTGCCAACATTTGCTGTTTCTTGTGTTTTCGATTTTAGCCATTTTGACAGGTGTGAGGTGATATCTCATTGCGGTTTTGATGTGCATTTCCCTGGTGATCTGTGATGCTGAGCGTTTTTTCATGTGTTAGCCATCTGTATGTCTTCCTTGGAGAAATGTCTGTTCTTACGTTCTCCCCATTGCCCATTTTTAAATTGGATTATTTTGAAGGGGTGTTGAATTGTATACCTTCTTTATATATTTTGGATATTAACCCCTTATCAGAGATGTCATTTGAATCTATCTTCTCCCATTTAGTAGACTTTTAGTTTTGTTGATGGTTTCCTTTGTCGTGTGGAAGCATTTTATTTTGCTGTAGTCCCGACAGTTTTTGTTCTTGTTTTTATCTTCCTTGCCTCAGGAGACATACCCAGAAAAATGTTGCTAAGGCCACTGTCAGAGAAATTACTGCCTATGCTCTCTTCTAGTATCTTTATGGTTTCAGGTCTCACATTTAGGTCCTTAATCCATTTAAAATTTATTTTTGTATACAGTATAAGAAAGTGGTCCAGTTTCATTCTTTTGCATGTAGCTTTCCAGTTTCCCCAACACCATTTGTTGAAGAGACTATCTTTTTCCCATTGCATATTCTTACAACAGCACATACTTTAATATACTTTTCTGGGAAGGGGGATGAATTGGAGAAGGAGATGAAGGAAAAGTATTAGAACAAGTCAAGGACTTTCTTCAGGTGGGTGCTAATAATGAGTGTTGGACTAAAGAGCATAAGCAATTCAGTGCTGTGTGTCTGAGGTCTTTAAAATGGAATAAAAAAGATTGTGGCTCCACGCATTATCAGTATAAATCTAACTCCTACTGCTATGATTTAGCATCCCCATCTGTGCTACAGGGCCAGGATGGCAGCTTTCTACTACCTTATTAAGATGCTGCAGAAAATCAATAGATGATATTTGTGAGGTCCTTAAAACTCTTGAGACTCAGGCTCTAATAAAAACATTACAAAATTGTTCCTCTGCATAGATAGTTCTCAGAATCTTAATTATAGATCTTTTTGTTAATCAACATTGAAGATAATTGTTCCCAATTAACCTATAAAGATGTCTTATAAATGTACTGTTTTGACCATTTCATTTAATGCAAGATTGGAAGGGATTAAGTTATAAAATAAATAAATCAGGGGGATGAAAAGTACAGCATAGGGAATATAGTCAATAATATCTTAATAACTTTTCATAGTGGCAGAGGTAACTACACTTACAATGGGGAGCATTTTGTAATGTATGTAATTGTGGACTCACTGTGTTGTACATCTGCAATGAATATAATATTATATGTCAACCACACTTCAATTAATTTTTTAAAATTACACTCATAAATGGCTATAACATTGAAAAAAAGGGAACAGACGGTCATTCAAGTAACTGTCTCTGCCAGAAAATTGAAATAATTAAGCCTTTCATTTTCAATAGCACTTTTTGGTTTTTCATGGGTCCAATGCTAACTGACAAGTATGACAGCCTTTCAAATCTGGATGAGCTGATTATTTCTTTAGGAGCTGAGGATAGACAGATCTGGAAAAGTGGTCACAATGGTTTTCTTCAAAATAATAAGAGAACCAAGTGAAAGAGATAAATCTTCTCTAATACATGTTCACAGGCAGGTCAGCCCTTTAATTCAGAGCGGGATTATTTTAATATTTAACAGTTTAGGACATAATAGACAAGTTAATTAAATTAGCTCACTTTGCTCAAGCTGTTATGATATTAATCCATTGTTATTTTTGGTAAAGCAAATCACTATAACTTTTTTACAATTTAGAAGCCAAGAGTACACAATGGGATAATGTATTTAGAAGGAAACACCGTTAAATTTTTAAAACCTTTCCATTTTATTGAACTGAGTTTTATTTAAAATTTTTTCTCTCTTTTTATCCTTGTCATTATTGTGTCTGAAATATTTGTATTCCTCAACTCTGATCTGCGTATGTTCTGTTTATAATATTTAAACATATAAATTTTATTTTAGTAGTCCATACAAAAATTAACCCATGTATTCCAGAAAAAGGAAATTTGAAATGTGGGTTACAAAAGGTTAATTTTATGTGTAAATACCATTCTTATTCACTTATCTTTACCCAAGAAAAGCAGTTCTTCATCTGTAAATCCTTTATAAGAGTTAACTGTACATATACCGGAAGTGAAGGAGGGGATTTGGGACAATAATTTGTGGTTAAATCCAATCTTTTCATCCAACTGTTGGGAGTTGCCTGTGAAACCCCTGTCCTCAGAGCTTTGCTTCCTTTTAACTCTAATTAATTATATACTTATTGATTTGGGGAGCTGAGAGATTCGCCTCCCCACATAAGGCACTTCCTGAATTAGAATCCTTTCAAAGGGATGTTTGACATCTCACATAGCCACAACCATTTTAATAGCAAGTAACCACTGGTATAAAAGCACAAGTTAAACCTGAATTTCACCTCTGTTCCACATACACCATTGTTTACATATCCACTATTGTTTATCTGCAATAAAGCCTCATTTTGAAAACCTAATCTAGACTGATCCCCTTTTCCAGGACACCAAAACAAACATCAAAAAAAAAAAAAAAGCGACTTGTAATCTCTCTATCATAACCCTCAAAGAGTATCGTCCAGGCTTGAAAGTATATGGGAGGTCCTGTGTTTTGGCTCACACAGCTCAGCAGGAAGTCTTCACAGAACTTACCTCCCTCGTTCCTCTGTTACACCAGGAAATACATCCCAGAACGCTCATCAGATTGTCTTCATTCACCCGTCTCCTGCCTTGTGTCATTTAACCATAAGAAGAGATCATACTGCTCAGAATAGGCATACCTTAACTCTATATTTAAAAATTGGAATTTGACACAAAAATTTTTATAACTCTAACAGTTCTAGTGGACACTGAGAGAAGGAAAAGTTTTGTATTTTGTTTTTTAAGTATGACTCAACTATTTTCTATAACTGAAGCATTAATAACCACTCAGTCACTGGCCAGTGCTCCACTTTGGGTCATCTGAAGCTGACTACAGCCATCCTTGGAGGTAATGACATGCAATGACATGCCCATTGTTCCATTTAGGCAAGAGGTTTTCTGAACAGGGAAACATTTCACCTATTCCTGACCGTACTAAATTAACTCAGGAAATGTAAGGATTAGTCCCTTTGTTGTTTATCTCTCCATCTCTTGTGTCTTGGGACACAAGACCCCCAGAGTCTTTTCGATCATGAGAGAAGCTGTGACCCTTCAGAAGAAGCTAAATTAACTACTGTTAGGTCATAGGGATTTGGAAGCTAGCGCATATTTGGTGGCATTTGCGGTATTGCCTTTGTAAAACTGATATCCTTTATAGACAGCAGGTGGAGCTCTCAAGTGAATGAATGACCTTTGAGGACCTGTCCTCAAGCTGACTCAGTGTTAGCACAGCTCCAAGGCAATCACTGTCCGTCAGCTCCAGGTCAGCCTGCAACGCTGGCCAGGGGCCTGAGCTATTACACAGATGCTGGCTCAGCTTGAAGGCCTCATTTCCCTACTCCCAAGCACAGATAAACAAGGGAGAGGCTCCTTCCCTTGTAGAGTATGAAGTACTTGAGCACTGACAGAAGCTACCATTTCCTGGATTTGGTAGAGCTGGAAAAGAAAGGCATTCTGGAATATAAGACACCAGAGACTCGGTGCCTGGTGAGGATAAGAAACAGGCCAAGTCACAGGAAGACAAATACTGCATGATTGCACTAATGTGAAGTATCTAAAATAGTCAAATTCACAGAATCAAAGAATGGAATGGTGGTTGCCAGGGGCAGGTGAGGGGGAAATGGGGTGTTGCTAATCAGCAGGCATAATTTTTCACTGAAGCAAAATGAGTAAACTCTAGAGAGCTATACAATTCTGTACCTGTACAATACCGTACCGTACTTTTAAACATTTGTTAAGAAGGTGGGTCTCACGTTAAGTGTTGCTATCATAATAAAATAATATTTAGAGGATAAAACAATAGAGCCAGATTTGTCGATACTTATTTAGTATGCTCAATATAAGAATCCTTATCAACCATTCTTAAAGAATGACTCAGCCCTGGGGAAGAGAAAAATAACAAGAAAGATGATTCTCTTTTCAGAATAAGAATTCTTTGCCTTCAGAGAATGCTGGATGCCTCTTTAGCTCACATCCCTATTGTGAAATGCTTTTCTCATCTACCGAACACTGTGGTTTACAGTTACCTGAAGCTTGTTATTGTTTCTCTACCTAATAACACACTTTTATGATTTCTTCTGGAAGAGCTGCATTGATGGAGATGGAGTGTAACACCTGAAATAATAGGATTTTACAGGAAATAATGTAAATGAAGCCTTTTGCCCTTAATGACCCATAATAAAATGCTCTTGTTACCAAGCTCTGCGGGCGAACCCAGTGCAGGTTGCCATGGAAACGCCCAGCTGCACCTCCACACTGTTGCTTAATGATCAGTGTGATGTCAGGCTCTTGAGATAACCACAAGCTTAGACAAATCTTTACAACCACAGTGACAGTCCACTCGGGACTGCAGTTATGTCTGGGTGAGGGCTCCTGTGTCCAGGTATAATTAAAATACATTCAGACCTATGATTGGAAATGCTTTCAGCAGAGAATTAGGTCACCTTTTAAATTCTCCATTCACTTTCATTTCTTCACATGATTGCCCAGTTGGAGGTGAGCCAGAAACAGGCTAGCCAGCGTGCATTACGGAAGATGACGCTTCAAGAGCCTGTGGCCAGGCTTACCCTTTGCACAGGTGGGCGAGTGGCTCGTCCACCTGGTACACACCAAAAAAAAAAGACATCATGAAAACCTTTTCGTTCCTTCTTCCCATGTTCCCTGCATCTACCTTCCATCATGACTGAACCTGAAATTCTCTTACTCATTACTTTGATTTAGACTACAAAGCCAGGCCCTTTTACCCAGAATATAATCCTCAACATTTATTTATTATCTGGAAGGAAAAGAAAGGCCCTAAGGAATCTGTCCTTTTCCTCCCCTTCTTCTATTTCTCTTTCCCCCATCATTCTTTCTTAAAACTGTTTATTAGATGCCTATTATCTGCCAGGCAACTACCAGAAACACAACGATGAATAAGGTTCAATCCCTGTCCCCTAGGAACCCGCAGGTTATTAGATAAGGACATGGCATGTAAGCAAATGTGTAAGCTAAAGAGAGAGGTGTCCACAATGGCCCAGATGGATAAATCTATCCGAGGGAGAGCAGGACAGGCTGGGAGATGAGGTGATGTTTGGGTTAATTTTGAAAGGAAATTAGAGAGATTAAGCGAGCAAGGTAGAAAGGAAAATGTGAGAAAAGAGTTGAAGGTGTGGGATGATCCTGGGTGTTTGGGGAATTACAAGCAACTCAGAATTGTTAGATCTTTGGCCATGAGAACAGTCAGGGAGAAATGGCATGTGTTCCATGTCAAAGGTATGTCAAAGAGATTGACTTTATCTTACAGGCAAATAGGAGCCACTTAAATTTTTAGGGAGAGAAGACAAGAGAATTATAATTGCCATTTTGGAAGATTATTCTTCCGGGAAAAAAAAAAAAAAGAGCATGAACTGAGGGAAACATGGGGCATTTAGGAAATTATCACAATAGTGAGACTATTGCATTCTATTTTATTTCATTAACATTTGGGGGGGGACATCTGCCTTTTGGAAGAGAAATGCTCTGTCCTTAGTCCATGGCCCACACACACAGAAGAAGTGGATATATGACCCAAACTCAGCCTATTATAATACCGTGTCACTATTCACTGTGATTGGCCCAGGGCTAATCACATAATCCAAGCAGCACCAATCAGATTTCTCCTGTGAAATTTTACTTATGGACTCCTGGACATAGGGTTATTTTTCTTTCTTTCTTTTTTCCTTAAGATGAAAGGATGTAGCTTTTGGCTTCCAGAGGCTATCTTTCCTTACATGGAGAGGGCTTTCTTATCATTAGGCTAATAGAGGAAAATGCACTAACAGTTGGGGAAACAAATTTATTGACATTATTTGAGACCCTAGAATCTAGGACAGAAATCCAGACGTGTCTAAAGTCAGTATACCAGTGGACTTTCCAGTTATAAACGCCAATAAATTCTGTTGTGCTTAAATAAGTTTGGGTTCGTTTCTTGTCACTTGTACTGAATATTTCTTATTTAAAATTTTTTTAAATTTATTTTTAATTTTTAATTTCTTTTCAGCATAACAGTATTCATTGTTTTTGCACCACACCCAGTGCTCCATGCAATTCGTGCCCTCTCTAATACCCACTACCTGGTTCCCCCAACCTCTCACCCCCACCTTCAAAACCCTTAGATTGTTTTTCAGAGTCCATAGTCTCTCATGGTTCATCTCCCCTAACTGAATATTTCTTAAGGAAACAGATAAAAACAACGAGAAGCTGAATAGAAGCTGGAGGGACTGGAGAAGCTGAAGTGAAATTAACTTCAGTGAATTAATTAATTGAGTCTTTTAAAAAAGATCTTATTTATTTATTTGAGAGTGTGTGAGTGTGTGTGTGTGTGTGTGTGAGAGAGAGAGAGAGAGAGAGAGATGGCACAAGCAAGGGGAGGGGCAGAAGGAGAAGCAGACTTCCTGCTGAGCAGGGAGCCCAGTGGAGGGCTTGATCCCAGGACCCTGGGATCATAACCTGAAAGGAAGCAGACGCTTAACCAACCAAGACACCTAGGCTCTCCCCACTGAGTCTTTTTAACGAAATAGTTGCTAAGCTTTATCTTTCCACTCTGTAGTGGCATTGCTAGATTATTATATATTTTGGGATCTTAGTTGAGAACTTTACATATATCCCTCCTAAAACATAGCCCAATGAATGTCTGCATGGTTTTTGCTTGTGATTCTGTTGTCCAGACTTTACTCTCCAGGCTTTCTATTGTCAGCATAATTAATGAGCCTGACTCCAGGCTCCCAAAGCTTGGTCAGACTTTCTGCATCATCCACACTGCTATCTCCAAATCCTAGCACATGGCCTGTTGTCCAGAGCATACTCGGTTAAATGTTTCCTGGACAAACTAAGTGATATACCTTCTCTATTTTTCAAGTATTAATTAAAATTAAGAAAGGATGCATATTGTAGCTTTCTTCCAGAAACACCATTCTTTTGGTATCTTTCTCAATGTCTACCAGCCCAAATATATTTGAATTCAGCTCATAGTCCTCCTTTTTTTGTCATAAAGAAAGTTTCAGGGTGTTTTGCTCTCGTGAAGATACACTGCACTTACATTGTAGAAACAATTTCGATGGAAAATAAGTTTAGACTGACATAGCTTGATATTAAGGAAACATACTGGTTTCTGGTGATTGCCAGTTCCTCTTCTGCAGGTGTCCCGTCCTCCCTCTGTGGGCAGAATGTCCTGTGAGCCCTCTTGTGGACACTGGTGGGGGGTAAGAATTTATAGGAGTCAGTCGTGAAACTCCATTGACCTTTCAGTTTGCTGCCGCAGATCAGAATTCATGCGGGGAAGTGGAGTAGAGAAGCAGCTACAAAAATTGTGGAGGGCATATTTTAAAAGCCTATTGTTAGACTACAGGAATTTTCATTTTGTTTAGAAAAACATCATACGTGCAGTATCTATTTCAAAGGTACCCACTGATGACTGGAAACAAGGATGTTCGCGATTTTGTCCTTTCTTTAATGTGAGAATTACTTCAGGCAGATGGTTCGTCCTAGATTTGGGCAAGAGGATTTGAGTGGAGAAGGCAGGAAGTAGGGGTGGGAGCTTACTGTACTGCACATTCCAGCCTAGGGCCCTATTTGAGTTGAGCATGTTGGTTAGATAAGCACTATTTTCTGTCTGTGCCATAGTAATTGATTCTGGAACACTATGAAGGGCTTTTCTTAGGTCTGGATGTCCTTTGAAAACCAAAGAGCATATGGCAATAGGCCAAGCCAAGAGCCCCTTTCGACCTAAAACAGCCTGGTCTGATCTTTCTGTATCAAGTGCTTTCCACCAGAATCCACTGGCGGAAAAGTGTCACATTTCCTTGAAATACACAGGACATTTAATAACAACCATAGCATCTCCTCCATGGTTTACGTCTGCCTCTTCTCTGTGGGCTTTGGCAAGAAGAAGGGAATTCAGATTTGGCTATATATGGGCTAATTCTACAGGCTTGTGGCTTCGTTTTGTTCAAGCTAACTTGAGGAGACTGTCACTTTTCCTCAATTCTGTGGCAGTTAGCATGATTACTATCACATCTCTTCTATCACATCCCTACTCGCTATAGGCTGTAAATTAGGAATGGATAAAAATGCAGACGGATTACAGAGATGTTATTTTTTCTCTTATCGAGATGTTTTAGGCACTCTTATGTGGTTAATTGAAAAATATTTCCCAAACTATAATTTTGACTTTGTAAGGCATAAGACAGTTTCTTTCTTTCTTTTGTTTTTTAAAGATTTTATTTATTTATTTGACAGACAAAAGATCACAAGTAGGCAGAGAAGCAGGCTCCCCGCTGAGCAGAGAGCCAAACACGGGGGTCAATCCCAGGACCCTGAGACCATGACCTGAGCTGAAGGTAGAGGCTTAACCCACTGAGCCACCCAGGCGCCCTCACAGTTTCTTTCCCTCACCCTCCTATCCTCTTTCCTTCTCTTCAGAAAATACTCAGAAACGCATATGCATTTTAGGGTCAGAATATCATCATAAAGCGAATTTACTAAAATGAGCTAGGTGGTAACCTCATATTCTTAAAGAGTCTCTGCCTTGTACCGTGTGTTGAATCTGTCACTGGAAAATGACTAATCCGTAGGAGAGCTATTAATTTTGTAGTATTTCACAGTTCTTTTGGGGACCTGTATATTCTAATAGTATGGTCCTTAATGGTACCAAGTGCCCCAATATGTCCTATTGAATAAAAATGATGAATAATAATAATAACCCCCAAAACATTTGTTGACTGATGAGTTTATGGTTTCAGTGAAGTCACTCTTGGTTCATTATGAAACTACTTCCCCATTTCTCCACCAGATGGCAGAAGAAGGGCCAGATTACTGAGTTCAAGAGATCTTTGATTCTTAGATATTGAAATGTGATATGTTATGCAGAGGCAGGAAAAAATGCTAAAATATATTGCTATAATTTTATTTTTATTATACTTCCAACATAGGAATATCTTGAAATAAAGAAAGGATTGTGAAGAATTTAGATGCTAGTTGGTGGTTAAACATTAAGCCAGGGATTATGGACTGAAGAATGTACTAATATTCTTTCTGGTATCCTCATAAAGTGGGCAATGGGGACAAGAAAATTACTTAGTGAAGGTTTTTTACCCATCTTCTTCCCTCCGCACTTGGAAATATAAGTATGGATGTAAGATATGTTCTCTTATCCTTTGCTGCAATGGCTCTCGGCTTTATAGGAATCACATTCCCTACTATTGTTTAGCATTAATTTTGAGGATAAACCCTTAAAATTCATCTCACAGGAGAGTTAAAACGTGAGGAAATAAAAAAAGGTTAGTTAGGGACCAAGGGCCATCAGCTGACAAAAAAAAAGGGGTTTGAATTTGTACAGCAGAAACATGTTTCACATCTTGGCACTTTCAAATACTGCCCAATTTGATTCCCAGTTCTTAAGGTGGGAAAAAATATTTTATTATACTTATATAGATGTGCTTAAAGGGGAGATTTGTAAAAGATAGTGTGTTTCAACCAGAAAACAACTTTGTTGACTTCCATTCTCATTGGCACATCTCATCCATATCTAAAATCCAAAACATTGCCCATGATTTACATAGTCTGTCTTTTGAGATAACTAGCTATTAGATTACAGTTTAGAGAGAAAGGGGAGTGAGTTGAAACAGATTGCTTTGAGAATATTCTTTTTAGATAATAACCTGCATGCTAGAAATGGAAAATTCACTTCAAGGCGGTGGTTCTAAAATTTTTAAATCCATATGTGAGAAGAGTATTTTAAGAAGCACACACATATTTATGATATTTTATTGCTCAGCCACTCTGTTTTCTGAGGCTTTGGCTTTAACCTTTTCTAGTCACCATGGCAACAAAGACACAAATAACGTCCATACCATGCACTGGATCTATGAGGAAGAATTTCCAACTGTATACATAGTATGAATATTTGACCTAAGCATTGCAAAGAGAATTTAATGTAATTTTAAATATAGTAAATTGTCTGAGTGAGTCATAATCTGGAAATAGTGTACATGGCTAGGAAAATGTAGTCTCATAATTGAAGAAGGGAAAACAACGTTGGATTTCTCCTTTCTAGAAACTCCATCTTGCCTTCCCACATCTCCCCTTGCTGATGTAAAGAATGTCAAGAAAAACTTGAAGAAAATAATCCTAAAATTTAATTTTTCTCCTTTTCAAAATCTAAGCCTAAAATAAATGATATGTTTTTAGACAAATCATAAACCTGTAATCTGAGACATTGTTCTTGTGAAAACACTGCACTTCCAATTGCTGGCTGTAAATTTCTTTCCTAAAAACCCTTCTAAAACATTCACTCTGTGTTCTCAAGGAAGAAAACAGACGCTGAAATTTCACCCCTCTAAGCTTTGAATACTGGCTGGGGTGCTCCCATGAATGCAAGGTTGGGTACATAGATTTTCAGTGGAATAAGTTCTGTCCTGGACTTTGCATTCAAAGACTTGGGAAGGAGCAGATAAGGATAGTATCAGTAGTGAGATCCATGTGCACTGGGGAGTTTTCTTGGGTGGGGGTGAAGAGTCACAGAAGAGAAGCAAGGAAGTGTGAATGCCAGAAACACAAAGAGAAACCCCTGCCCGGACCTTTCAACTGATGCTTAATAAATGCTTTTTGATTTGAATGAATGATCAAAGTGTGGGGTTAATGTCAGACAGGCAGCCTTAGCATGAACGCTTGGGCAATCCAAATCTTGGTTTATTTTAATATCAGACTGTCCTAAGAGATGCCATTCCCCTGGGCTCTATGTGAATGACCCCAAACACTTCTTGCTTGAGCCACATTTCTCCACAGAAAGCCTGTACTGAGGACTTGCCCTGTGAAGAGCAGGTTAGGGTGTATTTTTGAGATTCTATGGGGATTGCTGCAACTCAGCACCTCAGTTTTCCGATGTCTAAAATGAAGAAAAAATAAATTAATAATAAGTAATAACATTTATGTAAAAGGTCTAACTCCTAACATTGTGTGATGCTAAATAGGAGATTCCACACGCTGTAAAAATTTAAGGTTGTTTTCATCAGAACCTTCTCCTGCTGGCATCCATTAAGGAGGTGGTATAGCTGAGTGGGAAAAAGGTAGTCCTGGGAGGCCAGAGAAGGAAAACCAAGTCCCAGATGGGCAGGGACCAGCTGTGAGATCTGACAGAGCCTCTCAGACCCTCTGGTGTTCAGTTGTCTCAATGGCAAAATTAATATGCTGATCTAGAGGATCGTCTCCCTAATATTTTATTTTTCTAGAGAGAATTAAAAAAGGGAGTGAGACCCCAAGTCAGTTTTACTTCTGACTTCCTTAAATAGCCCTCTAGACGTCTTGATATAGATGGAGGAATCTGTATTCCAATTTGAGAAATCAGAATAAAAGATAATACATTTTACATGCCCAGAAACATGACCCTAGGGTGGGAAGGAGAGGAAGGCAATTGATATACAGCATATGCCCATCCTACCTCCCCTCTTGTCCTGCCCTGGCCACACACATCTCTCCAGATGAACCATGGGAGAAGGCAAGCAACCAAATAGCCAGGTGCAAAAAGAACATGGGGTTGGGGGAGGGCAAAATAAAACGGGTTTTTCTGGGCCCCAGGTAAATAGGATTTCTTTGATATTGAATGGAAGGGATAGGCATTACTATTGGTTACTCAACTTTGGCTTTTAAGACTTTCAACACTTGCAAGGCTTTCTCAATTAAAAAAAAAAAAAAAGGAAAGCATGTACACATTTATGCATCATATCCCATGTAAGAATCCAACAAAAGGGCTCATCTCCTCCCTAGTGGGCCATCTCTAACTCTTATTTTCTATATCTTACAATTTGCCTTTTACAATTAGGCATAAAAGCAGTGGCAACACTGTCTCCTTGGGGCGCCTGGGTGGTTCAGTGGGTTAAAGCCTCTGCCTCTGGCTCAGGTCATGATCCCAGGTCCTGGGATCAAGCCCCACTTCAGGCTCTCTGCTCAGCAGGGAGCCTGCTTCCCCTCCTCTATCTCTGCCTGCCTCTCTGCCTACTTGTGACCTCTGTCAAATAAATAAATAAAATCTTAAAACAAACAAACAAAGAAACAAAAAACCCCACCTCTCTCCTAGATGTTCTTCTTGGTGCAAACACTCCCTTCACCCCACCCTCTGCTCTAGGGCTTCCACCACTACAAGAAGTAAGGACAGAACTTGAGAATTCTAACTAGTTTGAGAAAATTGTAAGCACCCAAACTTTTTACATTTGCTATTGTTTCCATGACAGATTTTTCTTTTCAGGAGAAAAGAACATTTCTGAAAGATCAAAATTAAATCCCTTTGAAGGATCAAAAAGGATGGTGGCTCTGGGAAAGTATTAAAATGGAGTAACACTGTGTGTATCTAAAATTGTAACATTTATGAAATTCCCAAGGACTTCAAATCTGCTAAGTTTAAAACCAATCTTCTCCTTGTGTGTTTCTTTCTGTTGGCACAGAAAAGGCAGATATCTCTTTAACTCTTTGGTGATACAATAACATTTGGATTCATTGAAGGAAATCATTGCTGAGTGAGGTATTTCATGCTGAAGAGGTAGGTGATCACTTTTCGGACATAGAACAGAGAGGGTATATATGTGTGTGTGTGTGTGTGTGTGTGTGTGAGTGTGTGTGTGTGTATTTATATATAATTTTGTATACTTATATTATTATATATTAATATTATATTAGTATATATATATAAATCCTTATTCAGACCAAATTCCTCTTTGCCTCCCCCATATTATTTTCCAGTTACTCACACAAGAATATTATCACCTTCAATCTATATGCTATTTTTAAAATATAATTTAAATATCAGTTTTGGTTCTCTTTCTAGAAACTGTTGTGAAATGGTATGTGATGAATATTAATTCATATCTTTTTTTTCCAATTTATTTATTTTCAGAAAAACAGTATTCATTATTTTTTCACCACACCCAGTGCTCCATGCAAGCCGTGCCCTCTATAATACCCACCACCTGGTACCCCAACCTCCCACGCCCCCGCCACTTCAAACCCCTCAGACTGTTTTTCAGAGTCCATAGTCTCTCATGGTTCACCTCCCCTTCCAATTTACCCAAATTCCCTACTCCTCTCTAATGCCCCTTGTCCTCCATGCTATTTGTTATGCTCCACAAATAAGTGAAACCATATGATAATTGACTCTCTCTGCTTGACTTATTTCACTCAGCATAATCTCTTCATATCTTAAAAGGATATTCCTCCTTGGCCAGAATAGACAGGATTGGACACTTTGGGGAGATCTGGTTGTGACTACATAGGAGGCTGCCACCACAACACACACACACACACACACACCCCACACACATTAACACAAGAGCAAAAACAAC
This sequence comes from Neogale vison, assembly GCF_020171115.1. Lineage (NCBI taxonomy): Eukaryota > Metazoa > Chordata > Mammalia > Carnivora > Mustelidae > Neogale > Neogale vison. The sequence goes on along the minus strand of NC_058095.1, from coordinate 111,823,724 downwards.
TCCCATCTCTTCAGTCCTCATCTTGTATTTCTTTCCCGGATCTACCACCAATACAATTAGAGATAAGGTAAGAGAATGGGATAAAATAAGAATGGGAAAAAAATTCCCATTCTTGGTCATATTCTTATATAAAGCAACCCAACATCAATTATAAGCAACTTCGAATGAGTTTACCGTAATCTCTGGCCCTGACAACAAAAAAAGACAAATAACTTGTTCTGAACTACCTCGTGCCTGAAAAGAACATGGGAAATGTTAGGAAAAAACATTGTGAGAGTAAGGAGAGCATGGACAGAAGGAAGAGCGAGAAGAAGTTGAAGAAAAACTTCACGTATCATGTGGAGTCTAACAGGAAGTGCTCCTTCACTGAATGCTTGTTTTGTATGCTTGGGTCCCTTATTTAGTCTCTATGATCCTCAGGCTGAAAAAGAATAAAATATCTGTGTGACTAGATTATTTTAAGGATTATGTTAAGTTATAAGTAAAAAGCATATAATATAATTCCCTTAAAATACTTTATTTTCATTAATTTATAATTTCCCAAGGATAACAATTATGCCCATACAATCATGGAAGAAGTTTGAAACATTTCTTGTTTGATGGGTGGTAACTAAAGAATTCCGTATTCTAAAAAAAATTGAACATTTGGAAGGTAAGTATCTATAGAAAAATGTGTAACATAAATGCCCAACAATAGAGAAATAAAAAGCAAAGTATGGCAGGTTTATGCTACAAGAGACACCCTTAGATACCAGGCAAATAGCAACCATAGAAAGCTGGAATGGCTGTACTAATATCAGACAAAATAGACTTTACGACAAGGAATATTCTTAGGAAAAGGTAATGGTAGTAGAAATGCTAGTAATCTTAGTAATGATAAGAGGGAAGCAGGGAGATATAACAATCATAAATGTAAAACTCCTCATGACCAAGCCACAAAATACATAGAGCAAAACCTGACAAGATGATAGTAGAAATAGACAAAACAATAATTATAGTTGGAGATTCAAATACTCTCTCTCCACAATTGATAGAATGAGAAAGAAAATCAAATAAGGAAGATTTGAACAATATCAACCAAATTGACCTAGTTGACCTACATAAACACACTGTCACCAACCCCAGGGTACACATTCTTTTTAGGCTAAGTTCATAAAACAACAATGAATTTAATAAGACTGAAGCCATTCAAAGTACATTCTGATTCCAGTGGACCTAAGTTAAAAATCAGTAACAAAAAAAATCTGGAAAATCCTCAAATAACTGAAAATTTAACAGCATATTTCTAAATAACCCATGGGTCTAATTTCTCACAGGAGAAATTTGAAAATATTGTGAACTAATTAAAAAACAAGAACAAACAGTATCTAAGCTTATGGAACACAGCTAAAATAGTGCTTAGAGGGGAGCTCATAGCTATAAATGCTTATATTAAGAAAGAAGAAAGATCTAAAGTCAATAATCTAAGTTTCTATCATAAGAAGCTGGGAAAAGTAGAGCACATCAAATTCAAAGGGTGGAGAAGGAAATAAAGATATGGACAGAAATAAGTAAAATCGAAAATGCAAAGCAATAGAGAATTTCAATTACATTAAAACTTGGTTCTTTAAAAACATCAACAAAATGATAAACCTCCACCTAGCCTGAACAAGGAAAGGTAGAAGCAGATGGAAATTTCCAAAATCAAGAATGAAAGAGACACACTAACATAGGCCATAAAGAGATTAAAATAATTATAAGGGAATATTATATACAACTTTATGCTATAAGACTAAACAATTTAAATGAAACGAATTGACAAATTAATAAATTCCTAGAAGGACACAAATTACTAAAATTGACTTATGAAGAAATAGTAGCTCTGAATAGATGTATACTGAGTAAAGAAATTGAATTAATACACAAAAATCTTTCCACATAAGAAAGCCAAGTCTCAAATGATTTTACTTATAAAATCTATCAAGCATTTAAAGGAAATAGATAACCGTAATTCTACAGAAACTCAGAAAACAGGGGAAGGAATACTTTTTCTACTGATATAGTAAGGCCAGTACTAGCCTGATATAAAAGTAAAACATGTATCACAAGAAAAATAAATTAATAATATTATGGAAAATAACCCCCATGAGTACAGACACAAAAATCCTTAGCAGAACATTGGCAAGTCAGATTCATCAATGTATGGAAAAGATTATAAATAATGAATAAGTGGGATTTGCAAGATTATAGCTGAAAAATCAATCAATGTAATACACAATATTAAGAGGATAAGCGGTAAAACCCAACTCAATAGAGACAGAAAAAGAATTGGAAAAAAAAAGTCAATAGCTATTCATGTTAAAAACTCCCAACAAACCAGGAATAAATGAAAAATTCCTTAACTTAATAAAAAGTATCTAAAAAAACTCACATTTGGTGAGTGAAAGTTACTGGTGAAAGATTAAGTTCTTTCTTCCTTACATTGGGGAAATTCACTGTATTGGAGTCTCTAGCTAGTGAAGTAAGGCAAGAAAAAGAAACTAAATGCAGATAGATTAGAAAGGAAGAAATGAAATGTTTTATTCACAGATGAAATGATCTTTTGTGTAGAAAAGTTTAGGAATCTAAGAAAAAGACTAAATTATTAATAGAGTTTAGCAAGTTTATAGGATACTAAATGAATATACAAATAGCATTGTATTCCTGTACACTAGCAACAAACAATTTAAATGTAATTAATAAAAATGCCATTCACAATAACAACAAAAAGAACAAAATACTTAGGAATAATGTTTTAAACATAAGACTGTTCTATATATTAAAGATTATATTACTGAACAAAATGAAAGAAGAACAAAATAAATGAGAAATATATTATGTGCATGGATTATAAAACCTGACATGGTTAAGATGTCAATTTTTCCCAAACTGATTTAGAAATTCAAAATAGCCTCTACCAAAATCCCAGCTGGCTTTCTTTAATGAATATCAATAAACTGATCCTAGGATGTATGTGTAAATGCAAACAACATAGAATAGTCAAAATGATTTTAAGAGAGAAAAACAAAGTTGACTCAAACAGCTTGATTTCAAAAGTCAACACAAAGTAATAGTAGATAAGACAGTGTGATATGGGCATACTGGTAGACATAAAGATCAACAGTGCAGAATAGTCCAGAAATAAACCTACCTATATATGGTCAATTTATTTCCAACAAATGTGCCAAGGTAATTCAATGAGGAGAGAGAGTCTTTTCAACAAATAGAGCTCCATCCATTTGCAAAAACAAACAAAAAAACACCTCCTCACCAAAAAAATCTCCCCAAACTTTAAATCAGTTATCATAGAAATGAATGTAAGAGCTGAAACTAAGTCTCAAAGAATACACAGAAGGAAATGTTTGTGATTTGGGGTTTGTAAATATTTCTTGGATTTGACATCAAAAGCACATCCATTAAAAATTTGATAAATTGGACTTCATCAAAATAAAAAAATTTTGGCCTTCACAAGATATCACTAAGAATATAAAAAGAGATGACAGAGACAGGGAGAAAATATTTACAAAACATTATCAGAAAGAAGACTTAGATAGGATAAATAACTTTTTCAACTCAATAAGAAGACAAATAACTCCCTTAAAAAATGAGCAAACTGGAAAGAAAAAAAAATAAGCAAACAATTTGAATATACATTTCTCCAAAGAAGATATACAAGTGGCTAATAAGCATATGAAAAGATGCTCAATGCCATTGGTCACTAGAGAATGCAAATTAAAACCACAAGATACCACCTCACGCCCACTAGAGTAGGCTCAAATCAAGAAGACTAAAATTTCCAAGTGTTGGTGAAGATGTGGAGGAACTGGAACCCTCATACATTGCTGGTAGAAACAAAATGGTGCAACTATTTTGGAAAACTGATAGTTTCTTAAAAGATAAATGTAAACTTACTAAACAGCCAGCTGTTCCACTCCTAGATATCTACCCAAGAGAAATGAGAATATATGCCCACATAAAAATTTGTATGTGAATTGTCATTGTAGTGTTACTCACAATAGCCAAAAAAAAAAAAAAAAAGACAATGTCCAGCAACTGATGAATGCATAAAAAATGTAGTAAATCCTGACAGTGGAATATTGCACAATAATAAATGGAATGGATTACTGACATATACAACAACACGTATCAAAAACATAGTGCTAAATGAAAGAAGCCAGATACATTAGACTATGATGATCACATTTATAAATAATTTCCAAAAAATACAATACTGCCTGAGATTAGGGGGAGAGCAGGGATGACTGCCAATAGTTCAAAGAAATTTTTTCAGTTGATGGAAATGGGTTAAAACTGGATTATTTCTGAATTCTTATAGCATCTTTTCTCATAATCACCCAAACCTGGAAACAATCCAGATATTTCTCAGTAAGTGAATGGATAAACAAACCATGGTATATCCATATAGTGGGATATTACTCAGCCATATTAAGAAATGTGCCAATGAATCACAAAAAGACATGGATGTTTCTTAAATGCTAATGGTTTTTTAAAAACAGCTAGTCTGAAAGTGCTATATACCATACGATTCCAATAACGTAACATTCTAGAAGAGGCAACATTATAGAGATAGTAAAATGATCCGTGGTCACCAAGGGTTCATGGGTGTGGTGGGGGCCAATGTTGAATACGTGAGGTACAAGGGATAGTTTAGGGTTGTGAAATTACTCTGTATGAAATTGTAATTGTGGATATAGCACTACGCATTTGTCCAAACCCACTGAACTTAATAGCGCAAAGAGTGAAACTTAGTTTATGTAAAAGTTTAAAAAACCATCTAGAATGTCAGGGGATACCAGGGAGAAATGTAGACTATCGCAAGAGAATTGAACTGTGCTTCAGTGTATGAAACAACCTCACTAAAGCAGGTGAGGAAAAGGTGTTAACTTAAATGATTTAGGGAATGAGTGGAATCCATAAGATTTAAAGGCAAAAGAAACTACACAGAAGCACTGTACTCTGGTTGGTAAAGTTTTTCCCTGTAAGGGGAAATATAAGTCTTAATAATTCTGAAACGACTATACATATATACTGAAGTTGAACAATCAAATAAATGGATAGTAGATGGTGAGAGCCAAGTTTCTCACTGTGAGAGTGAAATTTTACCAATAAGCAAGAGGAGGGAGCCACAATGATCCCTCTGATAATGGATTAGGGTTGGAGATAGCAATATGAACTCGTGTTAGCTTACTATAGATAAAGATGGCTATATAAAAAAAATTTCTATATATGTGTAAATACATGAATTAATACACATATATTCCCTTGTTTTGTCAGCTGGTAAGTCCCAGAAACATCAAACCTCTATAGCAACAAGCACACCTACCACCAAGGTTTTGCTTTCTCCAATATCATTCTCCTGTAATAAGAGGAGCCAGGACTCCTTGGAGAAATGGCTGATTCTAGGGCTGAGAGAGGAAATAAGACTGGAGCATCTTATAGTGGCAGGAAGTGTTAAAAAACCAGGAACCAAAATGGAGTAAACAAAATCCCACAACAAGAGAAATATTACAAAGGGACATAGGAGCCAACTGAAGGAGCTTCCAATGTTCAAAGCTGGAACAATTTGGGCAAAAACTCAAGGTAGTATTGGATTATAATCCAAAGTATGAAATAAATGTTCATGTGCCCACACTGATATAGATAATTTAATAAATAATAATTGGGGTAGAGAAGAAATATCTCCCACACATAAGAATTCCAAATAAGTTACGTAGATACTCCATCTTCAAGGAAGTGGGACACAACTCCTAACTCCTTCTTAAGTGTGGCTATATAGTCTGCACACAGTGCCTTCCTTCAGAAAAGTGCAGTGTGGAAGGAGGAATAAAAAATTAACCTCACAGTACAGAAGCCTGACCAACACTGCCTCAGCCAGGTGACCAAAGTGAAGAGAAGCAATGATAAGTCATGGTGACCGAATGAACCCTTCACATGATATGGTGAAAATGGTACTTTTTCTCTGTGATCTTTCTCTTTAAAACCCAGTCTTACCATGAGAAAAATCAAACAAATTCCAACTACGGGGCACCCTACAAAATGCCTGACCAGTACCCCTCAAAACTGTTAAGGTCATCAAAAACAAGGACAGTCTGAAAAACTGTCACAGCTAAGAGAGGCCGAAGGAGACATAATGAGTAAATGTAATATGGTATCCTGGATGGGACCCTGGAACATAAAAAGGATATTAGCTAAAAAAAAAAAAAATTAAGGAAAACAAACTAAATTGGAGACCTCATGGAATAATGAATGTTTCAATGTTGTCTCATTGATTGCAACAAATAAGTAAGAAGTTAATGACAGAGGGAACAGGGGATGGGGTATATGGGAACCCTCTGAACTACTTTCACAAGTGTTCTATATATCTAAAGATGAAAATTCTCTCTTTTCTGCAGTATTACAGTACTGATCAGAGAAGATCTATATAGAAATCTGGGATAAAATTAACTGATATCACACAGATAATGTTCCAGGAAAATGTGTACCATTGTCTCTGTGCTGGCTTGTGCTAAAGTGCTAAAGTGCTAAAGTGACAGCTAGAAAAGGTTTAGAATTAGTATTATCATCATTACATATTTGGCAGAAATATCCATTATTAGCAGCTGAAAAAACATGACATGGAACTCTTGAATAGAACTGAAAAGGAAAACACAAACTCTCTCAACCTTGTTTTCTGTATACAGCTCACATTTTCTATGAAACAAAGAGCTGGATTTTTCTTTTTAGAGTGTGCAAGGCTTGTTTCTTTTAGGAAAATCTAGTCTTTATAATTACACAATACTTTCCAATGCTCAAAACATCCTTAACTCATTAGATGTCTAAAAGGACTCTGTAAAATGAGTTTTATTGTTATTATCCACAGAAAGAAACAGGTTCAGAGATGATAAATGATTTGCTCCAAATACGTATTTTAAAAATAATGGAATTGGAATTTAAACCTGCTCTTGAAAATTAAAATCTAATACCCTTTCTGGGGTACCTGGGTGGCTCAGTCAGTTAAGTGTCTGGCTTCGGCTCAGGTCATGACCCCGAGGTCCTGGGATTGAGCCCCATGTCAGGGTCCCTGCTCAGTGGGGAGTCTGTTTCTCCCTCTCTCTCTGCCTCTCCTCTCGCTCCTGCTCTCTCTGTCACTCACTCTCTTTTTCAAATAAGTAAAAGATATTATTTTACTTATTTGACAGAGAGAGATCACAAGTAGGCAGAGAGGCAGGCAGAGAGAGAGAGAGAGGAGGAAGCAGGCTCCCCGCTGAGCAGAGAGCCCGATGCGGGACTCGATCCCAGGACCCTGAGATCATGACCTGAGCCGAAGGCAGCGGCTTAACCCACTGAGCTACCCAGGCGCCCATAAATAAAATCTTTTTTAAAAGGATACTTTGAAAAAAAATCTAACACCCTTTCTACTACTAAATGCATCTTGAGAAAGCCTTGGTCTTCTTTTTTGGCACATGTCAGCAGACAACAGGCATCTATAACAAGATGTCAGCTGCTCAGTGAGAGTACCAAAAGTGGGCTTTGGCCTTCTAAAGGGCACCACTACAAACAACCAGGAAATTCTCCCAAGCATCACCAAATCTCAAATCCAGTCATTTATTTTCCATTTTCTCCCTCAACTGCTTTCACTTTCTCTGCTTCCTGGTTGAGTCTGATCAGACTTTTAGGTTTCTGATTCCTGCTCAGCTGGTGAGGAGTTGATCTATGCCTTAATCAATTCTGCTTCCACACTATAATTTAGCTTTTTTAAAAAGTTATCTTTTTTTTGTGATAACATTTAAGTTCTACCCTCAGCAAATCTCAATTATATAACACTGTGTTATCCACTATAGTTACCATGTTTTACATTAGATCCTCAGACCTTATTCATCTTACAGCTGAAAATTCTGCCTTAAGCTTTTTACTTAACTGTTTGATGCTGAGGTCCTGGTCCCTGTTCCTGTTTTGCCTTGATCCTTGGTCCTGGCCAGGAATGACACATGGCAAAGTGCATTAGACAGTTATAGACGACCCAAATGCTATTTTAAATAGGCTCTTTGAACTATTTTTAAAGGTTCACTGAAAAATGAAGTACTTGAGAATTCACAGAGTTATTATGAATATCTAATTCTACCTCATCTCTCTTCTCAGGGAGATAGGTCTTAAGTATCATTTCTCTTGAAGGAGATGAGGAATTGGGTCGTTATTTTCAATCTCACAGTAACATTTCACTGACCTCTAAAAATACCTACTATTAAAATGGTATGGAAACTAATTCTTCAGCTGAATCAGCCTTTAATAGAAGAGAGGAATAATACTCTGTTTTGGAAGAACAGCTTTCCTTCGGAATGGGATCTTAGGGTTTAATAATCTAACCTGTTCAGGTACAATGGGACACTCGGAAATGCATCTAGTTCCTATTCTTTTGGGGGGTATTGGCAAAGAGATTCACATTTCACACAGTGGTGTGAAGGGCCTGGGGAAATTGAGTTAATGACATTTGAAGTCAGTCTTTTAAATCCATATAGAACATCAGATTTCATATTAAATCATTCCAGTACATTGAAACTCATTTCATTTGTGTTGCCTGAGTGCTGACTGTTCTCCTTGTGCTGTACTTTGTCAGTTCTCAGTGCCTTTTGCCACTAATTCTGAACTTGAATCTATGTCCTCCAAGAGGACGTAGAACTTTATATGCAAGAGTTCGCAGAGCCAATGGTTTTGTCTCCATGTGCTCATCACTGAATGGCAATGTTCTCTTGCCTCAAGAGGCTGCCAGGTGGTCTTGCAAAGCATGCTGGGAGGGATGAAGATTTAGAGCAAGGGGGTAGGGAGAGGGTCAAGCGATAGGTGCTGAGAAGTGTCATTTGGCAGACAGAACACTGCTTTGGAGAGTATGGAAATAAGCCATGGACGTGGGGAAATGAAGACTGGAAATAGGATGAGTGTGTTGAAGAGTAAGGAACTCAAAGAAAAATAGGAGGGAAAGTATGAGAGACAGGCAGAGGAAGGCAGGGAAGACTGTGGTAGGAAACATGGAAGTCCACCCAGACAGAAAATACAAAAATTTTGTTAGGAAGTAATAGGGCTTCATCTCTCCAATCAAATTTCAAAAATAACATTCTGATCTCTGACTAGTCCTGGTGGCTAGGGGACAAAGAAGTGGGCAGGCAAGTTCAAGGCAAGATTTGGTACCAGAGACAATGGCCAGAAAGTCAAAGATGTGTTACCAGGGGCCATGGGGGTAGAATGGGGAGTTAGTGTTTCACGGGTACAGAGTTTCAGTTTGGGATGATGAAAAAGTTCTGGAGAAGGATAGCAGTGATATTTGTACAACAACGTGAATGAATTTACAATGTGAGTGGACAGTGTACTTCAAAATAGTTAAAACGGGAAATCTCATGTTATGTATATTTTACCACAATAAATGAATTTTTTAAGGAAAAAAGTAAATGAGAAAAAAAGAGACAACGCTAGCATCAGGTTTCCAGTGCAGAAGCTCAGGCATAATGGTGAGGGAGAAGACCATTTCTCAGAACTGGCCCAGGAGGTGGAGTCTAGTTCTAGACAGAAAGACCTCTCTACACAAGGTCAGAGCTGGACTGACAGCACATATGACTTTGTGGGGAGATTCAGGGTGTGTTCTGGAACATCTTGCTGCTGTTTAAGCCTGGGGAATGGGTGAGCCTGAAACTGGGCTTACGCAGTCTCATTCACAGAGGGAGAGGAAACCTAAGAGGCTGGATATTGAGCAAGACTAAACCATGTTGGCTTGCTGTGATCTCATTTTCATGATGTAAAACCCATGTTGGGAAGGACAACAAGAAACATCAGTCTTGAGGAAAACTAGCCCCTACTTAAGGAAATAATGTGACAATGAATGGAGTGGAAATAGGATATAGAGTTCCTAATATTTTAGGCCAACTAACTAACTAACTGGTAGACAATTCTTCTTTTTAAAGAACTCTATGCCTTTTCACTAATGAATTCATGTCCCCACAGAGTCATAAAGGATGAGAATTTGGCCCAAATGTGTACTTAAATTGGATCGCCTTGTAAGAATGCTTTAAAAAATAAAATGCAGCCACCTGTGACCTATTAAGACTGTTAATGTACTCATTGACATAAATACCTGAAGGGTTTCTACAGCAGCTGGAACATGGCTCAAAGACCTTTTGTGTCTGCTTTTTAATGTACTTCCAAAGTGACTTCATAAAATTGCAACCACTCCCACCAGTGGGACTGAGGTTTTATTTAACTCCCTGAGACCTCACCTTCCACCACTACTGATGTCAGTGATTATTAATGCTGCCTATGTCAAGTGTCTTGAGGATAAAAATCAAACCCCAAATAAGTTATTGATTGAGAGACAAGGCTTAAACAAATCAAAACCTACATGTGTCTGGCTACAATGCTCACACGATGGCATTTTTCTAGCTCTGCCCTCACTCTGTAGAATCTTTAGCCCCCAGAAATTATTCCCATTTGGGTCCTAGCAAGGCCTAAATTCTTCCCATAAGGCACTACCCGAGGATTCAAACAACTAAACGTCTTGGCCCTGATGGACCCCGGGATATCCAGGCTTCCATGGTGTTGTATCTCTCTCTCCTGTTCCTTAGTTGAGAGGCTAGCCTCCACGGCCCAAGAAAGGCTGATTGTTGCAGATGTCTACAGCAAGGCTAATGGTGACCAAGGCAGAGGGAAGCAATTTCTGTCTACAGCAAGGCTAATTGTGACCAAGGCAGAGGGAAGCAATTTCTGGACCATTGCGGATCCTGTACTGTCCTCATAAATATTCCCATGCTATTACCTTTGAGCTTTGTCCATACCCTTTAAGTCAACAAATGTTTATTGAATATCTATGAGATGTTGAGCAATGGCTCATGGTGCACAGTTATAAGTAAAACAAGCATCACGAAAAAAAAATTCATAAATGGACAACTATCTATATGACATGCTAAGAAGGAACTAGTTGAGGTGTTGTAATAAGGAACAACAGCTGAAGAAGTTGTCAGGAGGTGTCCTCACTCAGGAAATGACATGTAACGTGAACCCAAAGGATGCGAAGGAAACGGGGTAGTGGGTGAAGAGTTCTCCAGGCAAAGGGAATCACAAAGAGCACAAGGAAGAAAGAAGCATGGTATATCCGATGGGTATATGGCATATCCGATGCTTTTTAGGTATATCCTAATATAAGCTTGGAGTGAGCATGGCTAGAGTGTGAGAGAGGCAGAGTGGCAGGAGATGAGGTTGGAGCAGTAAGGAATGGCTAGCCTGTGTTTGGCTTTGTGGGTTGTACTGAGATAGCCATTAAAGAACAGACCAATGGAATAGCTCTCTTTACGTTTTATAAAGATCATCTTGGCTGCTCTGTGGGGAATTAAGAGTCATTTAGCAGTTTACATAGCAAGTAGAAGGGAACAGAGTGAAAGCAGGTGGAGCAGACAGGCTGTGATCAGCAGTCATCCAGGTGAGAGATGAAGGTGACTTGACGGAAGGCAGTGACACTGGTGATGGATCCATAAGTAAATGGAAGAGGTATTCTAGAAGGATCTGCTGATATATTCAATATGGAGGTCCAGTAAAGGAGAAGAAGAGTCAAGACCAATTCTAAGTTTCTGGGCAAAGCAATACAGGATAAATACAGGTGCATTTATTAAAATGAGGAAGATGAGCAGACTTCAGAGGGGGAATCAGTAATCTGCAGCATAGTTTGATGTGCTTATGAGTCCCTGAAGTGCAACATTTATATATACTCATTTACTTATTTAACAAATATTTTTTGAGTTACTGTTGTGCACAGGAACTGGGCCAGATTCTGTAGTAAAGCAGTAAACAAAGCAGAGATGGTCCTGACCTTACCAAATTTACAAGCAAACAGGACAGACACTGGACAATAACTAAGCATGATGTAGGTACTGATGCAGGAATCCCCAGGCTTTGAGAGGGAAGAATGAGGGAAGCTGAGTCTGGGTGGCTAGCAAAGGCTTCCCAAGGAAATGTGACTTAAACCCATCTCTGCAACATAAATGAAATTAGCTCGGTATGGAGGTGGAGGAAGAGTTTCAGGCAGAACATGTGCAGAGCATGTGTAGAGAGGCCTGGAGGCAGGAGAGATTAGGTCTTTCCAGGAAAGAGTCTTGTAGTACTGATTCTTTCCCTAGAGATCCTCTGTCCTCATGAAAACAGCTTGTAGTGGCCTGGTTCCACCTATCCTCCGGACATGCTGGAGTGACCATAGGGACCCCACACTTGTACCCAAGCCAGGACTCCTGCTACATACAGTCTAGTTAAAAGATCTAAGCTTATTTTTGTAACCAACAATTTCTGGAGCTCCTAACTATGGATTATAGAGCTCTAGATGAACTTATCAAAGAACTTATCAAAGATTTGAGCAAAAAGTGTTACATTAAAATGATGTAAGGAACGACGGGGAGATTGAACAGAGTGACTCACTCCCTGGGGCCAAAGAGAAGACGTCACTGAAGGAGAAGAGGGAGAAAGAAAGAAATGGGTTGCTGGGGGGAGGGGGCTTGGGAGAAGGGGGGTAGGGTTATGGACATTGGGGAGGGTATGTGCTTTTGGGTAAATTGGAAGGGGAGATGAACCATGAGAGACTATGGACTCTGAAAAACAATCTGAGGGGTTTGAAGTGGCGGGGGGGGTGGGAGGTTGGGGTACCAGGTGGTGGGTATTATAGAGGGCACAGCTTGCATGGAGCACTGGGTGTGGTGAAAAAATAATGAATACTGTTTTTCTGAAAATAAATAAATTGGAAAAAAAAAAAGAAAGAAATGGGAACCTTGACATCAGGATGAGCACATGTGTGAAGGAAAGATTTATGGGCTGGGGAAATGGCAAGCAATTTAGGGAAACAAACCACTTTTAAGAACTTGATTTATACAATGAACATAAATAATTTCCTCTCCCAAATACATTCTCTTCTTCCTTAACACTCAGTAGACTTCTCTGCATTTAATAATAGCTGTGATTTTATAACTGGCAAGTTTCTCCAAGGATAGAGCCTAGCCCTGAAGGCAAATGAAATGGTCCAATGCTAGTGGTCATATGAGTAAAGGAGGAAGAAACCCCCAGGAGACAAGCTAAAGACTTCAAAGTTTACTCTCCCTTGTCACATTTCAGTCGCCTTCACAGGTGGTAAATAGGATAGAAACTCTCTCCTTACCAGGAATGACAAGTCATTCACTTAGCAGTTCCTCTGTCCCCATCCCCACAGAAAGATTCCCAGGCCTTTGGTGGCTGTCCATATTCCCTACCCCCCACCCCTAAGACCCATAATAGAGCCTTTACGATTTGGAAATCTTCAAGCACAGCCTCCCTTCGTAACTGACCGGAAAAATCAATTTGCTTGTGATTGTTTCTTAATTAAAGTGGCGTTGCATAAAAACAGAATTAGAAATCTCAGTAACTCCAACTTGTTAGAAAATGAAGATGAGGAAAAAAAAAAAGTGGGAGTGGGGAGAATCCTAGAAGGAGGAAATGAATCTATGTGAGAAACGATTTCCCAGTGAGTCCCCCTATTCATCACAGCTTTCAGACGTCAGCCTCTGGGACCACAGCTGGGTGATAATTAGGAACCAAGCAATCTTTCTGAAAGGAGAACAAGATAGAACATTATTAGGTGAAGTGGTTTTTTTTTTTTTCCTTCCTTTCTTTTTTTAAACCAAGAAATGTGTTGCGGTTCCTTAATAGCTTTGAAAGGCAAGAACATTCAGCCTGAAGACAGTGTGTTAGGAGCAGCAGAAAACTCACACATGGGCTTCCTCATGTCTGTTCTGGGAAGCGTCTAGTCACCTAGTCATGCAAAATTGAAACACTCCAGGACCTGTCAGAGGTTGCGGAGAAGGAAAGAGAGGTGAATAGGTAAAGCACAGGAAAATTTTAGGGAAGTGAAACTATTCTGTATGATACCCTAATGGTGGATACCTGACATGATGCATTTGTCAAAATCCATAGAATGTACTCTACAAAGACTGAATCCTAATATAAGCCATGAATTTTAGTTAATACTAGTGCATTAATATTGGGTCATCAACTGCAACAAATATGCCACACTAGTGCAAAATGTTAATCACAGGGGAAACTAGAGGGAGGACAGGAAATATATGGAACCCTCTGTACTTTCCATGCATTTTTTTCTGAAAAAAAAAAAAGTCTTAGTTTTTTTGTTTTGTTTTGTTTTTGAGAGAGAGAGAGAGAGAGAGCGCCAGTGTTTGCATGCAGTGGGGTGTTGGGAGTGCAAAGGGGAGGGGCAAAGGAAGAGGGAGAGAGAGCATTTTAAGCAGGCTCCATGCCCAGTGCTGAGCTGATGTGGGGCTTGATTTCACAACCCTGAGATCATGATCTGAGCCAAAATCGTGAGTCGGATCCTTAACTGACTGAGCCCCCCAGGAACCCCAAGAAATAAATTCTTTTAAATGGAAAAACTTGAAATACTCTGAAAAGGAATCACTGAATCTGATCCCTTTACTTCATTCAATATTCTAGGACATTTATTGAATTTCTAGTATGTACTATTTCTTTTTTTTCTTAAAATTTTATTTATTTATTTGACAGAGAGAGATCACAAGTAGGCAAGAGGCAGACAGAAAGAGAGGAAGGGAAGCAGGCTCCCTGCTGAGCAGAGAGCTGGATGCGGCACTCGATCCCAGGACCCTGAGATCATGACCTGAGCCGAAGGCAGCGGCTTAACCCACTGAGCCACCCAGGCGCCCAAGTATGTACTATTTCTTATTTTAGGCACTCAGGAGTCAACATTTAATGATACAAAATCCCTGCCCTCTTGGTATTTTAGTCTGTTTGGGAGACAGGCAATACATAAACTTATAAAAACACAAATCATGTCAAGCAGTAAGAGCTAGGGAGGAACATGAGTAGCACAGCACAATGGCAGTCAAGCAGAAGCATCGCTGTTTTAGATGAGGTGGTCAGGGTAGTGTCCTCTCAGAAGGGACATTTGAGGGGAGCCCTAAGGAAGAGAGAGAGGAGCCATGTGGGCTACGCACAGAGGAGTCCTGGAAAAAGGGGAAACAGCATAGGTGTCATGGAGGCTGGGGTAGCTGGAGGATAGTGAGGAGAAGCTTAATAGGCAAAGAGGCTAAGGTGATGGCTCAGGGCCAGACCATAAAGGGCTTTGTAAGCCATGGTAAGGACTTCTGATTTTCTTCCAAGCATGATGAAAAGCCATGGTGGGGAGCAGACCAAATGTCCATTGACAGACCAATGGATAAACAAAACGTGGCATATACCTTATAAGCAAAATGTGGCATATCTGCAATGGAATATTATTCAGTCTTTTTTTTTTTTTAAGATTTTATTTATTTATTTGACAGACAGACCACAAGTAGGCAGAGAGGCAGGAGGGGGGGGGAAGCAGGCTCCCTGCTGAGCAGAGAGCCCGGTGCGGGGCTCAATCCCAGGACCCTAAGATCATGACCATGCTGAAGGCAGAGGCTTTAACCCACTGAGCCACCCAGGCTCCCCAATTCAGTCTTAAGGAGAAAGGGAATTCAGACACATGCTACAACATGGATGAACTTTGATGGTAGTATACTAAGTGAAACAAGCCAGTCATAAGAAGACAAAAACAGTGATTCCCCTTACATGAGGTCAAGTCCGCAGAGACAGAAAGTAGAGGGGTGGTAGCCAGGGGCTGGGAGGAGAGGGCAGTGGGGTGTTGTTGTTTAATAAATACGCAGTTTCAGTTTTGCAAGATGAAAGGAGTTCTGGAGATGGGTTGCACAACCACGTGAATATACTTAACACTACTGAACTGTTTGAACGAGGTCATGACTCCTGACTGGCTGACAGCAATTCTTCTGCCACAATTATTCCATGCATCTGTTCTCAAAGAAGTTAAAATATAAAGAAGAAAGGATAACCATATCTGTTCCCCAAGGCTGCTGTCAACAACTTGAGGGCTTAAAACAACACAAAGTTCTACTCTCTACATTTCGGGAGGCCACAAGTCCAAACGGTCTCACTGGGTTGAAACGAAAGCCACATTCTCTCAGAGGCTCTAAGGGAGAATTTACTTGCTTGCCTTTTCCAGCTCTGAGAGCTGTGGTCCTTGCAGTCGTCAGCTTGGGGTCCTCACCTCCCTCTTCAGAGCTGGCAGCACCACCTTCTCTCTCTGTAGTCAAATCTCCCTTTGCCACCTTCTTACAAGAGACCCTTGTGATTACATTTAGGGCCCACCAGAACACCCCGATCCATCTTCCCGTAAGAAGATCCTAACCTGAATCACATTTACAAAGTCTTTTCTGCCACATAAGGTAATATTTATAGACACCAGGGATTTGGGCCTGGATACCTTTGAGAGCCACCATTCAACCTCTCACAGAATCTCAGACTTGATGAAATATGCAGATACTATGTAAAGCCACAGTCTGGATGAGATGATCGAGAGAGGGACTATGGATAGAGTGGAGGCAGAGGACGTGCCCCAGTGGACTGCAACATCCAGAAATCAAGAAAAGGAAAGGAGGAGGAGTCTCAGAGGATTCTAGGAAGTAACAACCTGTGAAGTCTGAGACAAAGGAGACAATTACTGTGTCCCTGTAGCCAATTAAAGAAGGTTTTTTTTTTTTTTTTTTTTAAAGTAGGGAATTATCACCGACATCAAATGCTGCTGAGTAAGATGGAGATGTGGTGTTGACAGCTGGATTTGATGTCTTTGATAAGAATAATTTGAGAGGAGGGGTGCACACAAGTCTGATTGGCTGGGGTAGGCTTAAGAGGGAATGAGTGCATAGGGAGGGACATAGGGAATAGGGAATAGGGAACAAGCATACAACACTCAAGTTTTTCTATAAAGAGGAATGGGTCCTAGTGAGAAAGTTGGTGTTTTGCTGTGCCTTCATAATGGAGGGTGAAGGAGCAAGGAAACTGAGTGGGAGATAGAGTGATTGTAGTTATAGACCAGGAATCCTAAACCCAGGGAGGCAGTAAGTTGAGGACATGAACGAGGTGATGAACAGTGGTGGCAAAATCAGTAAAGCAGATGTTCTTGTTTATGAATAATCCTCTAAGTTTTGGTGCCAGAAAGAGTACACTGATCAATGTCAAGGTCACTGTGCCACATATGAGTTTTGTTTCCAATCTCTGAGAATAAGGAAGTCTGTATTGACGTCTCATTGTAGTCAAAGGATAAATAGAATACAAATCATAATTACAAAAGCATCCATTTGATTCCCTTTTTTCTCAAACTTATAGTGTTTGTTTCTTTCCTCCATGAGAAATTACTAATAGCATCTGGAATGATTATTACGAACTCTCAATGAAATCATCATCTAACAGTTTGCTAATTTTACATGACTCCTTTGATATAAAAATTGAAAGCTAGTTCTGAAGGAACCTATAAGGCAAATTGTCTTCCATGTAAAGGTTACATGACAATAAGTAACTCAATAAGCATTATTATGTTGATGATTTTGAGAATGAGATTGTAAGAATATAAGTTACTTATTGAGACCCTATTTATGTCTGTTATTTTGCTAGGATATTTCTTTTTTTTTTTTTTAAAGATTTTATCTATTTATTAGAGAGAGAGAGAGAGATGGCATGTGAGAGAGCATGGTGGGGAGGGACAGAAGGAAAGGATGAAGCAGACTCCCCACTGAGCAGGGAGCCAGAAGCAGGGTTTGATTCCAGGACCCCGGGATCATGACCTGAACAGGAAGGCAGATACCTAACCTACTGAGCCACCCTAACCTGTGCAAGAGCATTGTAAGTATCATGATCCTTATTTTACAAATGAAAAATCAGAGATTCAGGCAATATGACTAAGGGCACATAGTTAAGAAGTGACAGAACCCATGAATTTGAACCTTAGTTACTATGATTCCAAGATCCGTTCTCATTCCTCCTCATATCACCTGTTCGGTGAACTGAAATACCACTCTCCAGTGACTGAGCATTTTTGTCGTATGAGGGCGGGTCGGTAGTTTGCAGGATGTTGATAACCCAAATAAATGGTCTAGAAGTTGTTTGTTCTTTTCTCCCCATCATTCACTCTTTTCCATAACTGCTCTTACTATAGATTGAGCACAGAATAGCACTTTTCCACCAATGCTACCATGTGATGCTGTCTCTCATATGACTGATGCAGCTGTGATTTTTTAATAGCCGAGGAAAGGGGGACACTCAGTTCTTTCACCTTATTTTCAATATTTCAGCAGATACAGAATAATTAATAGCACCTGCCTTTCAATCAACATCTTTGATCAAGTTATACTGAAAGACCACAGTGATACCTGATAAATGATAATATTTTTAGAATGAAAAAGATACATTCTAAAAATAAATAGGCTATTAATGGTTCTCCTCCTCCTACACACACCCACACTGACATTGCAGAACTTGTTTTCCAGTATCTTTCCCCTTGGTTTCAACTAACATCTTGCTGGTAATATGATCTCATGGTTTATTTCTTTCCTCTTATCACCTGGTTTCCAGCATGATTACAATGTAGTCATCCTTTAAAAATGTAGTTGTCAAGTAATAGGTGTCCTAACTTCACGTTGTTATTTTACTTGGCAGATATATAATGATTCTTTGAAACCTAAATATTTTTTCATCAAAATGATATTTACAAGTGAAAAAATTTAAAATACACGAATCTACATATTTGAGAATAAGAATAGGTTATATCAAATCAACTCTGGCTCTGATAACCTCAGTAAAAGCAGGACAAATACTAAAATATAGCTACACAAAGGCATTGGAGAACAATCAAGGGGGAAAAGAGTAGGAGATACATATTTTGAAAAGGAAGAAAACACAATGAGACAATTTGACATTCTTTGTTGCTTTTCCCCTGGAGATGTTTTGTCATTGCAAAGCTGTGCGAGGTAAAAAAGATTCAAAGACAAACATAATGACACAAAAAAGAGGTTAACAGCCTAGCAAACTTTTGTTGTTATCATGGTGCTAGGGAGACACAAATGGAAGTTCATGTCACCCAACCAAGTATGAGCTGCAATGGTACACATTCTACTCTTTTAGTGGAGGCCCATGAAGAACTACAAAGGCAAACTGGAAATAGACAAGCCCTCACAAAATACTGAAATTCAACCTGATTTCTCCCAATAGCCCATTGAATCCATGTTACATGCTCCTACTGTAATTGCCTGCCAGAGGAAAAGTTAACATTTTATGGAAGAAAATAGTATCACAAATTCTCTACAGTTTTTCATAGGTAATACTTATTGCTCAATTAAAAATCACTGGGCATGCCTGGAGACCAAATGACTGGGAATCACAACTTCAAAAGAGAGTAATAAATGGATCCATGGGCAGCCCAGATATTGGACTTATTTGTAGGAAATCTCAGATTAACTGTAATCAGTAGTTTTGAGAAAACAGATACAAGCTGGAGAATAAAGAAACTGGAATATTTAAATAAATAATACAATAGAAACTGTATAGTTGAAAAATTAAAGTACCTTAGATTAATAACTCAATAGATGGGTTTAATAGAAAATAGGAGCAGAAGAAAGAATTAGTGAACTGGAAAATAGGTAAGTGAAGGAAAATTTAGCTTGAACCACAGACAGAAAATAAGACCAAAAATACAGAGAGTTATAAGGAGAGATATATATATACCCATACACACACACATAAATATATATATGTACACATATATATATATATATATATGCGCTGAAATATAGAGAAAAAAAAAGCTAGCATTTGTGATAGGGTTTACAAAAATAGAGGAGAGAGAAATAGGACAGGAGCAATATTTGAAGAGATAACGACAGAATTTCCAAAACCTGATGAGACATATCAACCTACATTCAAAAAGCTCTAAGAACCCTAAAATGATTAAATACAAAGAAAATGATCTGAAGCACAATGTAGTCAAACTGGTGTAAATAAAAGCAAAATCTAAAATAATTTAAAAGTAGCTGAAAAAGAAGACATTACTTTCAAAGTAACAATTACAAATTGATTGCTTCTAACAGAAAATAACAGAAGTCAGAAGACAATTTGATAGCATCTAAAAAGGGCTAAAGTAAAATACTGGCAACCTAGAACACTATTTTGAATAAAAATATTGTTCAGAAATGAAGGGGAAATAAAGATGTTTTCATATAAACAAAACCTTAGAGAATTAAGTACCAGCAAAACTATACAATAAAAAATATTTATAATAATTCTTTCATTTAAAAATGGTTTTAAATTAAATCACAGAAGTGCACAAAGATGGGAAGAATATAGAAAGGTGAATATGTAAGTAAATATATTGACTTGTAAAAAAATAAAATAAAGCAATAATATAAAGATAATATCTTCTGGAGTTGAAAATGCATGCAGAATGAACACACATGACAACAGCACAAAAGACAGTAGGGAGTAAATGAGTTTAAAGTATTATAAGTTCTTTGTATTATCTGGGAAGTGCTAAAAAATGCTAATTTTATTATAGACAGTAATAAGTTTAGTGTGCATATTATATTATCTAATCATTAGAATGATAACTGACAAACTAATGGGAAAAATAAATTAATAAAAATACTTGATTACTGCATAAAAAGATAAGAGATAGAAACTAAGGAATGGTGGATTAATTTAAAAATTAAATTAAAAATAATATGATGGCAAAAGAAGCTCAGTAATTATAAGAAATAAACATAAAAAAGACCACTCAAATTCATATTGTAGTTAAATTTCAGAACATCAATAATCAAAGAAAATCTTGGAAGCAGCAAGAGGAAAGAGACATTATATACAGAGGGTCAGATATAAGAATTATAGTACAATTCTTTTTAGTATCTATACAAGCCAGTAGACAATGGATTGAAACACCAAAAGAAAAGAAAATTTAAAACCCCGTCTAACTAGAGTTCTATATCCAGGAAAAAGTGTTTGAAAATTTATGGGAAAGTAAATATTTTTTTAAAGGATAAGTTGAGAGAATTCAGTGCCAGAGATCTATGGTATAAGAAAGAGAAGTGAAAAAAATGGAATTAGTTGAAAATTTGGATCTCCATTAAAAAAATAGAAAGTGTCAGAAATGGTTATTATGGAGGTAAATATAAAACATTTTTTTCTCATGTTCTATCTACTTAAGAGGTAATTGACTATTTAAAGCAAAATTAGTAGCAGTATATGGTAGGGTTTATAATATGTAGAAGAAAAATTGACCACAGCAATAACACAGAAGATGGAAAGAGAAAGTACTCTGTTGACAGGTTTTTATACATTAGGTAGCACTCCATTCTTTAAAGATAGACAGTGATAATTTAGAAATGATTATTATAACCCCAAGAATAATTGCTAAAAAATATAAAAAATAGAGTTAAGAAGACAACATTGGATAGAACATGGAATCATGAAAAGTGTTCATTCCAAGAGGTAGCGGGAAAAGAGTAAAAGTAAACAAAGAATCAACTGAAATATAGAAATTAAATATCTAAATGGTAGATTTAAATTCAACTGTATAAAATTTACATTAAACTAAAATTGTTTAAATGTTTTAATTAGAAGGTAGAAATTGTTAGAGTAGACAAAAAAGTGAACTCAATTATAAAGGTTTAGTTTAAGAACTATTATCTGGAATAAAATAGTGTATTTCATAATGATTAACAAGTTGATTAAGAGACAGTAACAATTGTCAATGTGTCTGCCTCTGTTAGAGAGTTTCAAAATACACAAGGAGGTAGCTGAGAGAAAGCAAGAGAAATGAACCTACCCACTATTATAGTTGGAGATTCAGCACATCTCCTTCAGTAACTGGTGGACTAAAACTAGTCAGAAAATCTCTAGAAATATAGGAGATTGAAAGACGCTATCAACCAACTGATACAATTGACATTTGTGGAACTTCTACCCAACAGGAGAGCACATACTCTCTCCAAGTGTACGCAGTCACTATGACCACACTGAGCACTATTAAACAAATCTCAATATTTGCAAAACAGTCTACATCATGCAAAGTAAGCACTCTGCCCACAATGAATTAAAGTGAAAATTAATAGAAAGATATCTGTAATTTGCCCTTGGGAATTGAAGAATAAACAACATACAAATAACTGATGAAATCCTGAAGTTTTATATGATGGGCCAGGGAATCTTCCTTTTTTTTCTTTTTGAATTTTTAAATTCTCTTTGGCGAACATACAGGGTAATACTCGTTTCAGGAGTAGAACTGAGCGCTTCATCACTTAAAACGCCCAGTGCTCATCATATCAAGTGTCCCTGTTAATGCCCATCACGCATGCAGCCCATCCTTAACCCACCTCCCCCATCTCCTCTCAGTTTGTTCTCTGTCTCTAAGAGTCTTTTATGGTTTGTTTCTATTTCTCCCCCCATATTTTCATCTGTTTTGTTTCTTAAATTCCACATACAGGTGAAATCACATGATAATTGTCTTTCTCAGACTGACTTCTTTCATTTAGCATAATACTCTCTAGCTCCATCCACATCATTGCCAATGGCAAGATTTCATTTTGTGATGGTTGAGTAACATTGTGTGTGTGTATATGTGTGTGTGTGTGTGTGTGTGCGCGCATATACACCACATCATTCATACATATATATATAAAATATATATACATATACTATATATATATATAATATATGTATAATATATATCTTCTTTATGCATTCATCAGCGGATGGACATTTGGGATCTCTCCATAGGTTGGCTGTGGTTGATAATGCTGCTGTAAACATCAGAGTGCACGTACTCCTTCAAATCTGTATTTTAGTATCCTTTGGATAAATACCTAGTAGTGTAGCTAGGTACACTACTACTAGGTACCCCAACTAGTTGCTGGGTCATAGGGTAGTTCAATTTTTAACTTTTTGAGGAGCCTCCGTACTGCTCTCCAGAGTGGCTGCACCAGTGTGTATTTCCACCAACAGTGTCAGAGGGTTCCCCTTTCTCTGCCACCTCGCCAACACCTGTTGTTTTTTATGTCGTTAATTTTAGCCACTCTGACAAGTATAAGGTGGTATCTCATTGTGATTTTGATCTGTATTTTGGCCATGGAATCTTTAATTTTTCCCTACATCCAAAATAATGGAGCTAGAAAATAGTGACACACACTACCTCCGAACACGTATCATAAATTGTAGAGTTTATAATATCTGGAAAGAATTGTGGGATTTGAAGTATGTGAAGAAAATAAGAAAACGAAAGGATATGATTTAAAGTGAGTATCATCTCCCCAGAGCTAGACATAGGCCTTCCTCCGTCAGAGAAAGAGCTTCCCTGTGTAAGAGGTGTGATCCTTCTGGGCTATAAAGACTCTCCACCAGCAAGGCACCCATCTGATATTAACTACTAAGTAAAACTTGCTCTTGTCCTCTTCGGTGGTAAACTCTAGCTACAGTGGCCTCCTTGCTGTTACTCAAATAAGCTGCACAGATTCTTGCCTAAGGCCTTTGCACTGGCTGGTCCCTCTCTCCAGAACATTTGCCTCTCCCCATACATTTGCAGGGCTCATTCCCTTGCCTCCGTAAGTCCTTGCTCAAATGTCAGCTTCCCAGGGAAACTTTCTCTGAGCCATAACCTATTGTCTTCTCTGATTGATTTTTCTATCTGGAACCCCTCAGCCAAGTTCTTCTATTTATCCCTTACTCAGTTTTCTACCCACACAAAAAGGTAAACTCTAAGAGGGCAAGAATTATTCCTGATTTGTTCACACTGTACCCCTCGTATCTAGAATGACACCTGGCATGTAATAGACCAAGCTGCCTTTGCACACACTATTCCTGCCATCTGGAATTCTCCTTCTCACCATTCAGGTTTCAGGTTAAATACCACCTCCTCAGAGAGGTCTTCCCTGGCCACACTATTTTAAGTACCCCCATTTCATCCTACTCATTTTTCTCCCAATAATAACCTTTTACATTTTTTTTCACATGTTTATGCATTTCTGAAATTTATCTTACTATTTCTTTACTTCTCGGTTGTCAATTTCTCACTGCTGTAATGTAGAGGACAGAGTACTTCTCCTTGTTCACAGCTTTTTCCCAAACCTAAAATGGAACACTGCCTGCCACATAGTAGGTACTCAGTAAATATTTGAGGAATGAATGAATGGGCTTGAGACTTTTGTGCTTTTCCTTACTTTTGCTATGATGCTGGTATAAACTAACCTCTAAGTGTTACTTTATGACTTTCTGTTTTGAGTAATCTGACCTGTAGTTCCTATATAAATCATGGCCTCATGTGGTAACGCAGTGTAAAATACTTTGGTCTTAGCATAAACAACAGCAATAACAAAATTCTAATTTGAGAATTTTATCCAACTACCATGGGGCTAATAAAGGTAAGTTTCTCCAGCTCAACTTCCTGCCACAGATATCCTATTTCTGTGTTTTTTACCTTTCTTAGCTGAATATACTCAGCAGCAAAAGTAAAATCCTTTAATCTTTCATTTTGGAGCCCATGTTTGAAATGGATTAAAAAGAGTCAAACAAAATTAGTTTCCAAGCCTTCAGTTTTCCAGGTCCATGGGCCTTCTCCCTTTCACTCCGAAATGAAAGTGGCTTGGAACCATCTGTTACTTCACGTGAAATATTTCCCTCAGCTGTCATTGCTGATTGTTCCATTTCTTGTTTTACAAAAGGAGAAAAAGAAAGAAGAGAAAAGAAAAGGAAAGGAAAGAAAAAGAAGAGAAAAGAAAAGAAAAAACAAGGAAGAAAAGAAAAGGAGAGAAAAGAGCCAAACACACACATACACACATATAAACACACACACACACACACACACACACACACAAAACCCACCCTCTGCTGGCCACCCGCATGCACAGCTTTGTTCACTGATCCTCTAGTTTCCTTGGGAGACCCTGCCAAGACGAAGCTCCACTTAGCTGACAACAGCCATTTCTCATTAAACCCCCAATTTAGGCAAGAGCCAGAGTGGAAAATTGCAAAACAGGAAGCTTGCAAATTGTATCAAAGCAATGCTATTAGACATGTAAGTAAAAGACCCTTTATGATGCCGGTTCTTGGGATGAGACCTAGAATTGTATAGGGCGAATTTAGGGCTTTGTAGGACTCCTTTGGGAACTGGCTCCTCTTCGTAGAGTTACGTCAGTCCTGAAGATGTGTGTACCTACTGGCAGTAACTCAGGTTGTTTTGAGAGGTAGAAATGCTGAGTAAGTGTAGAGTGACCATGTGTCCTGATCTCTCAGCATACAGATCGTATTATGCCTATTGTCCCAAGGTAACTATAAGAGCACTCATTTCTCTATCAAAACTATTCCTGTTTAGATAATCAATCATAATGTCACCCTAACTAAAGATCTGTGTGGTTGATGAAGCAATAGAAGACTCTTGTTCTCATCCATGGTGGATTGCAGGCTTGTTTGGATGGCAGAGAGAACTCTTGCCAAGTTTCAGTGGTGTGCAACCAAGCACATCAACTGATTGAACTTTGGCTGGCTGGGATCATGGACAGCCCAGTTCAGACTGTCTGAATCCAGACTTCCCAGTTTTGGTGTCTCAAAAACTGAAGGCATCCAATCCCAGAGAAGCATTGCAAGTTGCTTCATAAGCCATCCAGAAAATTAAACTTAGACTCTGTTATTTGGTTACTTTCTCCTCTTGGATTATTATTAAGCCCTGTGCTGGCCAACATGTGGCTCCTAGCCACAGATGGCCACTGAGTGCTTGAAATGGGCTAGGTCAAACTGGAATGGTTCTAAGTATGGAATGCCGAGTGGAATTTGGGGACTTAGAACAAAAAAAGGTAAAATATCTCATTAATAATTTTGATATTGATTAGATATTAAAATATTGATTTTTAGGCAAATCAGGTTGCATAACATATATTATTTGCATTAATTTCTCCTGTTTCATTTTTACTTTTGTAATACAGCCACTAGAAAATTTAAAATCACCAGCAAACTTATTTTTCTATTAGACAATACTGATCTAGCTCTTTTAATTTCTACCCAGGGAGACCCACTGAACTGGAACTAAGAAAAAGATTCAGTGTCCTTCAGACTGCTGTTTGGCCATCTTTGCTTTCCTTGCATCAGATATTTACTAATACTTTTAGCCTTAAGTGAGATGACAAATATTAATAATTTACCACAGGGAGGAACTCACTAAATATTAATGCAGTTTTCCTTTCCTTGTGCAAATGATTTAATCTCTATTAAACAATCATAGTTTTTGCTACTTAAATCACACCCTTCCTATAAAATCAGTAAGGAAAAAGCTGCTTAATATGAATTCATCTGGGGCACCTGGGTGGCTCAGTGGGTTAAGCCACTGCCTTCGGCTCAGGTCATGATCTCAGGGTCCTGGGATCGAGTCCCGCATCGGGCTCTCTGCTCAGCAGGGAGCCTGCTTCCCCCTCTCTCTCTGTCTGCTGTGATCTCTCTCTGTCAAATAAATAAATAAAATCTTTAAAAAAATATATGAATTCATCTTGTCAATCATTCACTCATACTCCCTTACTTCAGTGTCTATTACTAGCAGCATTTTTATTTGTACCTTATATTTTATATATATTTGCCCCTATATTTGTATGGATGGAATGTGAAATATACATATGTTCTCTTTGTAAAAGTTGCTGAAATTATCAAGTTGGCTAAGCTGTGAGTATGAAGTATAATTTACAGTCAGTGATTTACTGAACTGAAGAGCATAAATTAGATGTAAGTTTTGTTTCAGGAAGAGAATGGTGAATTTCAGGAGAAATGGGAAATCCTTTCAATATGTACCCAATAAAACAGGACCCATATACCAGGTCCAATCAAGTAGGTTATTGTCAACAGGTTAAAGATTTTGGATTTTATTCTAATTGAAATAGAAAGCCAACTTACTTTAAGAAGTGTCCAACTTATTTAAGAAGATCACTTTGGCTAATATATGGATAAAGAAAAAAACATATAATAATGAAAGTGGGGAGATTGGCTAGAGGGCTCTCAAGATGGTCCAGGCAGAAGATGATGGCAGCTTTGAATATACACTACAGCAAAAATAATTTAGGAGGAAAAAGCATGAAAAGGAAAGAAAATCCCATAATTGTAGCACCCACACACAACGATAACACTCAGTAATATTTCTTTCCAGTAATTTTCTACGCATAAGGTTTGGCTTGATTTCATTTATACTGTATATGTAATTCAGAACAGAGCTTTTAAAACTTAATTTTATAGGATTTTTTCATGTTCTAAAGTGCTTTATAAATACAACCTTTCATATCTGCATAATATTTTGTCAACAGCTAACATTGGCTACATAACTATCTCCTACTAGTGGTTATTTTAGATTGCATAAAACATTATGCTATTTTAAGTTACATTAAGTTTTTATTAACACATTCTCACTATTGAATGCCAAAAGGATAATTACTAGTCTAAAGGTGATGAACATAGGATGATTAAATGTTACAAAGTAATAAAGTCAAACACATTTTACTTTTGTTATAAATGAAAATGCTAAAGTTTATAGTTTTGTCTGAGATCTAGCTGGTGTTGATTTAATGACACCAGCTATACAGATAAAAAATTAAACTTGTATGGATTCTGCATATTTAAAACCTGAATTAAGAGCCAGTAGCCACTTGAACGAAGTTTCAGGACACTATCTGACTTTGCTTTGGAGGTACTAGATTCAAACCCCGGGAACTAAAATCTTAACAGAGAGGCATCTTGGTGGCTCCATTGGCCAAGCATCTGACTCTTGATTTTGGCTCAGGTCGTGAACTCAGGGTCGTGAGTTCAAACCCAAAACTTCGGGATCTGCACTCGTAGGGAGTCTGCTTGAAATTCTCTCTTCTTTTTCCTCTGCCCTGCCCCCCTTCCTTTCTCTCTCTCTGAAATAAATCTTTAAAATCTTAACACAAAGAGGAAGAAAGTCGCTCCTTCTACCTCTTATACTCCTCCTCCTCTTTTTTTTTTTTTAATTTCTTCTACTTTAAGAGAAATGGTTGGTAGACACAAAACAACTCATAAAACCCAAGTGTATTGTTTTTCTGTTGTAGTTTACATCTTTGGCATTTGTTCATTTTCAGCGAATTCTGACATTTTGCAGTTGATATGTGTCTTTGCCCATGACTCATGACTATAATGTTCTTTAGTCCGAGGTAGATGCTCCCTGGTTCTTTCACAGTGAGGTATTTAAAAGAGCTGTTGAATTTGAAGATGACTTACTTTCTCCTATTAAAAAGATGAATGATCCAAAATTGCTTACCATTTCTACCATGACAAGTGGCTGATATTAAGCAAGCTAGCTAGTATTTAAAAACATGAACACACTTGTTTTAACGAGGAATGAAAAATTAATTGCTTTTGAGGCAAGTATGAGCGGTAGAGAGAAAATTCGAAAAAAGATGCTTGAAAATGCTTCCTAGTTCATGATCTTGGTGCCAAAAACAGTATAGACAACCTATTTTTTAAAAATCAATCTGCACTATTATAAAAACTGAAGACGATTTTCTAATCTTTTAAAAATCTTTTAGACTGAGAGTGCTGGTAGATTTTCAAACTCATGTTTTACCAACAAAAGAAAGTGTAGCACCTTTTAATTTGTGGTAAAAATGGACTGATATCAGGGAAAGGCAATGCCAATAACCTGTGCTAATGACAAGGGACTCTGGAGACCCAGCAGATTTTTTCCATTCATTCCATCCTAGGAGTATCCCTGCTCCCTACTGATCACCCCAATCATCTAGCCCATTTTTAAATACGAGATTATAAGAAAAGTGTGTAAAATTCAGGGTGGTCAGCAATTATTTTATGCCAAAGAGAAGTTTAGTTAATAAATAAAAATCAAATGCCTGCCTCCATTTGCATTTGAAAAACTAAATTCCCTTGAGCTGTCATTGTCTGTAAATCTGTTACTGATTCTACTCTGATGTGAGAATAGGTATGAAGTCCTTTTTGTGAACTATAATTCTTTCAAATTCTGTCCCCAAAGTAGCAAGAGTGCCCAACTCCAGTGATATCAATTTTCATATTCAATTAATATCAGTATTCTCTTTTTTTAGATTTTATTTATTTATTTGACAGAGTATGCAGAGAGGCAGGCAGAGAGAGCGGAAGGGAAGCAGGCACCCTGTTGAGCAGAGAGCCAGATGTGGGTCTCGATGCCAAGACCCTGGCATCATGACCTGAGCCGAAGGCAGAGGCTTTAACCCACTGAGCCTCCCAGGTGCCCCGAGATCAGTATTCTTATAAGGAACTTTTATTTACATGACTGTTCCTTCTTTTTCATAAATTACACTGAATAAAAAAAATTAATCTATGCATAAGCAAAATTGGTGTTAATCTATCCTTCTGTCTGAGCATTGTCTTTCAACATTAGCTATAAATTGCTTTAGTCTTTTCAAGGAAAAAATGCTTATTTTCCTGTAATATTTTTTTGATACATTTAAGCAAGGACTATTGGAATATTAGTGCTTTGATCCCAACATGCTTCACTTGGATGAGTGGGCATCTATTTCTTCTATTTTTATATTACAGTTGAAAAAGCAAAAGTACCCTAGTGATGAAGGGTTTACCCAAGCTTCACAATGAATGGATAGCAGATTTCTCAAATGGAACCCAGTTGCTTTGTTATTTAGGCTTTCCCGATATATGCCTTCCGCAGGATTTGTGATATATTTTTTATTTAATTGTTTTAAAATTTTAGTTTCTCTATGGAAGATAGGCTATTGGTTTAGAGCATAGGCTTAACAGAAATCAGTAATGAATGGCTGTTGTCCCTTATAAAACAGCCTTTTTGGTAAGTTTGAGTCAAGGTGTGACAAATATTATAGTAAAGATTATGCTATTTACAGTCATTTATTACAGTTAAGAAGTCCTGGCATCAAATTTATATGGATTATTTATATATGGATTTTATTGAGCAGGAGGGAGTTGGTTGAATTGCCAAGGTTTCTTTCTTTCTTTTTTTTTTTAAGATTTTATTTATTTATTTGACAAAGAGATCACAAGTAGGCAGAGAGGCAGGCAGAGAGAGAGGGGGAAGAAGACTACCTGCTGGGTGGAGAGCCTGATGTGGCACTCAATCCAGGACCCTGATATCATGATCTGAGCTGAAGGCAGACGCTTAACCCACTGAGCCACCCAGGCACCCCTACCAAAGTTTCTCTTTTAAGGGGCGCCTGGGTGACTCAGTCAGTTAAGCATCCAACTCTTGATTTTGGCTCAGTTCATGAGATCAAGCCCTCTGTTGGACTCCATGCTGAGCATGGAACCTGCTTAAGATTCTCTCTCTCTGCCTCTCCTCCCTCCACCCCCGCCACAGTCACCCACATTTTCTCTCTAAAAAAAGATGAAGAAGATTTCTTTCTATTTTAAAACATAAGAGTTTTCTATTCTCTGGTTTTGAACATGCAAGGTTTATTATCTGTGGCTCCTGTAAGGTTTCCTGCATGTAGTTTGATTTTATCAAATTCAGTATAAGAAGAGCAGAGATTTCAAACTAGAAAGGTACAAAGATATCACAATTATTTGAAGAGAAATCATTGTAGCAGTTTTATACCAACCTATCCTTAGATGTTATAATCTTCTACATTAAGTGATTTCATATTTTTAAGCAAAGGCCCAATTCTTTTTTTTTAAGATTTTATTTATTTATTTGACAGAGAGAAATCACAAGTAGACGGAGAGGCAGACAGAGAGAGAGAGAGGGAAGCAGGCTCCCTGCTGAGCAGAGAGCCCGATGCGGGACTCGATCCCAGAACCCTGAGATCATGACCTGAGACGAAGGCAGCGGCTTAACCCACTGAGCCACCCAGGCGCCCCCAAAGGCCCAATTCTTAAGCTGTCTTAAAGGAATCAAAACAACACGTTTGTATGAAGAATAAGACTTTGACTCCATGAAAGTTTGTCAAGCTGTGTAACTTCATTGCTCACTGAATAAACAGCACTGAGTGCCTGTATTTCCATCAGGAGCTATTTGTTCAATGCCAGTGTGCCTGGAAGTGTATGGGGTACTGCGCGTAACGCACTGGAGATGTGCACGGGGGGGCTGCCCATTTTATCTGAGCATCAGTTTTAACTCACGAAGAAGGTTCATTGAAATGGCATCAGATAAATCAGAAACAGACTCAATCCAGCACAAAAGCTTCTCTGCTTCATATTTGTTTTTCAAAGAGATATTGTGTGTGTGTACGTGTGTGTGTGTGTGTGTGAGAGAGAGAGAGAGAGAGAGAGAGAGAAAGAAAGAGAGAGAGATCAAAGGTCCTTCTTAATATGAGCATCCTGCTACTCCAGCCTCCTTCCTCAAGGCATCTTACCCCAAACCTATGTGCCCACCTAACATTTTCTCAGGCTTGTCACGCTTCAACACACTGCTCATTCTCTATTCATGACATCCTTTTGGAATGGAATCCCTATGGCTCCTCCCTTTCCAGCCCAGCCTGGCAAATATCTCTTCATCCTACAACTCAACCTTCAGTTAAGCTATGAAGGCCTTTCTGAAACATTTTTACTTTCTATGCCTCCCTCTATAGTTGTTGGCTAGGGCTGCCATGATGAGAAGTTGACATTGTCTTCCTTTTATGTGTATCTATCTCTCTGTTCAAATTTCCCCTTTTCATAAGGGTAACTTTCACATTGGATTGGGAGCTTAAACAACTGTAACTGAGTATCTCACAGGTCTGGAGGCAGAAGTCCAGAATCAAGGTGTTGGCAGGGTTGGTTCCTTCCGAGGTCTGTGAGGGATAGATCTGTCCCAGACTCCTCTCCTTGCTTCTTTTCCCACTGTCTCACTACACTGCCTTCCCCCTACATGTATCTATGTCCAAACTTACCCTTCTTACAGGGTCACCGGTCCCATTGGATTGGGG
Source organism: Neogale vison (assembly GCF_020171115.1). Taxonomy (NCBI): domain Eukaryota; kingdom Metazoa; phylum Chordata; class Mammalia; order Carnivora; family Mustelidae; genus Neogale; species Neogale vison. Next base: position 111,791,925 of record NC_058095.1, on the reverse strand, counting down.
CCTATCCTAATGACCTCATTTTAATTTGATTGCTTCTGTAAAGACTAACTCCAAATAAGAACTCATTCAAAGGTACTGGGGATTAAGACTTTGATATATAGGGGCGCCTGGGTGGCTCAGTTTGTTAAGCGTCTGCCTTTGCCTTGGGTCATGATCCTGGGGTCCTGGGATCAAGGCCTGCATTGGGGCTCCCTGCTCAGTGGGGAGTCTACTTCTCTCTCTGTTCCCTGCCATTCTCTCTCTCTCTGTATCTCTCTCTCTTGCAAGTAAATAAGTAAAATATTTAAATTTTATTTTTTAAAAGATTTTATTTGTTTATTTGAGAGACACAGAGATCACAAGTAGGCAGAGAGGCAGGCAGAGAGAGGGAGGAGGAAGCAGGCTCCCTGCTGAGTAGAGAGCCCAATGTGGGGCTTGATCCCAGGACCCTGAGATCATGACCTGAGCCGAAGGCAGAGGCTTCGAGACACCCAGGTGCCCCCAAATATTTAAGTTTTAAAAAAGACTTCAACATGTGAATTTTGGAGGATACAATTCAACTTATAAGACCCTCTTTTATTTTTTTTCCTATTTATGTTATGAAAACTTTTTTCACATGTGTATTTTCTTCACATCTCCCACAATGTCATAAGCCTTTACAGAGAGGAAACTCCCTTGCAGTTAAGTGAGGCTATGTGTTGGAGTTTTGGCGGAGATATCTGTGGACTCCCAGGAAAAGAGGAGCAGGGTAACTGGCCTATTTTATTTTTTGCCTTTTGCTGTTTTCCTTTTTCCTACCAGAACCCAGAAGCCATGCTCAGAGGTGAAGTGACATCTATGAAAAGATACGTAGCCCAGAGTAAGAATGGCTAAATGAAAGGATAGAAAATATCTTTACTTCACCTCAGTCTTGAAAGATGTTTTCTTAGTATAAGATTCTAAATTAACGTTTATATTCTCAGCTCCAACAGATGATTGTTATCATTGTTGCTTTTGAGAAGTTAGCCACTGCTCTAATTGCTTTTACTTTGTAGTGCCTTCCTGCTGACTGTTTTTTTTTTTTTTTCTTTAATCTCTTTTTGTCTTTGGTGTTTTGCTTCACTGTGATATACTCGGATATAAACATTTCCTTTGTTGGGATGCCTGGGTGGTTCAATTTGTTAAGCGTCTGACTTTTGATTTTGGCTCAGGTCATAATCTCAGGGTTCTGGCATTAAGCCCCTCATCAGGCTCCCTGCTCGGTGTGGAGTTAGCTTATCCCTCTCCCTCTGCTCCTCCCCTTGCATGATTTTTCTCTCTCTCTCTCAAATAAATAAATAAATACAATCTTTAAACCAACAACAAAAACATTTCTCTTGTATATCATATTTGTGACTCACTGGCCTTCTTGAAAATGGGTATTAAAGTCTCTCAGCAATTAGAGAAAATTCTCAGCCATTATCTCTTCAAGTACTGCTTTTTTCCCCATTACCTTGATTATTGCCCTCTGAAACTTTAATTAATGTAGTCAGACATCTCTACACTATCCTCTATGTCTTTAACCTCTCTTTCGTATTGTCTACCTCTTCATCTCTCTGGGCTGTATTCTGTATAGCTTCTTTAGCTATATCTTCTAATTGACTACTTCTTTATCTGTGTCTATCTCATCTGCTGTTTATATTGCCTGATTAATTTCAATCTGTATGTTTATGACTTCTAGAATTCTTGAAGGTTTCTAGTAATTCTTTTGCAAATATATTTAGTTTTTTTAATTTCTTATTCTTGTTCATATCTTCAAACTTTCTTCTATTTCTCAAAACATTAAGTATGGTCATTTCTTTTTTATATTTAGTATCTGATAATTCCAATGTATGAAGTCTTTGCAAGACAGTCTCCTGTTTATTGTTTCTGCTGGTTTTCACTCACAGTGTCTTGGTTCCTGGGTGTATTGTGAAATTTGACTGTAACCTGATCATTTTTCTTATACTGTTATCAGTGGGACTTCTTGAAAGTCTAGGTCAAAATTCCTCTAAGAGGATTTGGATTTGTTTTACTTGCATAATATCCTTAGCAGCACCATTAACCTGCATTATAGCTGACCCTTGAACAATGGGGGCTTAGGGGAACTGACCTCCTAGTACAGTTGAAAATCTATGTATAACTTTTGACTTGCCCCAAACATAACTATTAATAGCCTACTGCTGACTAGAAGCTTTACTTTAACACGTATTTTGTATGCTATATGTACTGTATACCATATTCTTGCAATTAAGTAAGCTATAGAAAAGAAAATGTTACTAAGAAAATTATAAGGAAAAACATTTACAGTACTGTATGTATATTTATTGAAAAAAATCAATGTGTAAGTAGATCCACGCAAACTGGGTTGTTCAAGGATCAACTATATACTTTTGATGTTTTTATTTTTTTTATTATGTTATGTTAGTCACCATACAGTACATCATTAGTTTTGATGTAGTGTTCCATGATGTTTTCTTAAAACGCAAAGATATCATGAACTAGATTTCAAACTCACATGAAGTCAGGCTTGTGGCTTTAAACTCTTAGGAGAGATTACCATCATCTCTTTCCCAGTACCCAGAGTTAGCCAGGTGAATGGTGCCTTCTGGGGACAATGTCACACTGAAGGGATAGTGCTTTGGATGCTGGCTTTATGTTGGGTGTTTTCTATTGGCTTTAGCTCCTTGTATGAACATTAAGTTTTAATTCCTGGCTCCTACATCTCATCAAGCAGCAGCTCAAATTTTCCAGAGTTTGGTAGAAAAAAAACCTCACAGAGAAAAACAAGTCTGGCCATCTTTTGCTCCACAGGGTCCATGTTTTCCCTTTCTCTTTTGAGCCCTGAGTAGTCCTTCTCTATGTAAAGTTGATACATTTTGTATTTTCTCCAGCATTCTGGTTGTTTCAAGTAGGGCGTCATTCAAGGTTAACTATCTCCCATACTACCAGGGATAGAAATAAAAATAATTGTTTACATTGGTGAAAAATTTGAAAATAAGCCAAATATCTACCATTAAAAAATTGGAGGTATGTATATACCCTAAATGTCATGATGCCACTACATGGAATGTTGTAGATGGATATACTGACATAGAAATATCTCTAACGCACACTTTAAATTTTTTTTAAAAAGTGCACAACAGTATGTGTAATATCATTCTGATTATGTAAAAATAGGAAATGTATATGCTTTTGTAAAGAAACATTCTTATTTAAATGAACAGAAAAAGATATAGATGTTTACATGCTGAAACAAAAGGAATTTTTTGTAGGTTTTTTCTACTTTCAAAAAGTGAGAATATATTCTTTCACTACTTTGGTTTATTTAAAAATAAATGCAGATTTAAAGGAATAAATGAGATAAGGCATCTCAAGCACTTAGTACAGTGTTTGACATAACATAAGAACTTAATAAATTTTCTGTTTCTTAATAAGTTACTGTTTTCATTTAAAAGTGAAAATTACTTTTAGGGTATAGCAGGGTATAATGGTGATTTACTGATGTACTACGTATCAGTAGCAGACCTTGGATTTGAAACTTTATCTTTTGATCCAAAGTACTGATCTGCTCTGAAACTATAGCTTATAGGTCACTTACTTCACTTGCTACCTTCAGATATGAAGTATTATTCCAAAAATAGAGTTTATAAATGTGATCTGTGATCAAATGAGTTTTTAAAATGCCAGGTTATACAAAGTACAATGTTTCATTTCTCTGTTTTGGTTTTAGCAGAAGAAGTTGTCAAGGCATTAAGATTCTGTTATGCATTATGAGTCTCCAAAAGGTAAATCTTGTGTGACACATTTCCCAAACCTACTGAATTCCAGAATCCCTTCTCTGAAGCGTCTCTAGGGATTTCTCATATCCCTGAAATGCCTTTTAGGAAATACTTCCCTAGAATATAATACAGGTCACAAATATCATAATGTCCATTTACTGGCTCTGAACAAATTTTAGTTTTTACACTCAGGTTGTGGTGATGCTTAATGGACAGGGTATCCTCTTCTATCTTTCCATTTGTCTACAACAGACTGCAAGTATAAACACGGGTTAGAATAAGGAAGTTCTTTTGAACTTCACTTTTGTAAGTGAAGGCAAGAGACCTTCCCTGTCCATGCTTCATTCTCGTTTGGATTAGCATTGATTAGTGCGTGGAAATATGATGCATCTCGAGCTGTTTCTTGGCAAAATAACCTAAAGCCAAATAACAAAGGGCAGGCATGGAAAATCGGAGAGAAGAACGAGACCCCTGATGTCCTTATTTCTTCTGTTACCACACACCCAAGCACCCTGCTAATTGGGAAAAACACACTGCCATCTGTAACTGGATGAAAAAGCATTTGCTGCACATGCTTGGACTGCATAAAGGAAAACCCTATGACATCAGAAGATATCAAAACAAAGTATGAAATTGCTTTGCTGTAAGCTATGAATAAGGAGTGCATACACCCTAAATATCCCCTTCCTCCACTTTTTACATCTGCTAATTGCATTACATTTGGAGAGAGCTATTCTATTATCTTGGTATTCTTTATCCCTTTGAAAATGTGCCATTCAAATTCGTAAGTTTGTTCACATAGCACCTACTAACTAAAGGGCAGGCATGGAAAAGAAGACACAGAACAAGACCCCTGATGTTCTTGTTCTTGCTGCTTGTTAGCACCTTCAGATACAGCCATCCCAAGAGCAGAAACATTTGAAGAAAGACAAATTACAAGCTGGAGATAGACAGTGTGAGTTAGCAGGAAAATAATTGCTTCCATTTGGGATATTAGGGGTTAGCATAGTTTTGCTTGTATAGTATGTTAACAGGGTTTGACTTAGATTATTCCAGATCATGGAAGCAAGGAGTCCTTACCTCCAAGAGCTGTCTTCAAAGCAGAAAACCCTCTCCTCCTTGTAGAAGGAGAGATCTCTTTGGTGACATCAAAAGAACTTCCTTACTCTAATCCATACAGAAGAATTGAATGGGAGCTTCTCCACTGTCTGGAATTAAACCATGAATTTTTACTTCTCAGTTATGAAAACGCAAAAAATTGATGATGTGGTTTCTAATTCTTCAAGCATGAAAGTGCTAACTAAATTCAGTACTTCCCGACCCTTGCCTCTAAGTGGGTGTGATGTATGGAGGGCACCGAGGAGAAGGAGGTATATGGGTTACTGTCCACATCTGGTAAATTCTTGCTTCTGATAAAACTGAATATGATCACTCAATTAATAACAAGGAACAGAGCCTGGAATATGTCTTGCAATGTCCTACATTTGTGAAAACTTTTCATCTGTGCTTTCTCGCGATCTGTGAAAGTGACAGTGAAAAATGGCTCTCCATTAACACAAAAGCAAAATGTAATGCAGTAATGATGCTTGAAGCTTCCTGCAATGCTGAAATTTTTAGAAATCATTAATAATAAATTACCAGCAATGCCAAGGGAAGCTGATAGCGCTTCTCTTTGGTAGGTAAAACTCTCCATTATAAAATAATAATATGGTGGGTTGTATGTCACAGACTTCGGCAATTTTCTTTAAGTTATTCTACTTTAACTCCAGAGTTATGAACATTGAATTCATTTTACAGATGGGAAAACTAAGACTATTCAATGAAATAATTGTTCTGAGATCATCAGCTTAGCTCCAGATTTAAATTAAGGCCTCTGACATAGTTGTTAATATGTCAGGCACAGGTAGAAGCTGTTGGTTCATGAGTTGGGGTTGGAGTGGAGATGGGGTTCCATTAATCACAAACTCTGGGTCATTTATTTCACCCATCAAATTCAAGAATAAGCAACAACATGATAAATTATTAAAAGGTAGACTTGGCCCATATTTCTCAGTATGTCGTTGGGGTCTCCAAGGGGAGTAAGCAAATGTTCTCTTAGAGAAAAGGAAACAAGCATGAAGTTTGCAAACAAGAAAGCAAAACACTCACATCCAACACCCTTGTTTATCAGCTCATGAAATCCACAGTCAGTTGTCAGTGTGTAGGAGGGGTCCAAAGCAAGAAGCAAGTTCAGGCACGCTCTGAGAGGCTTCCCTCCTCTCGTTTTCCTCAGTTCCACTCAGCAATCACCCAAGAACTTGATGGCTTCCTCCAAGTTACAGAGTCTAGAGGAATCCAAAATGGAAAGAAAATGGCCCAAGTATATCTAAATCCAAGAACCCCCAGAAAAGTACCCTGTGTAGGATAATTCTTTCTAGTGCCATCATTTGAGACTTTCTGTTTGTAATATGCCTAATCAGTCTGTTGGAATAAGACTGTCTCAAGCTCTTGCTTCTTTCCTCTGAAGAAAATTCATAAGAAGGTGAATTCTGAGATGTAAGTTGTGTGACTTTAACCAGGACACCTCCCCTCTTTGGATTTGTTCCCTTTATGGGTAATAGAAGGTGGGGAGGATTAAAACCAGGATTCCAAATCACAGACTCTCTAAAGAGCCCTAGACTACCTGATGGTTTAAGTGCTTTTATGCTTCAAAACTGTATGGTGTTTTTGGTTGAGCTGCATTGGTAAAAGTCACAACTCTTTGACCTGGTTCCAGGATGCATGTATATAGCCTTTTATTTTACAAATTCCTAAGATGATGATCCACAAACAAATCAGAAATACAGAAAACCACATAAAATAACAAGTTCCTGAATACCTACCACCTTCCCTCCTTGGACAATTGGCTTATGTTCATAGTTTGTAAAACAGCTGTAAATCATCTACGTCTTAACTTCTTCATTTGGTCACAAAGCTCAAGATTCTATTCCACACAAGGAAGCAGATCTTACTTCCAGTCTCACAACCATTGAAACTGTATGCAGACTCAGTAATAATGATTTAGGACAAAACCTTAAAATTTAAGCTGCTGTAAAGAGGAATGCATAATTTAGACCTCACATAATCTATGAACTTTATTCCAATCAGATATTTAACCAAACTTCTTATCAGACCTTAACAGACAGAAATTCAATTTTTTCTTTTAAGTTAAGCTTCAAAAGAATTAAAGGACAGATGAGGAAGAAGGGGCGGGGAAATATGTTGAAAAAAGGGTTTGATAGGCCCTCACAAGGTTACTGGCCAATGCTGGTCAATGCTGAGAGAGAGAGAAAGAGAGAGAGAGAGAGAAGAATAGCCATGAATATACTTTTCATTTTTCTGTAGGTGAATTAGCTATACAGACTGTCATCTTCACTGTGTTCTTTCTCATGGAAAGGATTTCAAAACAACTTGCAAACAGGATCTCAACTGCCTTGGAGCAAGAGAAATGGCATCTCCCATCTTGGAATTCTAATAAGAAAGAAATTGTGTGGAACGAATTTCTTTCCCATGACTCCTGATTCATCTCCTTGGCAGATCTGAATTTCTATGAAGAGGGAGCTCATTAATGTTTCTTTGAAACTGCCTTGTATATATTGAGAGTCAATTCTCCTAAACTTGGCTTGGTCATCTTTGTGCAGCATCTTTAAGAAAAGTGATCCTGCCACATTAAATGGCCTTTAACAACCAGAGCCAGGAAAGTTCTCTGACACATTTGGACTCTAACTGGGGTCAGGGTCCAACATCCTACAAGCACTCCTGGGGATTGCAACAAAGTTTCCATCTTTTCTCTTGTTTGCATTACTTCCTGGGAAGGTTCAAATTAGGCAAACGTAAATATTTTGATGCAGTGACATGATAAATATTCACAGTTAGGACTTGCAATTGCATTTTTGAAATGTTAGACCACAGGGGGTAAGACAAGCAGATAAAACAAACTGAACACCACAAAGAAAAATCAATTAAGAGCCTTGAGGAGAAGGCTCTACAGAATAATCTCTAACAGAAAAAGCCCTCAACCTCAAGATGTTCAAAACAGAGTTTATGGTCTTCCCTCCCAAACCTGGCCCTCCTCCTGATTCTTATCTCGAGGATGGCATCCCTGTTGGACACATTTGCCCAAGCAAGAACCCAAGAAAACATTCCTGATGTCTCCCTTGCTCTCAGTCACCAGGTAGAATCCTTCACCACGTCTGGTTGCTTTTTAGCCCTTAAATGTGTCTTAAATCTGACTCCTCTCCACCTCTACGACCTCCGCCATCATTGCTCATCTGAGGAATGTGGAGTTGCCTAGCTTTCTCTGTTGATTCGGACCTTTTACAATCCATTCTCATGCCACAGCTAGAAGAATCTTTTTCCAAACAATATAAACCTACTTTAACACCCTTGATCGCTTTCTACTTACTCTCTGGATCACTTTCTCTGGACTTTATCCAGAGTAAGTAGAAAGCGATCAAGGGTGTTAAAGTAGGTTTATATTGTTTGGAAAAAGATTCTTCTAGCTGTGGCATGAGAATGGATTGTAAAAGGTCCGAATCAACAGAGAAAGCTAGGCAAGATCCATAACATGGCCTACAAAGATCCGTAACATGGCCTACAAAGCCCAAGGAGTTCTGGCTTTGCTCACCTTGCCAGCTTGACTTTGAGCGACTTTCCTTCATTCCCTGTGCTTCTGTCCCTCGGGCCTCCTTCCAGCTCCTCAAACCCACATGTTCCCTCCTACCAGGAAATCTACTGATGCCCTGATGCTCGCTGAGTCAGCTCTTTGCCTCATACTTCCGCTTCCACTCGCCTAATTAACCCTTATATGTCTTTTAGATCTGAAATCAAGTGTCCCCTTTTTAGGAGAGTCTTTTCAATTCCCTCAGTTCAGGTCATGTTCATTGTTAGAGAATTGTTTTCCTTTCCTGCAAAACACTGAGCCAATATACAATTTTACATTCATTTCTGTGCTTATTTGGTTACTATTTGTGTCCCTTACTGTAATGCAATTTTTGCTACCACAGAGACGGTGTCTGATTTTTCTTCCTATTGTATATTTTGTTCTATCAATTTTGGAGAGAAGTATGCTTAAAAGCTTCCACTGGTTGTGGATTTGCCTATTTCTCCTTTAACTTTATCAGTTTTTCTTTATATATTCTGAGCCTACGTTATTAAATACTACAAACTTAAGACTGTTCAATTATTCTATCATCCTAGAGGATTAATCCTTTCAGAGCTTTTAAATGGTCCCTATTTGCCATACAGTTTACTTTGTTTGATACCAGTACACCCATGTCAGCGTCCTTTTGGTTAGGATTTGTAGCATGTGCGTGTCTTTCCTTATTCTTTACTCTTATTCTTTCTGTAGCCTTGCATTTAAGGTGCTTCTCATGTAAGTAATATACTATTGGGTCTTGTTATTTTTAATGTAGTCTGACAATATAATTTTTTTAAATTGTTTGCAATTGTGAATTATATTTAAACAAATATAATTGCCGAAACGCTTAGGTTTAAATTTACCACCTTGCTAATTATTTTTCCCATTTATCTCACTTATTCTATGTTCTCTTCCCCCACGCTTACCTTCTTTTGCATTAATCAAGTAGGTTTTACTACTCAATTTTTTTTGACATTTTGGAAGTTACAAAACCTTTTGGCATTGTTTCAGGGGTTACTTTAGAAATTCAACATGAATCTTGACTTCATTAAAGTATAATTTATAACAGTATATTTTAATCAATTCCTATACAATGAAAGGACATTTAAACAATTTGACATTACTTATCTTCATTCTGAGTTTTATGCTGTCATTGCCATCTATTTTAATTCTACGTATATTTAAAAGCCCATGACATTGTTAGTATTGTTCCTATATAGTCAATATTTATTTAGATTTACCTACACATATCTTTTGCTTACTAGTTGTTCTTTCCTATAATTTTTGCTGTGATTTAGCTTCACTTTTTTTCTCTGTCTGAAGACCTCTTTCGTGTATTTCCTTTAATGCAAGTGTCGGTGATGAATTCTTCCAGAAAATATAGTGAATCCAGCAAATATTTGGGGGAAAAAAAACAAATAGGAAAGGGAGTTGTTGAAAATGTAAGAGGAAAATGGAAGGAGTTCCAGTAGATAAAAGTGAGTTCCATGACATGTCGATTTTTTTAAGTGGGCAAGATTACACTATAGTGTCTAGAGATGACTATTCGGATAGTCGAAATATAAATACAAGAAAGAGATTAAAGGGTAAGTGTTGTTTTCAGAATAATCCAGGCACTGTGATTAGAATAGCACAGAGAAGAGATTTCTGAGAGGCTGGTAAAGTTCTATTTCTTTATGGTGGTTACAAAGATGTCAGTCTTAATATCATGTATTAAACACAGTATTTGTTTTGGGTGGTTTCTGTGTCTGTGTTTTATTTAATAATAAAAAGATAAAAATAAAAATACATAAAAATTTAGTAAATTTTATCTTCAGTATTGAAGGACAATTATTATAATATTCATTTGGAAGAGGTATTTTGCAGCTTAGAACAGGACACCAATGTCTTTGGCATTTATACTTTTTCTTAAGAATTTAGCATTAAGTCTTGCTCTTTTGAAGATAGTTCAGTTTTTCCTCTAACCACCTTTAACATTTTAATCTCTGTTTTTGGTTTCCAACAGCTTTATTATGGTGAACCCCGCTGTAGTTTACTTGTGTCTATCCATTGTGGAATTCACAGAGTTTCTTATGCATATGGCTTGATGTCTTATATCAGTTTTGGAAAAATCTCTTCAAATATTGCTTCTTCTCATTCTCTTTCTCTACATTATTTCATATAACAATTTACTATGTCCCCCATATCTCTTTCCTTCTTTTCCTCTATTTTGCATCCCTTCTTTTCTTTGTCTGGGTATTTTCTACCAACTGACATTATGGTTCACCATTTCTCTCGTCATTTATGTTCAATATGCTAATTCATTTACAATTTCTAATTTCATTTATTTTCTTTTTCAGTTCTAGAATTTCCCTCTTATTCTTTCTAATAGATTCACCTCCAGATTTATAATAACCTGTTGAAATTCTCTATCTTGCTGTCACTTTTCTTCAACATATTTAACATAGTATTTAAAATGTGTGTATGATAACTCCAGTGTCTGTAGAGCATCTGAATCATCTACAGATCTGTTTCTACCATCTTCGAATGTTTTTTTGCTCATTGGATTGTCTCCTGGTATATTAGAAGTTTTTAAAAATTCTGAATATTAAACATTATTGTATGAAAAATTAGATGTATGATTTGAGGCTCTGGGTGACATTATCTTTCTTAACAGGGGATATCTTCTAGGTGGTTAAGCCAAGAAAATCACCTTAATCCAACCTCAACTGAAGCTGCTTTGGGTTTTTGTGAGAGCCTGTCTGCACCTACTTTGCCTCCTAGCCTGTTGCCTTGGACAGCTCCCAACTGAAAGCTGGGTTTTTCTCAGTGATGCTCCTCCTCCTTAGCAGGCTGTGAACTCCAATTTTGTCCCAAGAGATTGCTGAAAACTCCCTGCAGCCACTTACAATCCTGCCCTTACTTCCAGGAGAACGTAGAGCTGTATATGAATCTGACCTCTTCCCATATTCCTGTGCTCTGGAATCTTGTCTACTCATGCCCTTGCTGCCTTGGCAGCTCTTGTATTCCTTCAAACAGATTTCTTTCTTTATTATTTTTTTATCCAAGTTTCCCAATTATTCCTTCTGGAAGGGTCTAGTCTGATAGAAACTAATCTATCCTAGTTGCAAAGAAATGTCTGTCTTAAAATGACTACTATTTATTGAGCATGGACTCAGAGGCCCTGTCATTTTCTCACAGCACCCTGAAGTTTTCCACTGTGTTACTCTTTATGATTTTTAACTAATTATCTTTATGTTTCCTTGTTTAACATCTGGCTTCCCCTTCTCAGTTGCAAGTCAGGAGGCATCACTTCTGGTATCTAGCTCAAAATCAACAATTCAGTAACTTTTTAGTGAATGAGTGCAGCCTTTGGGGCTAAGAATTTTATTTTATTTTATTTATTTTAGATTTATTTATTCATTTGGGAAAGAAAGGGAGAGAGAGAGGAGGGGCAGAGGGAGAGGGAGAGGGAGAGAGAAACTCAAACAGGCTGCACTGAATGCAGACCTGGGGCTCCATTTTACCACCTGAAATGACAACTTGAGCCGAAACCAAGAGTCAATAACTCAACCAAAGGTGCCACCCAGGTGCCCATTGGTTAAGAATGTTATATACATTATGTCATTTAATCCCCACCATAAGCATGGGAGGCAGTTATTATTATCCCTATTTTAGAGAAGAGACAAAGGAAAATTAGGCAACTGCGCCACTCCTAGTGTTACCATATATTGGATGTTCTGTAAAACGCCTCTTCTTGGGCGCTTAAATCATTAAGTTTTTACAACCTGTACATTCAGCCAGCTTTTTATTTTTTAATATGCAGGCTTTTAAAACATCCTTCAATTCCTCCTCTTCATTTTCCTTTCCTCCCTTTTTTTATATTCCATATCTTGCTTTTTGCGGCCTTGATGCTCATCAGCATCTCATTAGCAAACGAACTAGAAAAATAAAAGATGATAGAACTCACCACAGCTGGGCAAGGTGTCTGTGCTCCAGAAGCCAAGGGAAAGGCACCTTCTCCCCTCCCCTCATGCCTCAGAGGACAGCTTGGGACCTGGCCTCACTAATTAAAAACAAATTCTTAAAGTTGTTTCATTTTATTTTATTATTTTTTAAAAATATACTTTATTTAAGAGGAGCTTTAGGTCCAAGCAAAACTGAGCAGAAAATACAGAGTTCCTATGTACCTCTTACCATGCACACACACTCACACAGAGTGGTACATTTGTTCTCTTCGATGAACCCATACTGGCTTATTCATTTTTATCCCACTGTCTGAAACCATCTGGGATTGTGTGTTTGCTCAATTTCAGCCATCTTCTGTGAAGAGTCCTCTTTTAACCTGCAGTTAAAATGTAAAAATCTCTGCTTCTTTGTCAGCATTTATTCTGTTTCTAACATGCTGCAGGAAAGTTCAGTTACCCTGAACTTTGACCCCTCCAGCACATGTCTGTGTTGGCACGCTCAAAACCAGGCAATTAACTCAAATACATCATCTGTAAAGGAAATCAGGTACATTCTCTGAAAGCCAGTAAGTGATCACACTGTCAAGTTGAGTCTGAAAACTTTGTGATGCTTTCACACTCCCAGTGTTCTCCCACCCTGCCCACCAGACCAGACTCTGGCTCCTATCCTACCACGTCCGTGAAGCCTGGCTTAAAAGCCCTCATCCGGGGCGCCTGGGTGGCTCAGTGGGTTAAGCCTCTGCCTTCGGCTCGGGTCATGATCCCAGGATCCTGGGATCGAGCCCTGCATCGGGCTCTCTGCTTGGCGGGGAGCCTGCTTTCTCCTCTCTCTCTCTCTGCCTGCCTCTCTGCCTACTTGTGATCTCTCTGTCAAATAAATAAAATCTTTAAAAAAAAAAAAAAAAAAGCCCTCATCCCACAATTTTTTTTTTCCTCTTTTGCACCATATCTGTTATCAAACTGTCCTTGAGAAAGTCATTAACCTCCTCTGAGCTTCAGTCCCCTCATTTGCAAGTGTGAATCAAAACACTTCCGGGGGCGCCTGGGTGACTCAGTGGGTTAAGCCTCTGCCTTCAGCTCAGGTCATGATCTCAGGGTCCTGGGATCGAGTCCCGTATTGGGCTCTCTGCTCGGCAGGGAGCCTGCTTCCCTCCCTCCTCTGTCTGTCTCTCTGCCTAATTGTGATCTCTCTCTCTCTCTGTCAAATAAATAAATAAAATCTTAAAAAAAAAAAGAACAAAACCACTTCCGGACAAATTTGTAGGTAAATTTAAATGTATCTTAATGTGTCCGTGTTTAATACACAGCAGATATGCACCAAACACCTGTACTCCCACTCTCCGGTCCTGCCCAGGAGTGTCTGGAGAGTAGGTGCAGAGTGTGAGAGACAAGACAATAAAACTATGTAAAAATGGGCTTGGACATAGAGAGCAGCAGAGAATAATACCTCAGTGACATCAAGTCCTTTCTGGGTTTGTGCAGAAAGCAAGTTATGAAGTAGCTGAAGGGAAAGGAGGAGTGGGGCGGACAAGGGGTACCCCTGTATGAGCACAAGGAAGCAGAGCACGAAATGATAACCACATGCGTATCTCAGTGGGGACTGTGCTTTTAGCTCAGGAGTCAGGGAACATGGGTAGGATTCGCCCACATGAAGAAGGAGGGGAAAGATTTCCAGCAGGGGTTCTGCAGAGGGATCTATAACTCTAGGCACAAAGTGAAGCTATTCCAACGCTCACAGAGGACAATGAGTTAGACCCATTCAATGGCTGGGGGGGGGGGCTGCTGAAAGGTCAGGAGGAGCCCGATAGGAAAGCTCCTCGAATGGGTGAGAAGGATGGAATTTATCCTGCAATCATGGAGAAGCTAGTGTGACACTTGGAGTTGGCATGTCACATAATGCCTGAGACAACGGTGCAGCACAGAGGACTGTGGAAAGAGCCTGAAGTCTGGGGAGCAGGTATGAAGTTCCTGCAACAGTCCTGTAGGAGCTGACAAAGCCTCACCTCCAGGGCAGCAATGGGAATGGAAAGGAAGGGATTTATGTTCAAGCATTGTCTTCTAAAACATTTCTGTGACCGCCACTTCTTTTGGACTTTTTTCCAGTCACCATTATAGGACAGAGTACAGGTGTTTAAATAAGCTTTTCACTTGATAAGCACTAAAAAAAAGAAAGAAAGAAAGAAAGAAAGAAAGATAAAAAAGAAATCTATTTAGAAGTAGAAAAAGACAATAAAATGGACTTGGTTCTGAGGGCTTATTTTTAAAACAGTGTAAAGATATGGCTTAGCAAACTCCCCTCTCCCACCACCATTCGAGAGAGAACCCTAATATGATATAATTAATTATAAATGATGTAACATCGGAACTGGAGCTGTTCCACTCAGAAAGCAAAGAGCAGAACTATGGCCGCTTTGGGGATTTCTCTTCAAAGGGAGACGGGCTCAGCACAGCAGAAAGAAACAAAGGCTCGTTAACATGAGTGGGTGTATTGTTCTAAAACGGGCAAGCGAAGGTCACGGTGATGGAGAAATTCAGTGACCTGGTAAGAGCATTGGCTGGGGCTCTATCCCGCGAGGAGGAGGGAGAGATGGAGCTGGGAGGCCTGCAGCCTTCGCCGCTGCTGACAGAACCGGAGCCCTCCCCACTCTCCCTGCCCTGAGCATTCAGAGGCCAAACTCAGGCCTGTCGGTGAGCAGCCCGCCCACTGCAGCTCCTTGGAGGAGCCCGAGGAGGAAGATGTCGGGGTGTATGGAGAGGCAGCAAGGGATCAAAATGGGGCCAGCGTTGTGTTACCGAAGTCAGAGACTTGGAAGGAGGCACTCTGGGGAGTGGACCGGAAGGAAGAGGGTCCCAGCCTGCATGCATGCAGGCCGGCCATCGAGGGCTGAGACCCCTTCTGTGCCGAGTACAAGGGCTCTCCTGCTGCCGTCCCACCTCATTCTCCCCTCCACGGTGGACCTCAAGCCCTGGTTTATGTATAAAAACTGGGAAGCTCAGAGGCCTGCGGTAGGTCATCCCAGATCCTACAGGGCCGAGCCAGGACTGAAATCCAGGTGCACCTCCATCTGTGGAGCTCCTGTGCCCTGTTACGGCAGTGACTATGATGAAACCTAAGAGGAGGAAGAGAGTCCATGGCGGGCCTGAGCTTTGTGTATTGTTAGCCTCATCTGAGTGGTGTTTTCTGGTCCAAAACAGGACACTCCCCCCCCACTCCTTGTGTAGCTGTCTCTTCCCAGCCTTGCCTTCTTGGGAGAAGCTCGTTAGTGTGGCTGACAGGCCCTCAGAACTCCCTGCTTTTGCTGAGAAACAATCTGAGTGAGGAATTCAGTCCCACTTTGGACTCAGCCCTTTGACCTGGATGTAGAGAAGGAAGTTCAAATCCCTGCACCCTAGCGAGGAAAGAGTGCTGGCTGCTTAAGTCAATGTGACTTTCCAGCAAGGAATGTCCTTCAGGGAAGCCAGGAACAGACTCTCAGCCTCACTTAGAAAAGGGCCCTCCTTCTGGACTAACTCCCATGATAGGCTTATAATTAGTCTCCAGAGAGGGGTTACCCCTCTAGGACACTGACCCCCTCTTCTGACTGGGCCCAGGACCTCCCTCTGTGTCCTTACCACCCCTGCGTCCCCCTGCCATGACGCTGCTATTTATTGTCTTCTCCCCTGCTAAAACTGTGAGCTGCTTAAGGTCAAGGACCGGTCTTCCTCCTCTAAGCATCGCCAGTGCTACAACTCCTTAGTAAGTGCTGAGTAAATAAACAAAGGAAGCTGGCCAGTCCAAGTCTTTGAGGGGCGTATAAAAGCAGAGTTCAGACCTGAAGTATGGAGAGGGTCAGACACTGCCCACCTCAGATTCCAGAAACTTCTTCCCTCTTTCCTTTATCCTTCAGAGCATGATCCTTTCCCAGCCACTCCCAGCAATATCAGAAATACTTTGGAAGATCCCCCTTCGTCTAGGGAGTGGTTCAGAACAGAAGAGTTCAGCTTCTTGCTTTAGGGCCACGCTTCATTCTAGCAGGGTGAGAGCAGAGGGCCCAGACCTGGCCCTCCCAGCAGGGAGGAGGAAAAGTGCAGCTTCACATTCTCATTTGATTATATTTGTTTCAGGCAGCTATGGCTAAGGGTGCTCATGGTTGGGAAACAAGAATCAGAGGATGCTTCCTTTCCATTCAATACTGTATCCATCTGTGTGACCACCTTTATTTTATTTTTATTATTATTATTATTCTGTGACCTCCTGTTGTTAATAGCAGGTTTCAAAAGTACAGGTCAGAGATGGCAGGAGAACCCGGCACAGCCCCAAGCAGATGCAGCAGAGGGTGGGAAGGCAGAAGCTGGGGAAGGCGGTTCATCTCCCTGAAGCGGTATGACAAGGCAAGGGGTAAATGAGTGTGTGTGGGGCCGCTTGTCCAGCCTGGCCATGCCCTGTTCAACTCTCAGCCAAGTGTCTCCTCTGTGCCATCCGCTGGGGCTCGGAGGGAGACCAGGGCTGCTGCAACCATGAAGGTGAGTTATTTGCACCCCCTCAGCTCCTCAGATCCTCACTCTGTGAGGTGCACAGCCAGCCCAGGATACAGTGGAGCCTCCTGCTCAACACCTGTGGGGTGCTGCTACCCTTGGCTGCCCTTTCTTCCCAGGTGCCCTCCCTGCTTGCTCTTTACCCAGGGATTCCCTGCACAGTGTGTGGAGCAATATTTCAGAGGGAGGGTTGGTGGCCAGACAGACTCAAGTTTGCACTTACGTGAATTACTTGTTCTCTCTGAGCTCTATTTATTTTTTTCCTCATCTGTAAAATAAAGCTAAAAAGCCCTACATTGCCGGCTCTGGTTCTCAACCCTGGCTGCACATCAGAATTCCCTGGGGAGCCCTAAAATCCCAGTGCCTGGGCTCCACCCAGATCCATGAAATCAGAGCCTTTGCAGGGTGGGCTTGTCAAAGGATGCCAATATCACTATTATTACTCTTTTATTATTGCTTCCCTGAATCTTACTTCCATCAAGAAAGGAAATCTGGTTCCAGGGAGGTCTGCTTATATCCAGATGTAAATAGCAGAGCACATACAAGTGATGATCGCTAGCGTCTGAGCTGCTCAGGGCAACCACGTGAGCGCCTTGAAACAGCCAGTCCGGTGTGAAGACTCTGGTTCTTTAAAACACGTGCATGTGCTCACTCACCTCCCCATGGCGTGACCTCTTCTCGGGCACACTTTATGTAGCCTGGGATGGTGCCAATGCAAACATTTCCAGTTGAAACCCTGTGCCCTTGTTTCCAGGTGCAATGGTCTCCCGGGAAGCAGCTGTCAACTTTTACATCCCAAGTTACCTTTGCTCTGCTGTAAACAGATGAGTCATGGCTGGTCCCAGCAGGTCAATTCACAAACAGTCCTGGGCTATCCTGTCTGGTGGCTTAGGCTATTGAGACAGTGCCCTTAGCACCTATGAGGGAGTCATAAAGTTGGGCTTGACACTCTTTAAAGTTATCTTTGTTTGCTGATTATTTGGCTAGAGGGACTGGTGTTGAGTTATTCCTGGCTTCTTTGGGGCCCTGCAATGATAAGCGTGATGATAAGTGTAATTGGGGTAGAAGGAGGGCAAGCAGCCCTTCATTAGCTGAAGCAACAGGTCAAGCAGATTAGCTCAGATAATTGACATGGACAACCCCCTAGCTCCACTTTGGGTATCAGTTCCCTTCCTTTTCCCAATCTATATATGTTCTGAGTGTTGTTTGCAGAAGGGCAGGCTAAAGATTAAGATTTCTACATATACCATCCCTGTCTCTCGGCGGTGGTGGGAGGCGGTAGCTTTGGTTTGTAGATAAATATTTACATTTCTCTTAAATCTATCCATTACTTTGCTTCCAAACCACCCAAGTCTGGGCCAGAATCATCAAGAGATGAGGCATCTATGCCTCCTACCAGGGGTCCCCACATTCCCTCTTGCCTCAGGGAACAGTCAGAATGACACTTCTAAGATCAGCTTATTTCACTTTCCCACTCGAAAGCCATCGGTGATTTCCCCATCATTCTCAGGATCAAACCTCACCTTGTGACAAGCCAACACTAGAATCTGGCCACGGTCCACCTTGCTATTTCCCTTGGCTACAGGCAAGGTGGGGGGATGGCTCCTCTCCGCCCCCAGCTTCTTTTCCTTTCAGGTCATGAAGCCTCCTTTTTCCACCTACCTGGAGCACTTCCTCAGGTGTAACAAACCCTAGAATCCTCCAGTTTTCAGTTTTAACTTTACTTCATGAGGGAAGTCTTTTCTTCCACCTTCCAGGATCTCCTGCCAAGTGACTCCCTCACACTCAGAGTTTCTAACGCTGTTAGAAGGCTTCTCAGGCTTTGTTGTTACCACTTGTCTAACCAGAATGTAAGTTCCCTGAAGGAGGGACCTCACCCACACCCTCCCTGTGTAGCCCCTCTCTATTCTTAGCACCCAGTGGGTGTATGCAAGTTAGAATGAACCATATAAGCACTTGCCAAAGATAGATATTTGTCATCCTTTCAACAGGTCCAATGGGAAAGGTCAAAGCAGTGGAGTTACCAAAGGAAGGGAGTATCACTCAGAGGACAAGCAAGACATGTTATCTTTTCAGACAGCAATCAAGGGTCAATACTACCTATAATGCGTAAAGAACAATGTAAGCTATTTTTTAACAACTTTATTGAGATACAAAATTAATATAAAAAATTAATAATTAATATACAAAATTATATACAATTAATATGCAAAAAGCGAAACCAAACCACAATGATTTATATCATTTTTACACCGGTTTGAATAGCTATTATCAAAAAACAAAAAAGGAAAAACCAGCACACGTGTTGGCAAGGATATGGAGAAATTGAGACCGTTGGTGGAAATGTAAAATGGTGCAGCCACTTTGGAAAACAGTATGAATATTTCTTAAAATATTAAAAGCAGAACTACCATATGATCTAGCAACCAATCACACTTCTGGAGATATATCCTACTAGATATTTTAGTTATAATAAATACACATTTTATTGGTATGTATTTTTTTTTTCAAAAAATTATTTGACAGTCAATAAGTGAGGCCATTGTTCACTGCTTGAAAAAATGGGCATCACAACCGACAATTCAGGCACAAGAACCACATGAGGTAGACACTGTCGTTACTCAGTTTTGTGAATGAGGAAACCAAGAATGAAGTCATTTCGCCCAGTGGTGTATGGAGACCACGTGTGAAACCAGATGCTGCTATTCCGGGGCAAGCACCTGCCCACACGGTCTTCCTGTGGAACTCCCTACCACCTTCAGATTTAGGGTCTCACACATTGCCAGACGAATATCACGGGCTGCGGCTGTGTAAGAGATTCTACACCCCCTTCCAAGAGTTGGAGCCATTGCTTATGCCCCAAAACATAAAAGGCCGGGACTTGATTTCCTAGCTCCTTGAATTACTTCTGAAGACTTTACCATATTATCAGTGCCTAAATAATAGTGACCTTGAAGAGATAGAAAGGTGTTTCATTACAGATGGTGTAATCTTTAATTTCATTTAAAGGACCCAGAACTCTGTGGCTTTCCACCTGTTTTGGGACCAGAACTGTGCTGATCTGTTAGTGCCCTGTGACTCTGGGGGAGTCATGATCCATTGACACAGTCACAAGACCCCTCTGCAGGATCTGAGACCCCCCAGTGCCTAGCTGTTTCCACACTGGCCTCCTGGTCTGCAGAATTCACACAACGCTCTGCCTCTCCCATTTGAGTCAAGAGCACAATGGGAATTATATTATAGTCCTTTCCACTTTAATTAAATTTCCTACAAGGGGCATCTGCTGGATTTTTTTCTAGTTTGGCTGGTGCCTCTTGTGTGGTTAGGGCTGATCCATTGGCACTGAATGGAGTTATTTGCCTATTAATTGTTAAAAGTATGTAGATATTCCGAGGGCTCAGCTGCCAACAATATTGCAATTATTACTATTTATTGGTTGGATGTCCTCTTCCCCATGCATTTTAGGTCTTGTGTTCCCAATTTACTGGGGTCATAATGACTTCCAGTAATAAAATCACCTGCTCTATCTTTAAGTCTGATGACAATTCTTGTCATGATTAACACTTTCCCAATGTCTTGAACATAAGAAATTGATTATTCTACCATAAGGAGCTCAAAAATGCTATATATAGATATAGAAATAGATATCTATACATATATATGTACATATATATATACACATATGGATACATACACACATATATACAGTCCCCTTTTAACAATAACATTCTCTTATGAAATGTCAAACATTTTATATGCACTCTCATTTATTCTCCATAATATCCTTATGTGTACTTACTGTTGTGTCCATGGTATAGGTAGGAATACTGAACTCACAGGGTTTGCTTGTTTGTTTGTTTTAAAGATTTTATTTATTTATTTGATGGAGAGATAGAGATCACGAGTAGGCAGAGAGGCAGGATGGGGATGGCGGGAGCAGGCTCCCCACCAAGCAGAGAGTCCAATGCGGGGCTCGATCCCAAGACCCTGAGATCATGAGCCGAGCCAAAGGCAGAGGCCTAACCCACTGAGCCACCCAGGCGCCCCTGCTTGTTTATTTTTATGTGACGTTTCAAATATCACACAGACAGGAAGCACCAGAACCAGGATATAAACTCATATGACTTTAAAAGCCCGCATGTTTAACTACTGTGCCGTGTTAATCTTATTTCTCCTTAACTTGAGTCATTTTATCCATTATGTTTGTAGCCATGAATACTTGATTGCTTGTTTATCAAAATTAGGGTCCTGAGTGATTAGGATGCATTTTTCAGCATCATTCAATTTTTGTTATACACTTTCTCACCCCACCCCCATCCCACATACCACTAAACTCACTTCTACCCCCAAAATTCAGGCATATATACTTGGGTGCATTTTCCTCTGCACAGGATCAGATTGTTCGTTCTCATGCACAATCACCATACCAATTCTTCCAAGGGGATCTAGAAACTATTACTTGCAAGCCTCTTTGGAAGTTACAGTGACTTTTCTGAAAAGGGAGTAGTTTCTCTGATAAAATCTGGAATTCCAGGGAAGGTATCTACAGGGTCTAGGGAGCTGGACAGATGGTGCTTGTCTCTTCAAATAGGTTAAAATAATGTCTGAAGCCTCTTAGGATTATTTCATTTCACCATGGAAACTAACCACATGACAAATTGGGTTGGATAAACATATTCTCTGCATCTCTTGGAGGAAAAGCACTGCAGTATTTCCCTTCTGTGACAATAACCAGGCAGTTGTATGTAATAAGACAAGCAGGGGACGTGGGCCAAGTCTCAGCCTTGACCCTTACTAGTCTTGCAGCCCTGGGCCCATTACAACCTCTCATGGCTTTGGTTTTTATTTCTCTAGCATGAGCCTGACCATACCTGCTCTCCCTCTAGACTCTTCAAAGTGTCAAATAAATTAACATGGGAAAGTTGCTGAGCATGGTGGCTACCACACACTAGGCCCTCAGGAAATGTGTACTCGAAACCTAACGTGTTAGTGAGGATCCCTTGAGACTCCAGGAAGTCTAAAAGTTCTTCCAGTAGGATGCTTTGTTAACATGAATGCATCATTGGGTCTCAGATCCCCAGATTTGCGGAGGTAAAGCAGAAGTGAAGTTTCAGTCACTCCACATGGAACAGCCAAAACACAAAATGGAAAAAAAATAAAAAATAAAAAAGCAGTCTCTAAGAACCATTTTCTTTCTTCTAGGTTTCTTTCTTTCTCACTGGATTTAGGGGGTACATTATTCTTGTTTGTTTTTCAAAGTTAATACAGTTAACGTTTCTACAGTTGGGCTACTTAAGGTTAGAGCAGCGGGGATAATAGAGGCTAATGATCATTTGATAATTGGACAAAAGTATAAATCATCACAACTATCACAGAATAAAATCTACCCTCCCAGGGACAGTGACTATTATGTGGACAGAACCCAGAGAAAACACTTTAATAGCATTGTTTGCAGAATAGAATTCATGTAGCTAAATCAAAAACATTATTTTCACGGGCGCTCTACCAGGGCATAGAAATAATCTTGTTATTACAGGCTCAACTTTCTAGAGATGATTTTGTGAGAGGATTTGTGAATGATCATTTTTGTCTCTTAAAGATACATGTTGAGGAATACACTGAGTGAACTGTACTCTTCGGGGCTGCCTGAGACTCAGACTCAACAGCTCCATGATCTGTGTCTTTCTTCCCTGAGAAATGGGAACCTCTCCTATGTGTCCGTGTATTGTAATGAACAAAATTCTACTTTCTGTCAAGCTGGGTAGTAGAGTTGAGGGACAGACTTCACTGCGTTAAGCCCTCTGCCTTAGTCCTCTCCCTCCTTCCTCTCTCTGGAGGCACTGAGAATTCTTGCAGATACCCATCCACAGAACCCCTGCTCTGAATATTCTGGACTTCCAAAGAAGTTACTTGTATTGTCAGTGGCTCACAGTTCACTAGAAGAAAGTGAAAGATGATTTTGTACCTCTGTGACTATTTTGCTTCTTGAGAATTATTAGTTTATGAAATAAAGCAAGACAGTGTATATGTATGTGGGGTGCGGGGCTGTTGCTCTGTGACAGTGAAAGAGGTCCAGGATCAATGATTTTACTTGTCTGGAGCAACACTGATAGCTACTACACGCAGCCACGAGAGACCACTACAACTTCCCTGTGTCATTGCCTATCCAGATGTCATGGAAGATGTTGAATTGTGGGTAGTTGTCATTTTGCCTTTAGAAAAAAGAAAAAAAAATGCACCTAAGATATCTCTGCTGGTATTTGTTCACTCATTCATGAGATATTAATTGAGTGCTTATCAAGGGTCAGGGTAAGACAAGTGAGGCACTGGCCTGAAGCACATCATTTAAGGGGATGCCAAAAACTTTGGAACCAAGATAAGTAACACTTTAATGCAATATATTTTCAAAACTCAAAAAGAATGCAAAAATCTCTGATGAACAAAATGCCTAAATTTCCAATAGAGACAGAATTAATGATAGTGTTGGACCTTACCAGAGCCTGAGGCAAAAGAAAAAATCTGGAAGAAAAAGGAAAACTAAAAGGAAAAATATCGATCCCATCTTTAGGAAAAACTTTGATGTTTTGTTCATGGAAAAATCATGGATTTTTATCACTAATTCTTTTTTTTTTTTAATGTCACATTACAATGGTACTTATTGTGACTCAGTTTTTGGCCCCCTCTCCTAAATTTTGCATCTGACACAAGTCCCTTATCTTATACATTTCCAGTCCTGTTGGGGATATGAAGATCTTTGGTTACTTTAAGTGGTGATAAATGCAAAAAGAAAGGTTATGGAGAAATGGCATGGGAAGTGAGAGGAAGAAGAGTTTATTTCCCCAGGGGGACAGGTGGTGATCAGTGAAGGCTTTAGACAAGGTTGTGTTTAAACAGGACCGTACCATGCTATGGCATGGTAGAGCACTAACAGAGAGAAAATCCCAGAAACCCAATCACACTTTCAAGTAAAGAAAGATGTGTTAGTAGGTCAGAATAAGGGAAAGGAGTCTCCAGGCTCTAAATGGAGAAGGTATGCCAAGTGTTGATGAAAGTGTGTATTTATACAGGGCAGGGCATGTCTGGGAGCCCTTCCTGTGGCAAAGGGGGAGACCTTGTGGGGATGGATTCATTTTACAACACCTTTATAT
Organism: Neogale vison; assembly: GCF_020171115.1. Lineage (NCBI taxonomy): Eukaryota > Metazoa > Chordata > Mammalia > Carnivora > Mustelidae > Neogale > Neogale vison. Next base: position 111,767,900 of record NC_058095.1, on the reverse strand, counting down.
AAACAAGACCCTTTTTTTAGCTCTGTGGATGAAGACAGAAGCCAATGTGTGGAGATGAGTGAATAAATCATGCTTGTGAATGGTGAAAGAGATGCCTGCACCTAAAAGTTGTGTTCATTCACCGAGTGATTCGTGCCTCAAGAACTGGCTTCTGTAGCAGCAAGAGGCTTCTGTTGTCAAGATCTGGTGAACGTCCACACCAACGACAAAATTCCTGATGTGGAAAACCAACCTTTTACGAGCCACAATCACACAAACACAGAGGAGAAAGCATGAATTCAGAATCTTCTAAAAATTCATATCTAAGATGGAAGGGACTTGGCTTGAGAGTTTGATTTCAACTTCTGTAATGTATTCAGAATCCACCATCCTTTATTTACTACTAACTGCCTTCAAGTGATCAGGTTCAGAAACAGATTTCAGGAGGTTATTTTGACTCAGTTCTCTGTTTTGAATGATCTGAGTCATGTGTGAATCTATACCCACCCAGCCCAGAGGGGCAGATTGCTGGCAGAGGGAAGGTATTCTATATGCAGAGTGAAAGGGAATGTTCAGGATAAGTAGCAGAAATCACCTAATGCACAAAAAGTCCAACCTGGGCTGTTTTGAGGCAAACAGTGGTATGGTTACTGCAAGCAATTATCTGCTGAAGTAATAAATGAATAACACAAAACCCAGAGTTGTATTTTTCTGAAGTCAGTTCACAGTTGTGTTATATTTAATTGGGAGGTGGAGAATTAAGCCACCTGAAAATGAAATCTATGATATCTTATGCTCCAAAGGACATCACAGCCCTTTTCCAGGAAGAGCCGTAGTTTTTGCCTTTAACTGGATAGATTTAACACCCATGTCACAAAAGCTTTCGCCTCACCCAGAGGCTCTGTTTTCTCAGAAAACCACATGATCCAGTGACTAGACCAGAAAAACAATCTACTTTAAGAATGAAATAGTTGTGGCCTAACAGGTATTAATTTACTTACTTTCAATAGTGATAGGAAACAGGTTTTCGTAGACTTCAAGGACTTGAGCATTGAAGGAGAGTATGGACATCTCTTAGTCCATGGCTTTCCCCTAACCCCACAGGAAGCCAGCTTAAAAAGAAAAAGAAAAAAAAAAAAAAGCCATGAGGAAAAAAAGGCCTCCAGGAAACAGAAGTCTAGAAAAAGTTCATTGATTTGCTTAAAGTCACACATGCATAAGGAATGGTTTGGAATACAGCTCCTGACTCGAGGCTCCTGGCTTTTCCTCTTGTGCCCACAGATGGGACACCAAATACAAACAGAGGCATTTCCCATTGCAGTGTATGCGTGCCCACCTGTTCATGGTATTGATTAAGGCCAGTGCTCCCCAACTTTTTTTCATAACAGGACACACATATGGTGTTTGTGAATCACACTGGATTAACAGCCAGAGGCCCAGAGGCTTGGGTGTTTGGAGCCTGGCCCAGATACCCGGAGGGGTGAGAAGAATCCTTCTCTTCATACACCTGTGTTTAACCCATCACTTTGGGGATACGGACTGGGAAGCTCCAGGCTCTGCAGCCTAGCTCACTCCTCCTCCAGAGAAACTTAAGAGAGAAAAAGACTTTGACCTGGTCATGTTCTCACTATGCCTTCAGTGCCATTTTCTACCACTTTGTCAGTAGCAAGATCTAGGCATGTGGGACAGGGCCGCATGCTTAGCAAATTCAGCAGAGCCTTATTATAGTAAGGCATGTAGCCATATTATTTCCACTCCACACAATTTTCTTAGCACCTATTTGGACAACTGCCAATTCTACAGACTGTAGTGAACATGCAAATGAAGGAGGTCATGAAATAAGTGTCTGATCAATGCTGTCAAAGACAGATCAGCCAGGTGTGATCAGAGCATGGAGAGACCTCATGAAGAAGGGATATCTGGACCAGTTCTTGGAAAATTAACAGGGTTTCAACAAGGAGAGGGGGAAAAAAATGGCTATCCAGGTGAAAGCAACAGACTGGACAGAGAATTTTACTATCAAAACGGGAAGATTCAAATCTTGTTAAGGGAAAGATTTGCTTTGTGGTTTGCAAAGAAATAGCAGCCATAAGTAGACATATGGGACAGATGGGGTGGGCCAAGATTATGGAATGCCTAGGGCGCTACACCAGGGAGCTAGATTTTCTCCTACATTCATTCCTAAGATAAGATATTAAACATTCATTGGATGCTAGACACAAATGTGAGATTACAGTCTTGGAAGTAGGAGAGAGATATAAAGAAATAAAGTGTGACAGGTGACACTTTATTTGTGACTGAAATCCATATTAGAAATAATATGGATTATTTCTAAGAATGGATATTCTAAAATTAGAAATAATAAAATCCATATTAGAAATAATAGCTAAAAAGTAGGGATGGTAAACTTTATATGGAGCTTAGGAACATCTGCAGGGGCAAGATAGGAGGGGGCACTGACATTTAAGATTTAAGATTTAAGAAACAGGACTGCTGGGCCAGCAACATGATTAGAGCTGCATTTAACAAGCTTGGCCTCACTGGGTTAGGTGGTATAATTTGGTGGGAGGAGCAATTGGAGATAAGGTTCCTGGTTGGAAGTCCATTCCATTGCATATTCCAGGAGAGAGACAGTGAGGCTAAAGACAGCAGTGATGGAAACAAGGACATCAGTGGATTTGGCTAGTCCCAGTGTCAAATCAGATAGTGCACTGCATAGTGGCTACCTACAGCAAATCTGAGTCACATAATCTACCTATGAGACCAGTTAGGTCCATTTCTCTATCAGCTAGGCAGGAGTAACACCAAAATCTGATTTAATCAGACACTCCAGCTCACAAAACTGTCCCTATCCCTGTAATTATGCACTGTCATTTATCTACTCAACCCGACATAAATGACTCCTCTTTCTCAATACACCCCTTTCAAGCCCATCTCCTGGCATTTTAACTATGAACCTTTATCCATCCCTTCTCTCCTTATTTCCTAAGTAAGTAAATCTTTCCAAAGATGATTTATGGGAAATAGGGTAGTGATTTTCAAATATTTTAAGACTTCTCCATGAGGCTGAGATACATTTTTTGTGTGTGTAAATGGAACAACAAGCCTTTCTGCCTTTGACCCCAAGGGATTTGCTGTACATCATAACAAATCCAATAAATCTCTCAGCAAGCCAATATGCACCCTCATATGATGTTATAGCTCAGAGAAGAGTGTAGAAAGATAATTTCAAGGAACTGACTTGGAGAGCTGGGGCTCAATGTAGAGGTGAAAGAAGCTCGGAGAAGCTGCTAGGAGTGTGGACCAGGGAATAACATTTTTCCTCCTCGATGAGTGAGAAGAAGGTCCGTGATGACGGGTGGAGGGAAGGTGAGCATACAGGCTATACTGGAATCAGCAAGTGAGCTGCCTAAATTTATGCCTAAAATGGTACAATTTGTACATAGTAGTCACTCAATAAATATTTATGGAAGCAAATTTCAGTGGGACAGATTTCAGATGAATACGGGGGAAAAACTTTCCAACAATTAGAGCTCTCCAACGATGATGACTAAAGAAAGAAACAAAAGAGTTCTTTAACCATCTTTTCCTCTCTCCCCTCCTCCTCCTCCTTCATTAGCAAGACCAACAACATCCTGACTGCAATTACCGCTGTTTGGGAAAGATCATACTGGAACAATAGGGGTTACAAAGTCTCAATTGCCAAGGAAATGATAATTTTACTGGAGGATGGGAGAGGGGGTGAGGGAGGGGAGAAAGGCAAAAGACCAGAGAACTAGAGATAATGATAGAAATCACAGTGCGATACAGCAATTTCTGCTTAATTTATGACACAGGGTCCAAAGGAAGAATGATTCCACGTGATTGAGAGAATCAGGAGGGAAGTTTTTGGAGAAGGATGACTAGGACCCTGAAGGATGGGTAGCATTTTAATAAAATATTGAATGGATGAGTAAAGAGAAAGAAGACCCCAGTCATATTTCAGCAAGGGCATCGGGTACAGATGATAGAAAGTTTGCTGGCATCAAATCATAAAGCTTAACAGGGGCTCAAGTGAGATGTTCCCATTGGATCTGGCGGCCTTTTAAGTTTCTGTTACAATAGAATGATAGTATTCAAACAATATTTTGGGGAAACTCATCTGGCAGAAATGAAATGAAAAGATTGTTAGAGAGAAAAGAGAAGAGAGGCGGGGAACCAAGTTGACAGGCAATGGCCCAGAAGTAACTACCTGAACCAAGAACGGAGAAGAGGGACCAGGCCTGAGAGAAGTCACTGGGCATGAGTCTAGATGACTCTAGGGAAATTAGTACTACGGATGGAAACAGAACACAGAATGGAGTATCACAGAAAAAATAAAGGATTAAAAAGGAGAGAGCATGGATGGGAGAAGAACATGTGGAATTGTTCCTTGGGAGATGCTTGGAAATAGGTACCCTCTGTGTCTGCTTCCTTTAGATTTTAAGCACATCGGAATAGCAGCTCTTTGGTACCTTTAATAGAGTTTATTACAAATAATGGTGGAAGTGCTGAAGTTTGAATGATGTGCTATTACATGTAAATGAGTGTGGATTCAAAGTTATGGCTCTAATAAACACACAGTGTTCACTTCACTTGCATTCAGATTGGTTTTCATAAGTGGAGGAGAAAGTACTGTAGATGTAGCAAATTCATCACAGCCCCAAGGACACCCAGGGGAGCATATCATCCGCTGGAACAAAACAGGCCATTCATTTCACACGTGAAAAGCAAGAGAACCACCGGCTTAAGAGATCAGATCCTGTGAATTCCTCTGAATAGTGTCGAAGATCATTGACTAACCAAGTAAGAAATAATCGGACCTAATCAGAGGCCTCCATCAGCTGTTCAGATCTATGGGCCCTTTATGTTCTGTTTGGCCATCCTGGAATTGCTTGGCCGAACTGAACTGCTTCTTGTTTACACACCTGTACATGAACGATTCCAATTTTACAACAGCTCAGCCTGGTCTGGTATTTGATTTAATGTGGGTATGGAGCCATCTTTAATGGGGGCAGATTATAAATAACACGAGCTTGGGCTGTGGAGTCAGTCCTTGGTTTGAAGCCTGGTGTCCCCACTTAATATCTGTGAGAAAGTAAGTCTATTACCTAACCTCTCTGGGCCTCGGATTCCTTGTCTCTAAAAAGATGAGTGCACCATCCTCAGAAGTTGGAAATAAGAATTGGAAGGGATGGGGGTGCCTGGGTGGCTCAGTGAGTTAAAGCCTCTGCCTTCAGCTCAGGTCATGATCTCAGGGTCCTGGAATGGAGCCCCGAATCGCAATCTCTGCTCAGCGGGGAGCCTGCTTCCCCCCCACTTCTCTCTCCACCTGCCTCTCTGCCTACTTGTGATATCTGTCAAATAAATAAATAAAATCTAAAAAAAAAAAAAAAAAAAAGAATTGGAAGGGATGGTGGTTGCCAAGTGTCTAGCAGGGGGCCCTGACAGAAGGAGGTGCTCCCACGAAGAAGGATTCTGCCCAGTCTCCCAGCCCGCCCCCAGAGTCCAATATTAGGCTCGAAGCTACAAGGGGGATATGAAAGCCAGCCACTGGTGAACCAGGCTTGCATTACGCTACACGGCCTTCTTGATGCCTATTAGATGTCTGCAGTGAAAAGAGCTATACATTCTAGAGCAGGTCTCAGGGGTCATCAGTGCTCTTTTGTGAACACCCTCTCACCGAGCTGCTTACCGAGAGGGAAAGGAACTTTTACTTCAGACACAGCTTTAAGGAGAAAAATTATTTTCCTTCCTGCTAATACAAATATATTTAGTGTGTGAAATGTTAGCCAAAGCTATTCTTACTATTGTTTCAGAAAATCCAAGCGACCGCAGACCAGGAATTGAGAAATGCGGACTTTCTGCAGACATGCTGCCTCAGTCACGCTGCTATTCCCATGATGCTTTCTGCTCAGAGATGAACCGTAACAGTTTCATTATATTTCAGACTTTCCCATTTGAAGTGGCGTGAGGCTAAGCTAGCGCACTTACGAGAGCTATTTCCTATTTTGATTTCCATCTCTAGTTAAATGCCATAGAAGATACTGCACTATTCCCTGTGTGAACTATAATCGATAATTATGATTTGCTATATAAATTTACAAAACAGATGACCCACAAAGGCATGGGCTTTTAAGCAGTTGTGAGACCTTAGAAAATTTACTTATCTCCCTAGGTTTCAGGTCTCCAGCTGAGAAAATAATGTACCATTGTTATGAAAATTAATTGGTGGAAGAAATGAAATATGTACCGAATTTTCTAGCATAATCTCCTTCCAAGCTTCCTGTGATAAGATAAGATAATAATAATTCAGTTCTGGATTAATAAAGCCCCGAATGTGCCCGAACTACTCTAAGTGCTTTCTACATCCTAGTTCACTTCATATTCTCAAGGACCTTATGAGTTAGGGACTATGATTATCCCCATTTTACAGAATAAGAAACTGAGGCACAAAGAGGTTAAGAAATTTGCATAAGGTCACTTACAAGTAAAGGGGTGGGGATCAAGTCCAAGTAACCTGTTCCAGAGATTGGATGCATACGTTCTATGGTGTCTGTTAAATTTGGCTTCATGACAACATTTTTGGAAGATTTCATGTATCTGTGATCCCTGTATTTCTGTAAAGGAAGGCAAGGATCTCTTTCAGTACAAAGTACTAGATAGAAGTTTAAATTTTCTTTTCATCTGTCTCTTTTCCCAGGTAATATTGCTAGACTCAAATCAAGTTAGTAAATTGCTGCCTAGACCTTACCCCTACTTTGCTAAATTCAGTCTTCCTTCAGCCAAGGCATCAGAGAAAAACAAAATCTGTCTTTTGCATCTCAAATGAATTGCTTTTCATTCCCACCTGGGGGAACTTGCATACCTTCTGCATTCTGGATTCTGGATGCATAAGGAAAGTGTGCATTTTGATATTGGTATCAATAGTTCCATTGATATATTGACTCTGTGTGTATCATCTCATTGTCCACTCTGTACTTTCTCTAACATGTGGATCTGGACGTAGAAAATCCAGAAGGAGCCCTTGATTTTCACAAATATGCACATGTACACGCACACCATCTTTATATCTACTTTATTGTAATTTATATGTACTTTATGCCCTTTACTTAGATAACGTTTACATCATACTGATGCAAACAAATAAAATAATTAAAAGTGATATGATATAAACATTCTTTCCATCAACTGAGTCCTAGTACATGGGAGTTCAAACACTCTCCCTCCTTCTACCCCGACCCTCACTAGCAAAAAAGGACTACACTTTCATTGTTTTACATAGAGCAATTCAGTCCTCACTTTGTTCTATTTTTTTCTTTCCATAATTTTTCTGGGGCCCAGGCTTCCTGCTCATCTCTTCACATCAGGCTGGCTCATCAAGATAAGAGAAATTTTGAAGCCAGCCTCTGAGATAGTCCATTTTCACCCTATTCTGTTACATTAAGCTTGTCCACAATCCAAGGGGGGTGAATGCATCTCTGAGGACAACCAGCCTTGGCAATTAGGCGGCAAGTACTAACATCCCACCTTCAACCTCCTTCTTAACCACTCCAGGCAGCTGTCTCTTGCCCTACATGAGGAAACCCCGAGGGCAGGATTCACCCAGCCACCTAATAGTCCATCCCAGAGATTTCCTGCTTCTTGGCAGAGAAGCTGCTTCTAATTGCTCTGCCTCCTGAGGCTGTTGACTGGAGGAAAAGAGATAGGATGCGAGACAGGAGAGGCACACCGTGGAGGGTTATCAGCACCTTGGGGTGGGAAAGGAAGGGTGCTAATGGAGGACAAATGTGCAGAGTTGAGGGAGCACCTCTGGAGGCAAATCAGAGAAGGATCATGCCAGAGAGAGACCTGGAAGCTTCTCTTGGCTGTGTGCCCTACAAGAATAACTTAGAGATCGAGAATCAGATTCGGGTCTCCTGGATGATCACCCCTATTTTATCCTTTGCTAACCTGCAGGGAGCTGACATTTTTTTCCCTCCTCTCTTCTCTTTCTGTTACCTCATGGTCAGCATTTCCAATTAAAATTTATTTAACACCAACCATGGGGGCGATGTCTGCAGAAGAGATTAAGAGGAAAAGCTAGACCCTACCCTGGAAAACCGCGGTGTTTCTCAGAGAAGCCTGCTGGTTCTTCGGGAGCCTCTGTGCCTGGCCACCCGAAAACAAGTACGGAGCCCCTGCAGCTCAGCTTCAGTCCCAACTACCTTTAAACCAGGCTAATAAGGAGCACAAAAGGAATTAGTGAAATTCCCAATTCTGCCAGGTCTGTGGACTTTGGCGCACAATGGGAGTGTCTTGGTAAAAGTTAGAAATGCCTCAAGGAGGTGTACACTTGCAAAATGGAAAGCCAGTCAGCCCCGTGAACGCTGCCAACCCCTGAGAACGCTGAGGGTCCGGGGTGGGGGGGCCGGGGGACGGTGCTTGGCTCCGCCGAAGTCTTCCAGCCAACACCAGCCTCTGTGCCATCAGCCATTTTCTCCTCATGGAAACCATTTTGCCATCAAAGAAAAAAATTACATTTTCCCCTCATTTAATGATGTGGACTTCTGCTAAATTAAATGTGCTAAGAGGCGGACAGCCAACATCTATAAAGGAGAAATCTCAGACTCCTGTTTTCTGCTGATCTGTGCTTCCTTGAAAACAGACACCGGGTGATGGAAAATGTGGTAAAAGTTTTAACGTTCCTGCTAAAAGGAAAAACACCTTTTCTTTCCTTTATGTTGGCCAGCCACACCTGGCAAGGCAAAGACCAGCTGAGTGAAAAGTCATTTGTGCAAAACCCAGCTGAGCTGTCAGTTGAGCTCAGCAAGCAGTGACTTGGACACAAACAAACAGAAATCTGGAGAAGGAACCAGCAGCTTAAGGGACAGTGCATTTCTTGGGTTAGAATAAGTATAGATATTCAGCTTTTTTTTTGAATTGGCAAGATGTCATTCACCTTCAAAGGAATATTCTCAAGAGAATATCCCAAGTTAAAACAAACCCCAAGTACACAAGTTTATTTTATATGACATTAATGCCTGGCACACAATGTGAGAAAAATAAAAATATTGAAATCCATTCTTCATAAAGTAGAACATATTTTCTCTAAAATTCTCAATGTGATACCAATCCTACGTGAAGCTGAGTAGGGGAGGAGACAGGAGATGGAGACAGCTAGTGATTCCTGGAAGTTTTGTCTCTAACTGGGCCAGAAAGGAATTTCTATCTCCTTTGCTTGATCCTGGGATATGTGTCCTTAGGTGGGAAAAGAAGTCTGGTTGTGGAGAAAGGAAGGAATTCTCTTAGCTTTTCCACATGGCTTTACTCAAATACTGTTTAACTATTTTTTTTTTAAGTTTTATTTATTTATTTGACAGAGAGATAGAGAGAGCACAAGCGAGGGTGGGGGCAGGCAGAAGCAGAGGAAGAAGCAGACTCCCCACTGAGCAGAAAGCCCCATGCAGGGGCTCGATCCCGGATCCCAGGGATCACGACATGAGCAGAAGGCAGACGCTTAACTGACCGAGCCACCCAGGCGCCCTTAAACACTGTTTAACTTTTTGGGGAACAAGAAATGTAGATGCTTTCTTATAGACCTTAATTGTCACATGTCTTGAATTGAGGTGAAGAAAGTAGAGATGTTTCTATCTGTTCTCAGATGAGTGCAGTGGGACAATAGAGTCACTACCACACCTCCCTGTCCTAACACCCAGGCCAGCTTGGGATGTATTGGAGTCTGTACATAGCATTAATGAAGGCTGCAAAACTTTCTTTAACGTTACATTCCTTAGTCAACTTCTGGGCCCCTTTAAACTGCGAACAAGACGACCCTTGTTCCGAAAATCTATCACCTCTTGCCAACACACACACATATACAAAAACACGACTGTTGGGCAAATAAATCTTTCCAGAGAAAATAGATTCCTTTCCAATTCAGTCAACTGTACTGAGCTGGAAAGGGAGAAATGTTATTTTTCCAGGATGAAGGGAAAACAAGATCTCTCCTGTTTACCCTGTCTAGCCCATTTCAAAAGAAGGTCAGTTTAATGCCTTCATTAAAAAAAAAAAAATTCTCAAGTGTTGTTTATCAGAAGACACTTGGTTCCTTTCAGGCTGGGAATCACACATTGGAGCTCTGTGCTTTTTTTCTTTGGGCTAAGATATCCATAGCAGGGCTGCCTTCCCCGCTGCTCTGGAGATGTCAAGTGTTGGGAGTGGGAGAAACAGAGGGTGGGGACAGAGTCTGGTGATGTGGGATTCTTTGCCATTGGCCAGCATCTCTATGGCCAGGCTGTGAACCACCCATGTCACTGAGCATGAAATAATGAGCTTACGAATTGATCTCTACCTCATTCATGGCTACACACATATTCTGTGCTTGCTTTTACTTATATTCTCCATAATCTGTGGACCCGAATTATCCCCTAGGAGAGTGAGAAAACAGAGTAATGAAGTACCTAGCTGAGGAGCATGGAGAGAATTTAAATCGGACACAATGCTAATGTGTCCCCAGGTGTGTTCTTCAGAGCTTCCTGGAGTAAGTCGAAAGAAAGTGCCAACCATGTCTACATTAACTTGAGACTGAAGATTCCAGCTTTCCAGGTACTAAATGTGAAAATAAGTATAAGCACACCTGGGTAGCTCAGTGGGTTAAGTATCCAACTCTTGATCTAACCTCGGATCTTGATCTCAGGGTGGTGAGGTCAAGCCCTGTGTTGGGCTCCACCTTGGATGTGGATCCCACTTAAAAAGAGAGAGAGAGAGAGACACAAAATAGGTCTAACATGTAGCATATTGTTTCTTAGTAAAAGTTCGGTGAATCAAGTCAAATGCATTTTTTAAGATAATAAATCTGGAAAACTAAACTTAAAAGAATGTTCCCACAGCATGGATGAACCCTGAGGACATAAGGCTAAATGAAATAAGCTATTCAGAAGACAAATAAATTGTTTGATTCCATTTATATGAGGTGTCTAGAACAGTAAACTCCTAGAAACAGAAAGCAGAGTGGTGGCTGTCAGGACTGGGGTGTGGGGAGGAAGGGAGTTGTTGTTTATTGTGGACAGAATTTCAGATTTACAAGATGAAAACGTGCCATAGATTTGTTTCATAATAATGTGAATATACTTAATACTACTGAACTTAATACGCTTCAAAGTGGTTAAGATGGAAAATTTCATGTTATGTGTTTTTGCCACAAGTTAAAAAAATTATCTACATATTCTCTACATAATTACTTCAAAAACAAGAGAATAATAGACTTAACATGGATCTGAGAAAAGTCATCCGGTCACCCTCCCACCCCAAACAGGATATTCCATTAGACATTGCAGAAAAAGATGATAATTTCATACATTTTCATTTGTTTCGAGTGTTGGTAATACTTGTCCTATCCAGTTTGTGGTTACCATAAGCTTATATAATATGTATTTCTTTCTTCTCTGTCACATTCCAAGCTAATTCCAAACAGAACAAATGATCTGCTTGATTGCAATGGAACGTGAGTAAGCCCCAAATGGAAAAATTTGCTTCCCTCCTTCCCATTTGTTTCATGGCTACTGCGGTTTGGATCTTCCCAGGTCTGGGAGGGAATAAGATCTGTTTTAGAATTCAGATTCTGAACCTTGAGGAGAAGAGTCACAAAACCTGCAGCCCCTCAAAGTGCAGTCCAAACTGCTCTGTTGGCTCGTTCAAGGGATCCTTCTGAGGCCCCATTCAGCCTGGCTCCAGAAACTGGAGGGAAAGGAGGGAGAATTCGTGAAGACCTCTTGCCAGAAGTACTAACTGCCTCATGATTGTTCCAAAGAATCTCCATTTCTAATGACTGAGGTGGGGAAAAAAATGCCAATCTGCTTGTTAGACAAATTCTTACTGTCTGAGAATGATACAGAGGAACTTACTGATTTTTTAAAGCCAGCATCCAAAGAACGCAGGATTTAAAGCATTGTATTGAGACCTATTTAATGCAGTAGCCACTAAGTCACATGTAATTTTTATGCACTTGAGATGTGGCTCATGCAAATTGAAGTAGGTTTCATGTATAAAATACACACCAGGTTTTGAAAATGTTACAAAAATAAAAGTGTAAAATATCTTATTAATAATTTTCATATGGGTCACGTATTGAACTTCTATTTTGTATATTTTGGGTTAAAGCAGATTACCAAAATCAATTCAGCTTGCTTCTGTTTCTTTTCTTAATATGGCTACTAAAAATTTTAAATGACATATGTGGCTTGCATTACGTTCTTATTAGACAGTGGTGATGTAGGCTATTCTGTGAAATTTAGGACTAATAAGATAATTGAGGGACAGCCACGTGGCTCAGTTGGTTAAGCATCCGACTCTTGATCCCAGCTCAGGTCTTGATCTCAGAGCTGTGAGTTCAAGCCCCACACTGAACTGGGCATGGAGCCTACTGAAAAACAAAAAAGAATTAATAAGATAATTAAAGATAAGGGTCTATAACAGTATGACAAAATAATAATAATAGCCTTCATGACATATCTACTCTGTGTCTGACACTTGAACTATATGGTTTTATTTAACCCTAATAAGATTACAAAAGGTAATTTTTATTAGTTCCATTTATTGAAAGGCTAAGTATCTTCCCCAAAAGTGCATGGTTAGCTAGTGGTAGAGCTGGTATTTTGATTTTAGGTTTTCTGGCACCAAAACACATGAGCTTTCCCCTCTGAAATGATGTTTCTTAAGTGTTCTTTACCTCACTTTAAAGGGTATGCCCAAAAAGGGCACCTGGGTGCTGCAGTTTGTTGGGCATCTGACTCCTGATTTTGGCTCAGTCCTGACTCAGGGTCATGAGTTTGAGCCTTGTGTCAGTCTCCATGCTGGGCCTAGAGTTTGCTTGAGATTATTTTCTTCTCCCTCTGCCCCTCCCCCCAACACACTCTCTCTTCCTCTCTCTAAAATAACATAAATAAAATCTTTAAAAAATAAATAAGTAAAAAATATGTTCAAGAACATTGACATTTGGCGACTTGGAAAAAATAGGCATATTTTCCTGCTCAGTTCCAAACAACAACTTCAAAGTTTTGATGACCTGAAAAGCAGGTATTATCTATTCATTCTTTTGTTATTGACAAGGGGTGAATAGAAATATTGGTCCTTAAACTATAAAAACTAATAGAATTTAAGTTTGAAAAAATTACAAAATAAGATTCTATCTTCCCTAAATATAGAAGAAAAAGGAAATTTATTTGATGGGGAAGAAGTTAATATTGATTGAGTGCCCACTATTCCCATCAGGTGTTCCATAAATTCATAATTCTTAACGGAACCAGATTGGAAGACATCATCTTTATCCCCACACCAGCTTCTCCTCCTTCTTCTTTCTCTCTCTTGGGTGCTATCACCTGAACTTTGTTGTTTACTCTCATTTTCTTACCTCCCCCCTTTTCAGTCTTCCTGGTTATGGTACATGGGCATTCTTACTTTGCCTCAATAGTACAAGTTGTGCTTCCCAATGGTTGTGCTGGTCCTTACTTAAGTAACCAGCAGGACATCAGCCCATATCCAGCCCACACAGAGTGAAATTCAGTTTTTGAAATTTTTGCAGTCAAACGGGTATAAAATTATAGCTCTTTGTTATGTCAGTTTGCTGAGTTACTCATGATGAGTTAGCTTTCTGAATGTGTTGTTCTGAATCTGTTGCCTGTTAATAAACTTTGTCCATTTTTCTATTGAAGTCACTATCTTTTTTTTTGTTGATTGGTTTAATTTGATTTCTTATTTATCTTATTTTATATTCTAGATAAGAACCCCTTATTCAGTTGAAACATTGTGAAGGCTCTTCTCCCATTTTGAAGTCTGTTTCTAATATTATCCATGTTCTTTGCATAACAGGAATCCTTAACTTTGATGTATTCTCTAATCAATTTTATCCTTTATGTTTTTTGGAAGTTTTTGTTTGAAAAGTCCTCTATTGCCTCAACATCAGACATATTTTTAAATAAATTTATCATGTATCTCAAAGATTGAACTGGAATTTTGGTGCAATTCCATGTACTTGCTAGGTAATGTGGGGAAAGTTGATATCTTTAAATTTTAAGTCTTCTGAGTTAAGAACAAGGAATGTGCCTCATTTACTTGTGTTTTTCTATGTCCTGTATAGAGCGTTTAAGTTTTCTCAAGGAGGCTGTATGTATTCTTGGTTAATTACCCAAGATTTTTCAGTTATTGCTATGTGAATAGTATCTTGCTTTTTAAATTTTTTTAAAATAACATTTTCTAGTTGTTTGCTGTTGAAATGCTCTCATAATTTGATCATGTAGCTATCAAGTTCTTACTGTTTACTTGATGCTATTGGTTATTCTGAGTAGGTAAGAATGTCACATGCAAAAAACTGATAGTTGCCTTTCTTTCTTTCTAATTCTTTTCTTTTCTTTTCTTTCTTTCTTTCTTTCTTTCTTTCTTTCTTTCTTTCTTTCAGTGTTTGGCAGGGCTTCTAATATTATAGTGTTGGTTGCAATATGTATTGGTTTCTGACAATATTTCTCTTGTTCCAGTCTTAGCAGGAATGCCCTTAAAATTTTTCCATTAAGTAAAAATAGTTTTGGAATATAACCATCATCCATTTAAGGGAATTAAAGAAATCATTTTCTACTCTTAGTTTGCTAAGAGTTTTTATCATAAATAAGTAAAGACTTTGTAGAATGCTTTTTCTGCATCAACTGAAATTATCATGAGTCTTAAAATTTTAATCTATTAATTTTCTGTATTATGTTGGCAGAATCCCTGATGATGAACCATTAATTAGACAAGCTGTATTATTTTAAAACATACCTTTGGGATCAATTAGCTAATACTTGAGAAGATTTTTCATCTACTTGCATAAGAGAAAGGGGCATAGTTTTCTTTCCTTTTATACTGAGTTCATCTCATCAATACCAATTTTATGAAATGAGCTTGCAGCTTTTGGTTTTTGTCTCTGCTGGAATAATTTAAAATACAGATAAAAATGTATTATTCCTCAAGATTTTGATACAACTCACCTGAAAAACCATTTGGGCATACACTTTTTTGAGAGGGGGAGTTGTCAATTGTAATTTAATTTCTTTAAAACTTATTGGTCTCAACTATCATATGATCTCCCTGATATGAGGAAGTGGAGATGCAACATGGGGGGTCTGGGGGTAGGAAAAGAATAAATGAAACAAGATGGGATCAGGAGGAAGACAAACCATAAGTGACTCTTAATCTCACAAAACAAACTGAAGGTTGCTGGGGGGGTGGTCGGGAGAGGGGGGTGGGGTATGGACATTGGGGAGGGTATGTGCTATGGTGAGTGCTGTGAAGTGTGTAAACATGGCGATTCACAGACCTGTACCCGTGGGGATAAAAATACATTATATGTTTATTAAAAATTTTTTAAAAATTAAAAAAAATCTTGTTGGTCTCTTCCAGTTTCCTATTTCTTATGTCAGTTTTGGCATTGAATATTTTTTCCATTTTGTCTCAGTTTTCAAATTTTTTTAAAAGATTTTATTTATGTATTCGGCAGAGAGAGATCACAAGTAGGCAGAGAGGCAGGAAGAGAAAGAGGGGGAAGCAGGCTCCCCGCTGTGCCCAGAGTCCCATGCAGGGCTCAATTCCAGGGTCCTGGGATCATGACCTGAGCCGAAGGCAGAGACTTAACCCATTGAGCCACCTAGGCGCCCCTTCAAGTTTTTAGTTCATAAAACCATTAGTGTTTTAGTTTTTTTTTTTTTTTTTGCAAATGTTAGCTACTGCTATAGATTTCAAACGATATAGAAAAGTTGAAAGAAGAAACTGAAAAACCCACTTCAAATCTTGTGTCCCAGAAGTAATTATAATGTAAACATCTCAGAGTATATAGTTACAACTTTTATAGCAGACGTTTTTCTGTATGTACAGTTATAATACTATCATTAATAATAATAACAAACATACATAGTTCTTGATATTATTACAACAGATACAGTTAGAAGAATCACATACATGGAAAGACAGAAGAGTGGATGCCTGAACAGGTAAATGATGAGTAGATACATAGATACCCCTGCATATATTTCTGTTATAATCCTGTAACAGAAAAGCCTTTTTACGTTTATTGATCACAAATACATCCTTCCCCAGGATTCTGTTTATCAAATGCATGAATGGAGAAATGAATGTGCAATGCTATGTGAAAACATTATTCTAGGAGCCACGTACATTTTGTTTATATAATCCTCCCCAGATCCTTGCAACGAAGATAGTATCATCCCTATTTTACAGTTGAGGAAACTGGAATGGGAGATAAGCAACTCGCCCATGGTTTAACAAGTGACAAGTGACTGGCAGGAGTCTGGCATCAGATCTGTTCGAACACTGATACCCGCTCCCTGTCCACTGTACCACACTGATAATCAGAATAGCCCGAATAAGGGAAAGACAAAAATGCAAAAGGGCTAAAAGAAATACCAAGAACGTGCAGTTCCTTTTTTGAACAAGTGTTTTTATTAAGTCCCTCCCACCGAGCCTTGGGATAGGGACTGCGTGTCAGGGACCCATAAACAGGGCTCCCACCTTTTCCCCCTGCTGAACGAACAGTGAAATACTTCAGTTCTGTTCTGGAGTGGGGGCTGGGTTGAAAGGGAAACATACGAGAAAAGACATGTTCCCAGCGGCTTCCTGTGTAAAGACAGGCAAGGAAGAAGGTGGGCAATTGAGGGGAGGGAGAGACAGTGCCCTGCTTCTACAGTGATGAGCAGAGGAAAGGGTGCTGTAGGGGACAGAAGCGGGACTGCATCCCCACCTTGTCCTCTTTCTAAAATGGTACCCAGTTAGGTCCACCAATTAGGAAAAAAGTCTTCTCTGGGCTGACCAGTTAGAAGTGTCCTTTTTCCTGCTGCATGCAATACCCTGGATACCCAGCCTCAACGTGGCTGGATGCCTTTGCCAGAGCAAAAGTACACAGCCTCCCTGCCTCTTGGGGAGAAGCTTCCCAGAAAGCCGTCCTTGTCATTGCTCACTTTATGTAAGGCCACTTTAACGAGTCATTAGAACAGAACACAGCCTCTATTATTTAAGATGAACAAATATGTCAGTAGAAAGAATTATAACTCAGCTTGGGAGGTGGGCAGGATAGCTCATTTTCTTATGATTGACATATTACCAAAAAACCCAATTAATAATTTCAGATTTCTTAACATTATTTTAAAATATCACCAATTCTCTAGGGGTGCCTGGGTGGCTCAGTCATTAAGTGTCTGCCTTCGGCTCAGGTCATGATCTCAGGGTCCTGGGATCGAGCCCCAACATCAGGCTCCCTGCTCAGCGGGAGGCCTGCTTCTCCCTCTCCCGCTCCCCCTGTTTGTGTTCCCTCTCTTGCTGTGTCTTTATCAAATAAATAAATAAAATCTTTAAAAAAAATTTTTTTTAATTTAAAAAATCACCAATTCTTTAAAAAACAGTATGTGTTCTGGAGGACGGTGTATTTAAAAAAAAAAAATGAGGGAAGTGTGGATCCTGTTTATGTCTTTTTTTTTTTTAAAGATTTCATTTATTTATTTGACAGACAGATCACAAGTGGGCAGAGAGGTAGGCAGAGAGAGAGGAGGAAGCAGGCTTCCCACCAAGCAGAGACCCCGACACGGGGCTCAATCCCAGTACCTCGGGAATATGACCTGAGCCAAAGGCAGAGGCCCCAAACCACTGAGCTACCCAGGCACCCCTCATGTCTTTTTTTTTTTTTTTAAGTCTAATTTCTTGTTGAAGTTTAAAATTTACACACAGAAAAATACACAAATTATAAGCATACAGGTCAGTAAATTTTCATGAAATGGATACATCCCAGTAGCTAACACCCAAGTCAAGAAATAGAATTAGTGCTAGCTTCCCCAAAACCCCTTCATGTCTTCTAAGAAGTCGTGACTTGCTATCCACAGACAATCAGTGCCCTAACATCTAATGCTCCAGGTTTGCTTTGTCACAAACCCACATTCATAAACTCTGTAAATGGAACCGTTCAATGTGTATTCTTTCCTGTCTGGCTTCTTTCCCTCAACCGTATATTTAAGAGATTAATACATGTGGTTGCCAATAGCAATAGTTCATTCATTCTCTCGGCTGTATACTATGCCCTTGTAGGCATGCACCAAAAACTACTGAATGCGTTCTACTATGGACAGATGTTTGGGTCATTTCCAGTTTGGAGCTAATGTGAATGGTTGCCAGCCGTTTTCAACATTTGATGGTTGTTAACACACTCCTGCCAAAAGTCACACCAGATGCGAATGTAAAATTCAAAGGTTGATAAATTGATCTGGTGATCGGAAGTGAAAACCACTGCAAAAGAGTTTTTTCCCCTGCTTGGAAAATTTAAAGATATGGTTACTGTATAAGACAGTTAGATGCAATTCACTGCACAATGCTAAGAGTTGCAAACCAGTGAGAAGCAAATAAGGCTGGTGAATTTGCAGATAAAGAATATGGCTCCATGTGGTCCCAGCAATAGCTGGCTATTTTTACCCTCTGCCTTTAGCAAATCTTGGTAAGTTTTTCATGCTAGGATAATGTGACACTCTTAGGATTTAACATAACACTGTGATGATGGACTTAAAACTCTGTGAGGTAGGTGGCAAATGGCATTGCTCCCATTTCCCAGAAAAGGGAGTTTTGGCAAATCACTTCATCTCCCCCTTACACCATTCACGACAGCAAGTCGGTACTGGCATGGGAGGGTGAGTTGAGAGCTGCCTCCATCGGTCCTCCCTACAGGCAGCCTGGCCTGATGCCCCTCACGGTGCTTGCGAGGCCTTGGAAGGAGCCACAGCCTTGAGGTGGGAGGAATTCTATTAATACTTTCGATTTTTATAGTACTCTGCCTCTAGAGGACTTTGAGCATCCTTTCAGAATTGCTGGCCAACATTTGTGACTCACTCGTACACCAGAATTGCAGAAACGTTGTTTTGGAGATGGGCTTTCGTAGGGCTTTGGCAGCCACTTCCAGGATCCTTAGAGAGGGCAATATCTCATTCCTGGTTATTATGTTCAGAGGTCAAAAAACTGATGGACCAGTCAAAGGGTAATTCCCTTTTCTCCCCTAAACATCACGCACAGCATTCCTGCTCTCAGGCTTTCTGGGTGTCCTCATCTTTCTCTCTGTGCCATGGGTTCCTTTGGCTGTCTGGTGAAGCCTGTGGACTCCTTCACAGAACAAGGTTTTAAAATGTATAAAATAAAATGCTGGGGACTACAAAGGAAACCAAGTATATCAAAATGCAGTTATCTAAATAATAAAAAGGCAAAATAAACCAAATTTGTGATAGAGTAACATATGTGCTTTCTTATTGAATATAACAAGATCTAGAGGTGGGAAAAAATTAACATTGCAATATTTGATGAAATCTACAACTGTAATGTAATATTAAAATATTTTCATTTCTTTTTAAAAAATATTTTCTTTTCTGTTGGTGACAAAGTCATAGATACTAATACTTCTGCGGTTTGTTGTCCATATTTAGAGTTGAAAGAAATTTTGAATTTCCATGAACGGTTCTCATCTAAAGTCATAGCCCCCCTGAATGCTATGATACCCCCTTGAATTCTATTCCCATTTCCACGCTCCAGAGATGGCCCCTATGCTGGACCCACATGTCTACACTGCATTAGCTGTCTGGGACCCACCAGCTCCTTTCCAGAAACCTGGACTCTGAGCCAGGCCTACTTGAGCTGGCGACTATGATCATCAGACTTGGCTAATATGGCCAAACAAGAATTGACCTTGAATTTAATTGCTGCCTTTTCTTGTTAGTTCCCAGCTTGACAGGCTGAGAGACAGGCCCTCTTAAATGATGTGCTTACTCTTTGGAAACTATCAGGAAATTGACATGATATCCAGGAATTGTTGTTAATTTTAAGTTGGTGCTAATCAGGTTGATGAAAGCATTGTGGTTAAGAAAGAAAATGTTCATATGTTTTAGAGATGCATATGGAAGTACGTAGCGATAAGTAACATACCTGGGATTTGTGATTAAAATTTTTAAATTACTCTGGGAAAAGGAGGGGGAAATGAATGAAACAAGAATGGTGAAAACTTGAAAATTCAGGACTCTGGGTAACGGTTGTATGGAGGTTAAACTACTTTCTCTACTTGTATATAGGTTTAGGACTTAAAATTATTAAAATCCTTAAAAAATAGTTTCTGGACCAGGAAATTACACAAAGAATGTTTTTTTTTTATAGTGCTGTTTTTTTTTTTTTACAATACTTATTATTTATTTTCTCACATGATACAACTCAATTGTACTGTGTCTCTTAAACATGCAAGTTTTAAAGCTGGTTTCACTCATCCCTTTTACCACTTGTTTGGCATGGTCTTGCTCTCCAAGAGTGTATATTCAAGTTGGGAAGAAATCATGTATTTACATGGAACCACAGTTGGAAAGCCACATAAGACAGAGTATGGTGTAAATGCAAAAACATGTAATAAAGATGGACAATGTGAGAGGAGTTCAGGAAAGGGGAAATCTATGAGGGCTGGTGGCTTCACGTCAGAATAGCTGCCTATCAGTCTCAGAAGTTTGGGTTCCTTGCCTCTTGTTAATTTTTTCTTTTTTTAATATTTTATTTATTTAATTGAGAGAGAGCAAGAGCGAGAGATCACAGAGGGAGAGGAAGAAGCAGGCTTCCCACCGAGCAGAGTGGATGAATGTGGGGCTCCATCCCAGGACCACAAGATCATGACTTGAGCCAATGGCAGACACTTAACCGACTGGGCCACCCAGGTGTCCTTAGGATTCTTTCTTTGCACTCATTTCTCCAACACTGGCATTCCCTCGAATTCCTAAAGCTCACAAGCAAGAACATCCTTGCTCTCCATATCTCCCTGTCCCCTTTCCCTTAAAGGCCGTATTTGACACATTCTGAGTCTCCATGGATGTGCGCCCTCCTGCTCAGGACTGCTCTGTTTCATATCCAGGAATTGTTGTTAATTTTAACAACATGCCCTTATTTCTTATTGAATTTCTTATTGAATATAATAAGATCTAGAGGTGGGAAAAAATTAACATTGCAATATTTGATGAAATCTACAACTGTAATGTAATATTAAAATATTTTCATTTCTTTTTAAAAAATATTTTCTTTTCTGTTGGTGACAAAGTCATAGATACTAATACTTCTGTGGTATTAGTCCTACCACAGACACTCTCACCTGTTCAATGTAGAGTGGTCCCTGGCCTTATGGGGTGGTGGTAATGGTCTCCAGGTAGGCAGTGAGGGGACTACCATGTCAGAACCCAACCACTGTCTCAGAGGTGAGCCCCTTCTTGCCAAGTTCTGGGGAGGGGGATTCTGACAAGCAAGAAAGCTTCATGGCGATCTGCCATGAGAGGACAATGAAAGCAAAGGGGTGGATGCCTCAGTAAAACAGTGGAACCTAACTGGGAGAGCTGCTGGGGCCCTCAGAATGGACTAGAAATGATCTCTCAGAGCAGGGGGGAAGAAAAGATTACTAGAAGGCATTCAAGAAAGCGTAAATCATGGATGATCTAAATAAAAAAAAATTTAATTTAAATTTAAAAGTTGTTTTTTCCCATAGCTTAGATCATTTAAACCAAAACAAGTTCTTCTTTTTCTTTTTTTTGTTTGTCTTCACTAATTCTCATTCTACATTTAGAATGAGAGGCATTGTGGGGGGTTACTTGGGTAGGCTAGGTTGGCAAGGAAAGAAGGGGCATGTCCACATGCCTGTGCTGCCATTCAGCTGGAGGCTGCCATGATTGAAGGAGACTTTGGTCCTTTCAGGGCTTCTTTCATGGCTTAGAATCACAACTTTGAGGTAAAAGAGAAAACATGAAACCCGTGGTACTTAAGGGAGGTCGGATTCAAGGAATCTGTCTGGGACATATCCCCGGACTGACAGATGCGTGAAACTTCAACCCAAGTGGGCCATCTCTCTCTGGGACCTATCTTCCTGGTCTCCATATGGTGCTCCAGACCTTCTTGGGTAAGGGGGCTCCATAGGAGACTTGGATCTGTAAGACTTAATTTTATTCCACCTCTCACCTTTAAGGGGGTAAAAAACAAATGTTCTAACAACAATGACGACATGACTGCTTCCTCTCTGTACATAGGGCAGAAGCATCTCAAAGGAAGTCATTAGGGTGACCTTGATTTATGAAAGTATCTTAGAAGGTGACCCTGATGAGACAGTGGGAAGGGGGATGCTAGTTCCTACTGGGGAAAATGACTATACTGTCAGGAGGCACATGGATCCTTGCGTTACATATGACACAAAATCACATTTCTCAGCTTTGGTTGAGAACCCCCTACATACATGTACACATATAGACAAACACAATCATTCTTATTTCTTGGCTTCTCTAAAGTTCTATGTATCTACCATTATAGCAATTATCACACTATGCTATATTGTTTCTAGTATACTTGTATGTTTTTATAATTAAGCTTGTGAACTTTTTCTTTGTAGCTTTTACCTATAAAATACCAGCATGTGTTAAGAATTGTTTGTTGAGTGGTTATTAAGGAGGGCATGTATTGCATGGAGCACTGGGTGTGGTGCATAAACAATGATTCTTGGAACACTGAAAAAATAAAATAAAATTAAGATGTTAGGGAAAAAAAAGAATTATTTGTTGAATGACTATTTGAATAAATGGCTACTATATATACTTGTTAACAAGATGGAAACCTGACTCACTCAGCAGAATCAAGTCTCATTTATTATCAAGGATCTGATGTCAAATTTGTTCCTACCTCTCTGCTTGTCCTTGAATCATTTAGAGGAATCCTGGACTTCAGGAAGCATTAGTTCTGAGATGACCCACGCTGGAATCCACAACCCTCCTCTATGTGCTGTAGCTTCTGGCAGAGGACGTGTGGACAGGCTGGTGTGGGCATGTCACCCTCACTGCGCCTGGCAGAGATGACCCTCTGCATTGCCCAATATAGGGATCAGCTTATCTCCAAGAGCAGCAATGACCTGGTGAATAAAAGAAGTGGGCAGGCATGGCTTTTGAGTCATTTGGCAAGTGCCTGGAAGCTGATCCTTCCTGCAGTCCCCCATATTGACTTCCTCTTTCCTGTCACAGCATCCAAAATTCTTTCACCATCAGTTATTTATGCTTTGGGGTATTTCAGAGCTCTTAATTAGTAAGTGACTTCTTAACTTGGTATTTGTGTAGGATTTTGGAATGGAGGGGGATGTGGAGATAGGAGAGGAAGATAGTGAAAAAGAGAAAGATTTCTTCCCCTTCCCAGTAGTTGTGGGTATAGGATAATACTTCCTAGAATATCCTCAATCCTTCCAAAATTGTCCAGACAATATTGAGAAGCAGTGTGTGTGGTGGGGGTGATGGAGGGCAGAGGGCTCACTGCATAAATTCTTAAAAACATGTTTTCTCTCCCAGCCACAGAGCACTTGAAAACTCAAGTATATGGGAAAAATGAGAGAGGAGAAGGGACTGCAGTCTTGATGTGCCCCGAGTACACACTTCCAGACTGCCATCTCCAACCAGATAAGAGCTGAAGGAGAATCTTTTTTGAGATGAAGGCTAAGAACTTAAAAAGAACAGAGGACAATCTCAAGACCCTGAGATCATGACCTGAGCTGAAACCAAGAGTCAGAAGCCCAACCACTTGAGTCCCTCAGGCAGCCCTATCTGCAAAGTCTTAAAAAAGGAAAATAAATTACCTTTAGTTTACAGGTAATAAATCACCTTTATTGATTAGTGTATTGACCTCTGTTCCAGGAGAGGACTGTCAATGTGGTCATCCACTCTGCCATTCCTGCGGCTGCTGCTCTGACCACCTAGACTATCACCCAGGGCACAGGTCAGCCCCCGCAATCCGCATTTCATTTGCATCCCCCCACCCCACCCCCCCACTAACCCCATGCAGGACCATCTTCAACCAGTGATTTGTTGTACTTGCTTTTCTCATTGTAAGTAAATATTCACTTTTATGCCCATTTTTGTATTTGTGATTTTTGTGTTCCTTTTCATCAAGAAGACCCCCATTTTATGTAAGTTTCAGTTCCCACAGAGTTGGGTATGCCCTTTTATATTTCTCCTAAAGCAGTGCACATTACACAGGAAATCTCAATTCATGACTGTCCTGATAAGTCTGGCTCTTGATTAACCAGAATGTTCTCTGCATAATGCTCTCAGAGGCAAGGAATGAAATTAGAAGAAAAAAGCAGATGGTAGGGACTTCTAGTTTTAGAAATATAGCAAATGTCTACCTGATTCCCAATCTTTCCTCCACCTGTAGGCACAGAAGTGCCTAGTAACATCCAGCACTTAACTAGTGTTTACTGTGAACTGGGCACCTTTTGAGTGCTCTGGGGCACACAACCCTTGAGGTGTGCACTGGACTGCACTCACTTACAGATAAGGAAACTGAGGCACAGAGAAGGTCAGCAAATCCCCCAAGGTTACAGCTAACATACAAGGAACAGCTGGGAGTTGACCAGGTCATCAGGTCCAGAATCCAAGGGCCTCAGCTCTAAGCTAGATCACCTTTACATTTGAAATGATAGCTCGGTCCCACAGAAATGAAATCTTTACTTTGTTTTCAACTAGTCACACAGAGCCGTGCATTGAGCCCTTGCGTTATATTGGGTATGCACTGTGCCACAGACAGTCCTCCTGTTAATGTCCATGGGTAAGTGAAGAAGCCAAGGTCACATAGCTACTAAGTAGCAGAGCAAGATTTTAAACCCGGATCGGCCTGTCTCCAAAGGCCATGAACAGAGACAAGAGATGCTACCGTCCATTCCAACACCTTACATAGAGATTTCTTAACCTGAAGTGACAGCCAAGCTCCAATGATTCCTAATGAGTTCTCTGAGGCTAGATTGGTTAATTAAACTTCCCTCTTTGCATTTGGTTATTCACCCTGCTCACATTTGGTTATTTATTGGTCCTTCTCAGTGCTACTTAAAAGAAAAGAGGTAGGGGGCACCTGGGTGGCTCAGTGGGTTAAGCCGCTGCCTTCAGCTCAGGTCATGATCCCAGGGTCCTGGGATCGAGCCCCACATGGGGCTCTCTGCTCAGCAGGAAGCATACTTTCCTTCCTCTCTCTGCCTACTTGTGATCTCTGTCTGTCAAATAAATAAACCTTTAAAGTTTTTTTTTTTTTTTTTTTTTAATTTGACAGAGAGAGATCACAAGCAGGCAGAGAGGCAGGCAGAGAGAGAGAGAAGGAAGCAGGCTCCCGGCTGAGCAGAGAGCCCAATGCGGGGCTTGATCCCAGGACCCCGGGATCATGACCTGAGCCGAAGGCAGCAGCTTAACCCACTGAGCCACCCAGGCACCCCAAATAAAATCTTTAAAAGAAAAAAAAAAAAGAAAGAAAAGAAAAGAGGTAGAAACTACTATTAGCCCATTTTCCAAATGGAAGAAACTGAGACACAGAGACATTAAGTCACCCGCTGGGACTTGTCCCCTGGAGCCCGGTCCTGGAAATTTCTGCTTTCACTACTACATACCCTGCAGAATCTCTGTCTGAGTCTATCAAAAATAGCTGGTGGCTTTCAATTTTTTTAAGTGGCTTTCAGTTTGTGGAGTAGGTGTACCAGATCTCTGTGCACAAAGGTTAATTAAGCCACTATAAAATGCAAAAGCAGTCAGGTCTTTGTCTCCAAGGTAATAAAATCACAAATGACTCCTGTTCAAAATGAAGCTTAAAATAATCTGTTGCCAGTGGGCTGTGTGTGTTTTTCTCATTTTTAACAACATGTGCTTCTCTCTTCATCAGAAACATTAGGTCACAAAAGCCAATCTCATCTACATCTTTACAACGTTGTTTATCATCTTTTTGCATGCAGGAGATAGAACTGATAATGAACCAGCCAAATTGGATCCCAGGGAGGATTTGTACTGACTTAGAATACTTTCAGAATCCATTTAGAACGCCTCCGATTTTTCATTAAACCCTCTGAAGCCATTTATTTTGGGGCCAGCTTTTCAGGGATAGGACATCAATTGTGTGCCAGTTATTGGGAATTATAACACAGCTGATGAAGTGTGACAACGGAGTACATTGGATGTGCAGTAGATTACAGGAGGGTACCATCGAAGTCAGTGGCTATTAAGCTGAAAATGTTTCTGAGCTAAGAGAGCATGAAAATAAGGAAATTGATTCTATCCTGTCATCTGACCTCTCTCCTGTGGTCTCTGGATTGGGCTTGACTTTCCGCTCCCACAACTCCTTTTATCTGCCCCTGCACTCTTTCTTTTTTTGTATCTACTCCCACCCACTCTCTCTCTCCCTCAAGCATATATCAAAAATCTAAGAACAGGGAAGGAAGGTAGATCAATGCTTGTGGCTATGCCATGGTGGGCAGTAAATTCAGCCACACCAGACTCAGTGATAGTCAGAAAGGGAAGGTGGCATGTGATCTGATAAGGTTGCAGCAGACCCATAAAATCCAAAATACCTCACAAACCACGAATCATAGTCTTGTTATACTCACAGCTGCATCTATCTGAAGGTATCCCATGTCAGCTTGCCCCTTCCCACAGTACACATAATATGCTCAAGAGAAGCTCGTGGGAAGGGCATGGTGAAATGTTTCAATCTTTTTGATGATATCATTTAAGATTAACCATGTAGGTGCACCTGGGCGGTTCAGTCAGTTAAGCACCTGCTTTCAGCTCAGGTCACTATCTCTGAGTTCTGGGATTGAGCCCCACTTCCAGCTCCCTGCTTAGCCGGGGATCTCCTTCTCCCTATGCCCCTCCCCCCATTTGTGTGTTGGTGCACTTGCCTGCTCTAGCTCAAATAAATAAAAGCTTTAAAATAAAATAAAATTAACAATGTACATACTTTGTGATCCAACCAACATTTTCTGATTCTATCCTAAGAGGAAAGAAAAAAAATGCCCATGTGTGTAAGGATATACGTGCAAGGGTATTAATTGCAGCATAATATTTGGTGGTTAATATCCGGTAGCAGACAATTCACATTTCCTGCAATAGAGAATGGCTGAAGAAAGCATGGAAATTATATACCATGGAATATTATGCAGCTATTAAAAAGAATAGGTTTGCTGCATATACATGAACCTGGAAGGATGTCCAAATAAGTAAGTAAAAAAATGTTGGTTGCAGTCTAATGCCTACAATACTGTATGACCAAACTTTACATCAGCAGGGCTTAGTTTCTCCAGAAAGAGGATCATCATGACAATATCATCTGTGAATCTGAGCCAGGCTCATTAGTTTATCATAATGCAGAAGTCTGAATCCGAAATTGGGTTGGTTTTAATCTGGCTAGGGAGATGGGCTTAATAACATGTACGTGCCCTGCCCACATTTATATTCCCCAGGTAATCCTCGTGTAGTAAAAATATCTTTTATCCTCCAGAGAAATCCCTTAAAGTGGGGTTCCAATGGAGTGTTAGGTTGAGGTCTAAGATGAGAGAAAGCATTTTAGATATGTTTTTTCAAAATATGAACCCTTACGTCTTACCATAAACATCTTGAGTTTGAATTTCCAGCACATTGGAAATAGGAGATGGAGAGGAAGGCCAGATATAGAAAAGTGCTCTGGGTGACCCCATTACTTTTTCCTCCACTTTTGATGCAATTGAAAATAAAGTCTTAAAGTATATGCCTCGCTTCAATTATTGAGACAGCTGTAATGATGTTAGTGACAATAACATTTACAATATGCCAGACACTGATCAAAGGGTATTAGTATAAACAAATTCATTAATTCTCACATCAACCTGCAAGGAAGGTGTTCATTATTATTATACCCATTTTATAGATGAGAATAGGCGAAAAGAATAATACTCATGATTACAGAACTAGTTTAGTGGTGGAGCCAGGGTTTAAAACCCAGGAAGTTTAATTTTAGAGTCTAAATTAAGAGTTTTGAGCCACAGTAAATGAAATAGAGTAGGCTCATGAGCTCAGTGAAACATTTTCAAGCCCGTTTCTCATTTATCTCATCTCTTGGATGAGACCTAAAGAGTTGTTCTATTTCTCAGAGCTCACCCACTGCCATACTCCTCATCACTGAGCTGCCTATATCCTTTGAATTGCTCAGTGTATCTGGAGAAGCAATTCTGAGAAAATGTGCTTTTATCATCTTTTTTTCTCTCTTTCTCCCTCAGTTCCTTCTCTGCCATGGAAATAGTTTCCTTTCATAAGTAGAGAACTGTACTCAATCTTCCATTAGAAGTTGGTGCAAAAATGGGCTGAAACCTCATTATGTCTAGTTCTTCTTTACCATGTTCCTAACAGGTGTCACTTTCCAGACCTGTCTTTAAAATTAGCCTGTAAGTACTGGCTTGCCTCTGAAATCACTTGCTTAGGGGAGGAGGAGGTGAAGGAGACATGCATATCAATGTTCCCAGCTTGTTCTCAGCTAAAATGAGGAAATTGAGTCTTTCTTATCTTCAAGCGTTATGATGTTGTGGGAAGAAAAAATGTAAAAATTAAGGTCAGTTCTGTTACTTTTGAACAGTGTGTACTCCGCAAAGTCATGTAACTTTCTGAACCTTAGTTTCATCATTTGTAAAATAGGACCAATAACTGCTGCTCTACTTACTTCGTAAGGCTGTTGTGCTGATCCATGTAAGAACCCAGATCTTCTGGCTTCATGTCCATTGGTGTCCATCCATGCATCCCCCCCTTCTTCCATCCATCACCCTTTCATTTCTTCATTCATTCAGTGTTTATTATACCTCCTGAGAGTTAGCTAAGTGAAAGATATATGTTAGGAGGCTAGGAGAAGAAAAGGAGAGATGAACCCCAGGTTGGGAAAGGGGATTGAAGGCAAAAACAATGAGGTGATTAAGAACATAGAATGAGCAGAGACTTACAAAAGCCCATCATCCCACCTTCTAATATTTTACACGCTAATCAATTCCTCTGAGGGCAATCATACGTGGCACAAAAGGAATTAATTTTCAAGGGTTCCCTAAGACAGAGCCATCTTTATTCTATCCAGGCAGTACTCCTTAGGTGGCATCTTCCATCTTACTTTCTCCCTAGGTCTCTCTGTTAAGTACAATAACTAGTGAGTGCAAGTGGACAAGGCTACAAGTCAGGCTGGCTCCTCAGATCCAGCCATAAAAAAAGGTCCTTTAAATCCACGGGATATAAAAATAAACCTCAGTTATTACACAATGTATATAAAATAGAGATTCTACTTGACCCAGAAAAAGATTTAAAGGAAATTAATGAAATGTACCTCAGCATAATGGCCATATATTAAAATACTTTGAATTTATAATCGTTTTCCATGTATGTTAGATTTATCTTTGAAGTACCTTGAAAAGGTAAAACCAAGAGAATAGGAAACATTACTTCACTGGCCCGATTTTACAAATAAAGTAACAGAGACCGGAAGAAACATGTGGCAGATTACACAATAAAATCAGCGGATGAGCAAGAACTAGATTTGAGGTTTCTTGGATCCCAGGGCAGAATTGACTTCTCCAACTCAGGTGATTACTGAACACAATGAGTTTTCAAATTATGGAGGATTTCACTTCTGGCGATACTGCTGAGAGTTTAAGAAATAACTCATTTGTTTATTAATCTCATACACCCTTAACTCGGGAAAAGGGATGAAAAATATCTGGAGATGAGGCTGGGGCAGGAGACCAGAATCTCTACTGCCCTGAAAGCTACGCTCAGCATCAGGCCTTTGTCCTCAGGGCAACGGGAAATCACAGAAGGGTTTCATACAGGGGACTGTCCTGACTATTTAACACCAAACACGTCCAGGGGAGGGGTGCTGACAATAACGGCACATCTTGGAGCAGGGAATCCAGTCAGAATCATGGCGATAAAAAGCACGCCAGAGAAAGGTGGCAGCTTTAAGAAGCAAAGTGACTGGATCATATCAAAATGTGAGAACCAAGGTGTTCCCCTTGCCCCAGATCCTGCGGTTCCCGGATTTCTCCTTCTAGGGTGACTGCGACTGCGTTTCTGGTAGGAAAATCATCCCTGCTCCTTCCCCAGCCTTCCCTAGCTCCCAGTAGGGCCTGGAACATTCAGGAATGACAGAGGAAGCAGAAGGCCCGGGGTCCCCTGGGTCTTTATCACAACCACTAATTGCCTAGACACCCGGATTCCAGAGCCCAAGGGCCAGCTGAGGCCACCTGCACCACGTCGTGACTTTGCCAGCAGCCCGCTGTCCTCGCTAACGAGATTTCGCCCGTCTCCTCACACCGAGGCCAGGGCTCTCAGCGCCGGCTGCGAACGCCTGGATGTTTGATAAAACCCCAGAGATGGGGCATCAGCGAGCGCTCCGCGGGGATAAACACAGCGAAGAGCCCCCGGCCCGCTTGCCCTCCCACAAGGCTGAGCGCGGCCTGGGGACAGCCCCACCCCGCCGCTTTCCGCAGCCTATTGGCCTATGCCCCTGCCACTCAATCGAGCGCCCGCCCACTGGGTCCGGCCTGGAGGCGGGATCCAAGTCTCCCCAAGCGTTGGTGTCTCTGGCTGGTTCTTGCAGGTGCTTCTTTGTGTTTATCATCCTGGTTCCGATTCTTGCTCATGTTTCACGGCCTACAACCGACTTGCATAAACTCTTTCTCTTGGGATTCTGACCCCGTTGAGATGACACAACAGATAGGTCTGCTTTACAGGCAGGAGAAGTAAGGGTCCCAGAGGTTGAGGGACTGTCCCTTAGAAGCACGTGCTCGGATTTTAACAGTGGTTCTGGACGGAACCGTGTTTGGGGCTTGGTAACGTCGGCTCCGTGGTTAAACTGTTCTGAACTCGCTTCCTCCTCTGCGAAACGGGGAAAGTAATAGCCGCCTTCTGAAACTGGTGTGAAGATTACATAAAATAGCAGGAGAAGAATCCGGCGCAAGGACTGGCCTGTAGTAGGTTGTTCATGAATATAGTATGTGCCCAGCCTCGCAAAGCCCCGGGTCTCTGACCGCCAATGTGGGACACTGTCCGCTACACGCGTCTCGGGTCCAGAAAGTTCAGAGGGCCCAGGGAAATAGGGGGTTCAGTGAGTTCTCAAGTAGGAGAAACACCGTGGGAAAACACTCTTCCGAGGCAAATATTAAACATTGTTTTTACTACTACTATCAATAATATTACATGTCTTTTTTGGTCAGATTTTGCCAGGCATTCTCCTAAGTGCTGTATGTTTAGTCTTCACAATGACCTGCGAGTTACATTCTGTGAAAATTGTCACCTGGTAGATGAGAAACTGAGGCATAGAAAAGTTAAATAACATATTCATGTTTAAAAAGCTAAAAATGGTCAGAGCTGAAGTTTGTACCCCACCGATCTAATTCATAAAGTCACACATATCAGTATTTGTGCTTTCTGCTATATCGGACAAAATGGGTTTGTGACAAGAGCTCTCTTTGATAGTGAATACTTTTGCCACCATCAACAAGACGCCTCTTAAAACTCCTGAAGGGCAGGAGGAAGAAAACAAAAGAGAGAGGAAACCTTAACTGTGAACAGACTACGTAGGGACTGATGATTAGAAGCCCAAGTCTAGGCTCTATGTTTGGAATTCTGTTTTAGCTGAGCGCTTTGGACTGTCACATCCCTCTGTCTCCATGGAAGTGCCCACTACGGAAGATCTGCTGAATGACAGGGTTGGAATGGAATGTAGCAGTCCTCTTATCTGAGCACACGGACACCTGCCAGGAGAGGAATGCCTCGCTTCCTCATGATAATTTTGAAGACTTTCTGAGAAGGTGATAATATTAACCAATTACCTCACAGTCACAAGGTGTACTGCAGTGACTGCAAACTGTGTGTGCCTCATTGAGCAAGAGTCACAGAACAAGGAAAAAAAAAAAAATATTGAGAGGGAGGTGGGACCTGGTAGCTGGGAGGAGATCAAGGACTCAAACTGAAGGTTAAACCCTGTGAGGTGGGAGCCAGGATTTATTTGTCTGGTGGACAAAAAAGGATAATACCTATAGGGGAAAGCAGCAAACAGTTCTCCCTGGGAACCAGGTTGGAGTTCTTGCTAAAGTGACATTGGCTTCTATAGCTATGGTGGCCTTGAACAACACAATAACCTTCTGTTTGTCCAGACCAGTCTTCACTCTTGCCTAATAAAAATACCCATGGTCTTGGGCGTAACCCCTCTCATTTGGCTTCTCCTCCTCCATCTTTCCAGTAAACCTGGGAAATAGGAAGTATGAAGAGGGAACTGAATGGAGGGTAAGTTTTGATGATACTAGATGACATTTGAACCTGATTTAGAGGATCTTGTGTTCCCATCCCCTTTTCTGTCCAGGCCTTTTTGTGGGGACAAAAATCACCCTTCTCTGGGGCTGGGAAACAGAGGTACATAAATGACATTTGACAGATAGGGGTGGTGCTGGGGCTTGGGTCTCTGGTGCTCTGTCAACATCCTGAGATTACATTCTGAGTGTCCAGAAAAAAATGCAGTCTCTATTAAGGAGGGAAACATAGGGCAATCCTGGTAGAGAAATATTGGTTGTGAGATTTTAGCAGTGTAATTACCCCATCGACAGGAGATGAGGCAAGACGCTGGGAGCTAATGACACCATTTGCTTGGAAAATGGAGTAAGGGTAGCATGAGCAATAAAGTCTTAGAAGCTGTGGATTAGACAGTTCAGAGGGCAGCTCAGGCCTGTGGGTGTTGGCCCCATAGGACAGGAGCAGGGCAGTGTAGTTAAAGACTCAGGGACAATAGCCAAACAGTGTGACTCTCATTCCAGAAATGAAGGGACTACACCAGCCACCTTCCCACAAGCTCCTCCATCCCTACCAACTGGTAATTTTCTTTATAATATAAATAATACCTCCTGTGCTGCTTAGTTCTCAAAGAATGTACATCTACTTTACTTTATATACATTTACTTTGTGCTGGGCTTTTATTAATTGGCTATAAAATGCTAACCTTTTATAAGTGATCCTAAAAATATTATTTCTGCATAGCACTCAGCATTTATGATCTTAGACAGGGAGAATATAAGAAGCAGTGGGCTTAGCAGACTCTTCTGAATAGCTTTGAAGGTATAAACCAGGGAGACCCAGGCCAAGGTAAGGAAAACAGTTCTTTCATTTGGAATCTGGAACATTTAAATATAGACACTTTGATGGTCACCTTGGCACCATGTTAGCAAGTGGATTTTCTAAGTATTAGATTGACACATGTGAAGTACTGATGCTCCGTTGTTTTTGATGTACAAAATGGTAACTTGGCTAAAGTTACCATTGGCTAAAATGGCTAAATCTTACAGAATCTCGAATATATGAAGGGATGTTTCTAACTTGATTGAATGAAAAGGACTGAGAAACTTTGGGGGCCTGGATCTCTGTAGAGTGAATATTCCTACTTGTAAACAATCCATTAAAAATAGTCTTGCAGGGTCTCAAATTAAAAACACTAGTTTTATTCATTTACACACCCATTATAACAACAAGAATCATTGAGCATCTCCTCTGGCTCAGACACTGTGCTAGAGCAGAGTAAAATGATGGTATCTGTCCTGAAGATGCAAACCGAATAGTAGGAGTAAAGGAGTGAGGAAGATGCAGTGAACAGCATTACGGGGAGAGGCCCTGGGAGACCAGGAGAGCAGCACAGAGGAGGAGCTATGAGCATAGGATTCTGGGGAAAGAAAGGAGGGGTGTGATCTTATTAAAAAGGTTTGATATTGGAGAGAAAAATTATAATTAACCAAATGGCCAGGGCAGGAAAGAATATTCCACACAGAAATGGGCAGAGATGACCACATGATTTAAAGAAACAATTTGTTTTTAGAGTGACTGTGCATTTATAAAATCTACAGAAGGACATTTCTCAAAGGGCATTAAGCATCTCTGTCAGGTGCCATGTCGTCTTCATGTTCGTAGACCCTGGGTTGAGTCTAGGACATTTCATAGCACAAAGTAGGTGCTCAGTTGATGTTAATTGAACTGATCGGGAAGAATAAGCCTGAAGTTGAAATCCACTCCGTATTTAGAAGAACCTTTCTTCTCCCTATTCCCCTTAGTCCAAATTGATGAAATTTCAATGTGTTCATTGAAATGTTATGTAAGAAAACGTATACTTCAGTTTTTCTCTGAGAAGAAATATAGTTACTTAACCTTTTAATGTGTGCATAAAAGTAGATAACAGAAGTTGTCTTGCTTTAGGGACTTCTTCAGTTCCTTATTTGGAATATTTATTGTATATGCTCTATAGGCAAGGCAATATAACAGGCCTGGGGACACAGTGGTGAATACAACAAATACAGCTCCTGCATTCAAGGAGCTTAATATTTTGCAGATAAGACAATTGCTAAACAAATAATTAAACAGATATTTTCTAATTATAATCTGTAGAAATAAAATGGAAAACAGCATTTAGATGCCAGGGGAATTTATAACAGGGGACATAGACTACAGTGATAGCATTTGGAAAGGTGCTCAGTCAGAGTTTCTTTAAGAAATAGATATTTAAGCTAGAATTACATGAAGAGAAGGTAAGAGCGTTCTAAGCGGAGGGAGCAGCATATGTGAGTCCCGTGGAGAAGGGGAAACTGGCCTTCTAACAAATGTGATTATGGAACAGTGACTATATGTTGATGAAAATATCTCATATGATCCTTATAAAGTATAATTGATTTATCCGTTATTTTAATCCAGAAGAACCTAACCCACAAGGAGGAAACCCACTTTATGCCTTTATTCCAGCACATATTAAATAATCGCTATATGCCTGACACTTTGCCAGCCACTGGAAATTACAGAAAGAAAAACCTCACGAACCTCTAGAATTTCACCCCTTGTGGGGAAGCAGGTGAACCAATACACCACTACAAGACAGTGCGGTTGTTCCTCTGCATTACAGAGAACACCCTGTGCACAGGAAAGACATGATTGTGTTTGCCTGGCAGAGTCAGAGGCGGCTCTCTGATGAACTAGGCTCTGAGGGATGAGGGCATTCCAGGGAGTAAAGGCAGCATGTGAGAAGGCATGATGGATCTGGGGAAGAACAATGAGTCATACCCAGGCTATTGGGAATGTCAAAGGAATGGGAAAGGAGATGAAGTTAGAAAGGTGGGCAGCAATTAGATCTCTGAAGCATCTCAGAAAGCTTTTATTTTATTCTATAACCAATAAGGAGATTACACAGGAGAATATGAGAGATGAGGAATCTGAACCAACTGCCAGGCTTAGAACTTAGTGCCCCTCTCACTTCTTATCTTTCAGATAAGGACCACTTCTTATCTTTCAGACTTCGGCACATAATCATGGGAAGCGCTGACTTACGCATAAGCTCTTGGGGTTCTTGATCACCAAATCACTGGTATTCTTAGGACTTAATATTCTTACAACCAAAGAGAACTCCCTGCAAAGACAGAAAAAAAAATTCTCAAGAAAATAATCAAGTCCCAGCCCTTCCCGAACACCTCCTCCTTTCTGACCGCCGCCCCCACCCCCACCCCAGTTGTATAGCTAAAGCAATAATAGCCACCATGCATTATGTCATTACCATCTATAGCCAAATAAGTACATAACCACCAGAGGGCAATGAAAATGGCCATAAAGGCACAGAGTAGTAATTATTTTTGCATTAGCACCAGCCACACTAATATCAACAGAGAACAATTACCATTCCTAACCCCATAGTTATGCTATCACCTCTGCATGTCTTGCAGGAGTAGATTGATGAATGACAGGGGAGGAATAAGCAATAAGACATTCGTGCAATGAGACCCCTGTTTCCTGACTATGCCCGTGGGCCATCAGTCATTACGGTGGTGGAAAGCCAGTGGGAGAACTTGGTTTTGATTACCATGGATCTAGCCAGTCCCCAGGCAGAAACCGTAATTCAGCTCCCCTTTCTTTGGGCCCCCGGGAAGTGAACATTTGAGTGGGAGCAGAGCTCTGGCCATAATAACACAGCAGGCAGAGTCCTTTGCATTTATATCTTGTTATTCTGCCCATCACTAGGCAACCATTCTTTGTGCTTAAAACTACACTTCTACTTTGTAACACCTTATTCTTTGAAGTAACCACTCTGGTTTGCAGTGTTCTAGGAGATATCCATTCTATTTATTTGTGTGTGGGTCAACCACAATAAAAAACCAAGCATTTCAAACCTTCAGCCTGATACAGGAGCTTCTCTGTGTTCTCCTGGCATCATATTAGAGCATGGATCATGAACTTCATTTACAATGGCCTGTTTGCTTCTCCGTGTCCCCCTCCAGAATGAGTTTGTGGAGGGCAGGTGCTCTATCTTATCTGTATAGCCACATCCCTAGCACAATGCCTAGCTACTTGGGCAACACTCCGTAACTGTTGGATGGATGGATGGACAGATGGATGGATGGATGGACAGACAGATGAATGAATGTTTTCCCTGAAATTCGAGTTTGGCGGTCATAGGTGTGATTATTTGGTTTAAAGAGCAAGCCAAGCTAGTTGAATAGAGTTGGCTGGGAAGAATTAGGCAAAATGTCAGATAAAGAGCATTCAGCCTCTCTGGGTAGGTGTGATGTAGATGAGCCAGGTGCCATCTGGGGAAGCAAAGCCATTTTAGTCTTCTGGCTCCAAGCATCATATGACTTACCTGAGGATCTGAATAGCACAACCACAATGAGCAAAACGGCTCGTTATTGCAGAGACAAGGAAGTGGAGCTGTCTCCAAGTAACCATGTCTTAAGCTGGATACCTTGAAGCAGAGCTGGAGACAAGGTGTCTTGTCTAAGTGATTTATTGAGGACATGCTCTCTGGAGAACAGGAGGGAGAGGAGCAGGAAAAGGCAGGGGAAATGCCAACATGTGAGCCCAGCTTGGCACAAGCTGCAATTTGATTACCATGAGCTTTAGGATTGGTGCCATTTTAAGGCTAAGGCTAACTCTGTTTCTCCTATGAGTTAGTGATTGGCTGTGAGCTCTCTCTTGGGAGCAGGGGGCCATAACTGCCTGGGTGAACACAGCCTTGTTCGGTGAACACACTGAAAGGTGGAGGGCAATTCTCTGGAGAAGGGGGCAACTGTGAGCTGTTAGCATTCAATTTCCAGAGCTGGGGTATGGGTGCAGTGGCTGGCAAAGGTAATCTGGGTACAGCACCAGTGGCATCTTCTGGAATTGGATAGTGAGAGATGATGTTGATTATAGTAACCACTACCATTTATTGAGCACCTACTATATACAAAGTACTGTGCTAAATGTTATATCTATATCTATCTATCTATCTACCCATATAGTTCTTAGAATTAAGCTATTAAGTAGGTAATATACTGCCATTTCCATTGGACTGATGAGGAAACTCAGAAAGTACCATATTTCATGCTTAAAATATTTCCTTTTTGCACCTGCATTCCTATGGATAGAACCAGGATACTGCACAACCGCCTGGCCTAAATCCCATGCATTCATTCAATTCATGAATTCCACCAATGCTTTGGAGCACCTATTACATACCGCAACTTGGCTAGGCTCTAGGGAGGTGTCAGTGAACTGACAGTCTTGGACCCTATCCCCTCAAAGGGTAGAACTAAACCTCAGACCCAGTTCTAATACCCATGTGACCCAATTTAAAGACACAGTTTGAAAAAACAAATGTTGTTTGGACACCTGTTGTGTA
The DNA here is from genome assembly GCF_020171115.1 of Neogale vison. NCBI lineage: Eukaryota > Metazoa > Chordata > Mammalia > Carnivora > Mustelidae > Neogale > Neogale vison. Next base: position 111,730,376 of record NC_058095.1, on the reverse strand, counting down.
CATTCTGCTCCATCAGGCCTTGATCAACAGAAAATCTAGACCCCAGGCATCTATAACAATCCCCTTGAATTCCTCACATAAAATGTGCTTCTGGGGTCTAAAAATCAGTTTTCAAGATTTTGTACAAACCAGGCACTGTAGGCCTTTTCCTTGTGTGTGGAAGGATTGAGCTTGGTGATCTCCAAATCCCCTTTCAATAGCCGAGGTTTCCTTCTGCTCATCACCCTGCTCTTGGCCAAATCCTTTGTAGGGGACTCTCATGGTCAGTGTCATGTGTCCACTTGGCCGGGCTATAGTAACTTATGGAACATTAATTTAGGTGTTGCTGAAGAGGTATTTTGTATATGTGATTAATAGCTGCTTAAATTGATTTTAAGTAATGATGCCTTTGATAATCTGGGTGGGCTTTATCTAATCAGTTGAAAAGCTATTGTGGAGCTAAACTGAGGTTTTCCTGAGGAAGAAAAAATTCCATCTGTGGACTGCAGCATCACCCGCTGCCTGAGAGTTTCCCATTTGCTGCAGACCTAACTTAACAGATTTCAGACTTGCCAGTACCCTCATATTCCCTTAAGCCAATACCTTGAAATAAATCTTTCTTTCTCTGTCTTTGTCTCTGTTTCTCTCTATATATGCATATGTATAAATACATATATACATACATATACAAAATCTATTCTGTCTCTTTATGCATGTGTATAGTATATATACATACATATACATATATATACATATACATATATGTGCACTACAAATATATTGTAGGTAGCATATGTATATAATCTTCTACTAGTTTTATTCCTCTTGAGAACGCTGACTGACACAGGGACCCGCATGTCCTTTTTTTCTTATAATACTGTCTGGACTGATCAATCTTGTATCTTGTGGTGTGTGTAATTAAGGCCCCCATCTGTTTACTAGTAGGCAGATGAAGCACATATGAGAATCAATAATGCAGGGGCACAAAAACATGAGAAAACTTCAACTTTGATTCAATTAACTTGTCCAGATTTTTGTAATCAGAAAATCCATAGTTTTTATAAACATATAGTTCTGTGTTTTACATTATGCTTGGTTTTTTAAAATTTTGGTCTATATATGAATGGGAGGGACCATATCTTTTCATGTTAGGACCTAAACAGATGTTTATCAAGCTCTGTGTGTCCCCAAGTAAAATGTAAGCTCTATGAGGTCAGAGGCCAAGTCTTAGTGCTTTTGTGACCCTATAGTACCTATATGGAGCTTAACAGAGACTCACACATACAGGACGTCCTGATTCAGTATATTTTCATGTTGTTTTATTCTCCAGAATATGTTACCTTTGGGGAATGGGAAGCATGCTCAGAAAAATGTAGGTTTGTTTGTTTTTAGGGAAATCAGTGTACCATCCCCGAGGGAGAGGCTGCTTTCTCAGTATAGTTAGAGATTAATATCTGAAAAGTATTTCAGAGACTAGCCCTTCTCTAGTTTCTCTGTGCATTGGTGGGGAGCAGATGACTGATACACTCAGGATTTGCAAGCATTTTAAGAGAGATTAGTTTTCACAACAGCCACTTAGGCTGTCCTAAGATAGCAAGAGGCATTGCAGGCAGTGGGAGGAATTAAAGGGGACTTTTGCTGAGACTCAGACTAGACTCTTTCTTGAACACAACCTGGAATAGTGGTGTGATGTGTAAACAGCAGGTGTCCAATAAATCTTTGACCATGGGTTGACTGCTTATTGACCCCTGGTTTATTAACACCCTTGGTGGAGAAACTAAAGAGAGGTTGAGGTCCAGAGTAGAACTCTTTCTGGAGCCTCCTGGAGAGCACTTTCATTCATCACCTTTCACAGAAATTATTTGGAAACAACATGACAATTATCTCAGACAGATGTTTGTGTGTATGAATTCTGAGGCTGTTGAGTCATCAGAGATACTCCAAGCAAATGCCTAATACTTCGGAGAGGGACATATATTCACCATTAGCTCTAGGTTGGCGAGTTCAGCACCAGGTAGGGGCTACTTATTGCTGTAAACACTTGACCCAAACCTTCCTCTTGGTCCGAACCTTCCTCCAGCCACTGAACAATATTCACTCTTTCTTGAACACAATCCATAATAATGATGTGAAGGGTAAACAGCAGGTGTCCAATAAATCAGTGTTCATAGGCCAGCTGAGTCTTGATCCCTGGATTATTAACACCCCTGATAGAGAAAGGAAGGAGAAATCCATGTCCTTACACAAATAGCTTCAGCTTCAAGTGAGAATTTGTCAGCTTGAAAATAGAAAGCATAATTATTTTGATCATAAATGAGGGACTTCCAGTTGAGTCCAGCCTGTGAGGTGAAACTTCCATTAACCTGAGTGTGCACCCCCGACGAGTCTCCAAAGACCTGGCTTAGTAGGGGTGAGTGCAGTGCTCCACTCTTCAGAACAGAATCATGTGTAGAACTGAGGTTTGATTCGGCTTGAATCATTTAGAACAAGCAATAACAAATGAGACCTTTTTGTCATTGCTGTACCTCCATGAACAAGATTATCTAAGCAATTAGAGGACAGTTATTATCTACAGTCAGAAGGAGAGAAGTGTCAGAATGAGGCCAGCAGAAGCAGGGATGTGGTGGATAATTTATTAGATGTTGAGTGCCTGTTTTTCTCTCTCCAGGCCTCTGTGTGAGAAATATCCAAATGCCACAAGTATATCCCCAGGGAGCCGCAGGGTGGCAGGAGCCCAGGATGTGGGAACATAATTGCCTTTTATCTGCTCTGATTTGGGCTTTATCAAATCTTTTGGCTCCCAAAGCATTCTGTAGCAGAAGCGTTCACGATATTCCACGCCTGGGCCCATTGTGCCTGCGCTGCTTGGCATGCGAGAGCCCGAGGGTCTGTGGAGCCTTCCAGCCCCTTCCTCCTCCTAAGCCTCACAGCCCATGTTGCCCTCGCTTCCGATAAGCGCTGTCTGGGCTCCCCTCTAAGTTCTTTGGATGGAGGTTCCAGCCTTGTCTCCTTTCATTCCAGACTGATTGCTTCTGGGTTCTGGGCCTGTGAGAGACTATAAGGCTCATGAGAAGTACTGGTGGTAAAGATGAATTTTGCCCCCTTAGGAGAGAGCGGTGGGGCATAAAGGCTTTTGTAGGACTCTGAACATCTCCCTGTCCACCAATCTGTCTGTCCGTCAATCCATCCTTACATACATATGTATACATCCATATATAAATCTATAGGTACATACATACAGAGTAAAGCTCTGTTGTGCTCAGTCTGCTCAGAGACCAGGGAGATTTTGTGCTGAGGCAGCTCACAGCAGAGAGGAATACAGACTGGATGCCACGTGAGCATCAGAGATCATTCCCCTCTCCCATCAGCCTGGAGGCTCTAAGGAGACATGGAGACACCCACCAACTCCCCAATGACCAAGCAATAGTTTATGCATGAAGTTTCAGCCTCCCAGGAAGATTTCAGTAAGTGAAACCTACCATTGCCACGGTTCGGTCTTATAAAAGACACTCTAAGACCTATGCTAACTAGCAAAAGCTGGTGGTTACCGGAGGCATTCAAGGCTCTCTATCTTGTCTGTGTTTGCTCACACCAAGACCCCTACTTTCCCCACACCCCCACAGCTCTACACACACACACACACACACACCCTTTCCATTTGCACCAGCCATATCCAGGTATTGAGCTCTCCAAAACAATAGGCTGTTTCATACCTCTATTGTCCTTCCGTTCTGTCTTCCAGGGCCTGGTGAGGCCTCAGCAGCTCCTGGGCAGAGTCTACCATCTCCATCACTGTGCCCTGCCCATATCTTCTTTGCAACAGCCCTTCAGTATGTGTGTGTGACTGCAGGTCACCTAGTGACTGTGTGTATGCAGAGCTCGCTCATCTTTGCGTCCTCGGGGCCCAGAACAAAAGCCATGAAGTTTCTGAAAAGTAAGTAACAGTAAATATTCAAGTATCTTATTAATTTTGTGTTCATTATATTTCTCTCGTACTCATTCATTCATTCATTCAATTTCACAAGCTTATTGAACACCTACTATGTGCCAGGCAGTATGCTTAATCCAGCTTTCATGGTCCCTTCCCTTAAAAATATTAAACCAGTATCTTAAAATTAACCTTGGCGGGTTGTGCTAATAGTGTGTGTTCAAGTTTTGGGGTGAGTAGGAGGAAAAAAATACCATCTTATATTTACACAAGGGATTTATAGTTTTTACAAAGCATATTACAGTCTTTTATCAAGACTACCCCTGGTTAAGTAAGTAGGGTCTTGCTCATTCCCACTCCAGGGGACCACAGAAGACAACACCGTTCTAAAATCTGAGCTGTGTGTCCTCTCTGGAGCAAACATATGTGTTCACCAGCTCCTGATGCCACTTTGAAACAGGGAGGGGTGACAGATGGCATTTGTGCCACTCCAAGCATTGTAGGTGGCACTCAGCCACTCTGCTGCATTACTATCACTTTGTACTTTGTCATCCTTTCCCTTCTTTCTCTCTCCTATTTGTTATCTTTCTTTTCCCTTCCCCTTTCTCTCTCAGATTACTTTATCATCCCCTACATAGGCATCCTTAGGCATTACTTAGCATCTGACATTTGAGTTCCCTTCATTCCTAGGCTGGACTATACCCAAACTCCAGAATGTGAAGTGGGGGGGATGGGAGGTACAGAACTGGTCCAGACTCTGTGTCCCTCAGGCTGTTGCTGACTCCATTCCATGCCAGACACCCTAAGGTGAACGAGCTGAACCAGCCACTCACCCTGGCCCATCAGCAAGAAAGGAGCCAGGAAAGGGACAGTATGGCTTGGTCTGGTTTAAGCAGAAGAACTTCAAAGATATACTCAGCTGCTTAGGGATTCACACTGTTGCCCCGGGAATAGGAGCAGAAAGGCAATGCTTGCTTTCCCCCAACACATTCAGAAAAACCTCCTTATCCCAGCATTAGTCTCTCCAAACCCTGCATGGGAACAGTGAATCTTAACTGACCCTGATTTATTGGAGCAGAAGAGGGAAAGTAACAGCCGGCCCTAAATGTCAAGGTGAGGAGTGTAGCCTGGTTAGAAAGAGAGCCAGGAGTGTTCCGTGGGGTGTAGCACGTGACTGGGATCGTCAGGCCTGGAGGGACCAAGAGCCAATTCGAGTGGGAGGTGTTGGGAATGCAAAGTCGGCTGTAGACTCAGCACATTAAAAATGTCAAGAACAAGGCAGAGAATAATGCGAGGGGAAGAGTGCCTTCTGTTTTGTGGGAGGCAGGTTACGAAATGTTAGAAGCGCACGTTTGCTTTCATGTGTCTGCTTGGTTGCAAGTCCAATCTGCTGTCTGCTGGAACCCAGGAGAACTGATGGGAACGTGGCATCCAGAATCCTGCTCCCATTCCAGGAAGTCCTGGCTCTACCTTCCCGTGCTCCGGAGATTCTCCTGCTGCTGCGTGAAGAGGAATTTATAGAGCGAGTCAATCCAGGCACGCTCAACGAAAGTGAGCATTTATGGCGCTGCTCATCAGGCCTGAGAGCTAGTGAGGACTAGCTGAGGCTGCACCTGCTCAGAAGTCCATGTGGTCGACAAAACAAGACAAAACGACAGGGAACTGCCAGGGAAGATTCAGCGTGGCATTGTTCTTAAAGATATTGAGCTCCGTTCTCTGTTTCTCAGCTATGCAGCCCTGATGCAGGGGCCCTCCTGGATATGCAGGAGGAGAGATTCTTCCAACCTTTAGAGCTCTGTAATTTATTACTACCAGAGCCACAGTCTTTCTGTTCAGTGCCCACCCAGGAAATGCACACTTGCCACTCTCAGCAGGAACCTGTTTTGAAAGCCCCCATGTATGAAGTGCTCCTCGGAGGAAGGAGCTCAGCCACTGTCTTAGGGGAATTTCTGGAACTTATTTTCCCATTGGTAAAACCTCAATAATAACACCTGCTCAGTTAACTTCCAAGAGTTGTGGGCAGACTTAAAGGAGCCCATACATGTATCTGGAAGCACCTTCAAATGGAAGGGATGCTCATTGCTCAGCGTTGGCCCATTCCACTGGTTTTAGGCCCTACAGCAGGCATCTTGCTGGCTGATCTCGCAAAGAGGTCTTTCTCTCACCTTCAAGTGCAGCATTCTGCTCTGGGAGGCCAGAATGTCCTTTGGTCTAGAGGAAACTAGGCCATTGTTTGCAATAGGTCCAGGCAGACCAAGTCCAGGACAGGACACCTTTAGGGTCTCTCAGAACATCACCTGGCGATAGGCCGAGCAAGCCTGTTTGCTGCCTTGGGTGGTGCCCAGACCCTCCTGTCTCTTCCTTTGCAGATTTCTGAATCACTCTAAAAAGTGGTGGTTGGAGCAACATAACTTTCCCAGATCATGGCGAGGGGTCAGCCACGGTCATTAGCATGTGTCATTAAGACCTCTGGGATGTCACCAAAGAAGGACCTGTCAGTTGGACCCAACTGTCCAGGTAAATCAAAGAATGCTTGTCAAGCCCTCAGGATGGGCTGCCCTCAAGGGTGTACTCAATGCCCAAGGGTTGGAAAAACTAACAATTCTGAGAGAGGACTCAAGGTTTCACGCATAAACAAGCGCTGGGGACAACACTCAGGTCTGTAACAGCGGTAACAATACGCATTGTAATATTCAACACAGGCTCAGCCAAGGTCCTTGGGGAATGATAGTGTGGGGAGGGGTGCCGTGCCCTCCATCTAGGCTCCAAAAGAAAAGCTCTTATTATTACCTAGTTAAAAACAATGTAAGCAAGGCAACTCTGTGACTAAAACATGTTGATGGTGAGGGAGAGACTCGAGGGAGACTCTGAGCAATTCCCAGAATAAATTCCCACGTAAATTAAAAGAATACTAGCAGAGAGAAGCCACTGCTCGCTGTCTTTTAAGCCAAATAATATCTTCCTGCCGGAAAGGGGGTTGTTCTTGGCAGTTGGAAGTAAATGTGAGGAGGGAATCAAAACATGATGCCTGAGAAAGGAATCCATCAGAAATCGGAAGGCAGGAACATGGTGAGAAATAACAAAGAAAGATGAGTTGGTAGCAGGAACAAAGATTAACTGTACCAAAGGAGATGACATGTTGGCTCTTAGAATAGGATTGGTGACGCCACGTACTTGATAGTAGGCCTGGGGCAGCCCCGCTGCAGGTCTGTGCATCCTTCACTCCATTCTTAGGGCTCAGAGGAAGGTCCCTGCCCAAACATGGGGATCTCAGGCCAGGCTTCTGGAAGCTGAAGCCGCAGCCCCCACTGCCTCCTCGCACCAATTCTGGAAGGACGCTCCAGGACCAAATCAGCGAGGCTTCACCTTGTGATAGAAAAAGTCAACACAGAAGGTAGTGAAACCTGGCAGAGAGTATTTTCTCTTCACTCTGCCTTCAGTTACTGAAAAGGCACTCTGGGGGGACTTCGGCAAGTTTGACAAATGGCAGAAGTATTGGGAAGAAATTTTTTTTTTTTTGCTGGCAAAGGGGAGTGGATGATTGGGCGTAGACATGCCACTGTAGTTCTTAGTACTAAAACTGTAGAGGACAGGCAGAAAGGCCAGCTTCCTTGCATGTTTGGTCACAGCTAATGTCCCAGTGCCTGTGTGCAAACTCCTCAAGTATTAGCATTTGGGTAGAGATGAAGTTCTCTGTGATGGCAAGAATGAATTCATCCCGAACGATATCCTGGATGCCTCCAGCTAGAGGCATCAGCGTGTGCATGTGAGTCATCAGACAGAAACGACTACACTTGCCCGACTCCAAAATCCGTGACTCACAGAACACTCACATACACGAATACCCACTGTTTCCAGAAGCACCTTTCTCCAAGTGGCTGGGAGCGGTTTACGAGCTGCTAGCTCATCCTCAGCATGTCCCCTGCAGGGAGAGCAAAAGGTGGGGAGAGAGGAAGGGTAGACATAATCATCTGCATTTTATGTGGGGAGACTGAGGCCCAAACAAGCCCGCAAGGGAAATGTGTAGACATATTTGAGTCAGAGACTGCCCATGGAAGAGCCAAAATGAGCGGTTCAGAATCCTCAGTAGACTGTTTTCTCAGGCAGCTGTTCTCACACAGCCTCCAAACAGGTGAGCCAAAAATGCAAACTCACTGTATTTTACATTTATAACCAACTTCTCACTCTTCATTCTGCCCAGGACCTCTGCTCCATCTCCCTGGGACTTCAGGGGCCTTTTAATCCTCCTTTCCTCCTGAGCCGCTCTCAGTTCTGACAGACACCTCATTCCTGACATTCACTGCATTCTTGACCTCAGTACTGATCCTCAGTATCTCTCCCCTTCTGAATCTCTACCACCCTCTCCCCTCACCTGTTCCTCACCCAGACATCTTGATGCCCAGAGGTCCGATTGGCAATAGGACGAAGACTGGGGCTGGAGGGAAGTTCACAGAAGGAGTATAAAATGCCCATTTTACTCATTTATTTTTGAAAATCCAAACGTTTGTTAAATGGGTTTTATACCAGATCTAAATACCCTCATGTCAAAATAACCGCTGTAAAGTGGCCCTGTTAACATAGCTGCATCCAAAGGACTGGCGGTCTAGATGTCACCTGCTGCTGGCTGGCTTTGATCCTCTTTTTTTGTGGCCTTGCCTTCTGTCGCTCTCGCTTCCGGTGTGTGGTTATTCAGAAGAGTTAGCACTGGGGCAGCTTTCTACTGTGTTGTTCTGAGGGAGGAGTATATAGATGTCACACATGGAACCCGTCTACAAACCCAACAGGATGCTAACGCCATGGCCATGTGTCTCTGCCTCCCCGTGAGGCAGCCGGGCTGGCATCAGTCCTCTCCCCAACCTCCTTCCTGCCCCCATCCACCCACCAGCTCTTGTTGGGTCAGAAATACAGTTCTCCGGTGGTGCCAGACAGCCAGATGATGCTGGAAAAAAGAAAGAAAAAGGAAAAGCATATTTCTAAATTAAGCACACATCTCATTTATAAAAATAAATAGCCACAGCCTAGCAACAAGCTGACAGCTCAGCTTCCCTCCATGATGTAACCTCTGTGGCTGGAGCTGGGGATGACACAGCCTCCAGAGAGCCCCACGCCCTGGCCCCTTCCCATGTGTAGTAGTCACCCGGAGAGTGCTGACACTGGCTTTTTGAGGACCCAGCTTCTCATTCAAGGCCAACCAAGGGCCAAGATCCAAAGGAGCAGAGAGGAGCCAGAGCTTTCCAAACTTGGTGAGGCCCCAAAACACCTACAAACTCTTGGCAATAACTAACACACCTGAAATGAAGGCAGATGAGGTTCTGTGGGCTGTTCCGTTGAAACAGAAGTGGCTTCTTGAGACCCTGACTTCTCCGTTCACCACTGAATGCCCAGTATCCAGCTTAGCACATACACACTAGGCTCTTAGTAACTGAATGGAGGTATGAATGAATGGACAGATGGATGCTGTCATCCCATCATCTCTGCCCCCTAGACTTTCTGCTCTAAATAGTGTGAACTCCTGAAGATGAAGAGAGGCATAATCTCCCGATTATGACATGTACCAAAGAGGCAGTGTTCCCTGGGATTTGAGCCAATAGCTGGAGTGAGCACCTGTGAGGCTGTTAAAGGGTGTAGGCTTTTACTGCTCCAGGTGCAGACTGTATGGTCTTCACACATGGAGAGGGACCCAGGGTATGGGAGGTGTACTCGGTAATAATTGTCAGTTCTGGGGCACCTATGTGACTCAGCCAGTTGGCGTCTACCTTCAGCTCAGTTCATTGTCCCATGGTCCTGGGATTGAGCCCCACCTTGGGCTTTCTGCTCAGCAGTGAGCCTGCTTCCCCCCCCCCGACCTGCTGCTCCCCCTGCTTGTGCTCTCTCTCTCTCTCTCTCTGGCTGTCAAATAATAAATTATAATAATAACAATAATAATAATTGTCAGTTCTCCCAAACCTTCTCTCATTCTTTAGGCAACATCAGCTCCAAGGAAGAGTATTACCAGACAGAGAATGTACAGAACAAAATAGTACATGAGTTTTTGGTGTTAGTTCTTTTGGAAAACAAAGTGGATTCTGCTGTGCCCTTGGAGTCTCCATAGGCCAAACACGTCAGAAATGGACCACAGTGTGGAAGATTTAATCTTATCGCCAACCTCTCAAGTCACGAAATGATTCTGACTCTCCTCAGAATACTAAACATTAAGTAATCTTCTAAATTCCATGAGGATCCTGCTGAGGTTGGAGGGGACAATCTTACTCCTGGAAGCAGTGTTTCTGTGAGGCCTCACATACTCCCTACTGACCAGAGAGCGGTTGTAGTCAGAAAGTCGGTCACAAATCACCATCACAGAGCAGGGGCCCTCGGTTAAAAAGATCAGAGAAATTGGCTTACAGTTGTCTTTACATACCCTGTCCGGTCTGACCAGAAGCAGTAAAACCACATCCATGTCAATAGGAAGAAGGTTCTTAATTAAATTCAGATGTACAAGAATATAGTACCAGTCTATTTTTGGGATGATAATCTATTATGGACAAAAAAAATTCTGAACAGCAGCAAATGTGGTACAGTGGCATCGTGCTCCACATAACAGCACACAGCAAGAAAGCAAGAGTCGTCAAAGACGCTGATCATCTCAATCCCATAGCCTTCCCAAAGCATCTAAACTGTGGCGCTGGGACATTTAGGAAGAGGGACTTCACCAGTGGCCTGATTAGAGGTGTGACCACAAGGACACAGCCCCAGCAGAGGATAAGCAGAGAAACTGATCAGGCTACTCGAAATCTAGAGTGATATCTCTTTGGTGATACTAAGAGTAACCCTCTCCAAAGCAGGCCAGCCATGACACTCATAACCACAGTCCTATGCTCCAGCCTGGGAAGGGCACAGTGTGTCCTGTGGGTCCCTAATGCTCTTGCCCAGGGCTTCCGCTTCTGAAATGGCTGCATAGTGATAAGATGCAACTGACCCCCACTCTCTTTAAGCATTACAGAAATTTTTGAGACTAGAATCCAAGACTTGGCTTTGTGACCTTAACACCTTAGAAATGCAGTTTTCTTATCTATAAAATGGGGAGAGTAGAGGCTCTGCTCTTCAGTCTCCCAGGATTGTGTGAGGATCAAATACAACATTGTTATGTTCATATGCTTCTCAGCCTGCAAGCTATTCTTCCCTGTGATTTTTTTTTTTCTAAATTGTAGAGGTATACAGTAAGAAGTTTGTTTCTGATGTGGGGAATGTGACTTCCTTCATCACAAACTTCCAGGGTGCTACCTGGTTTTGGTGTATCAGAGTTTGCTCTATCCTCGTCGTAATCCTAATTTTTTGGCCTATTTTCACTTCACATACCAGAGACTTCTAATATTTGTGTGTATGTGTGTGTTTGTAACTTTCTCTCCCCTTAGGATTCTTGAATCACTGCTCGGGTTCTAAATGCACGTGAGGCTTTGGGGGATGTGCATGGTCCAGCCGTTCACATTGCAAACGGAGGCCCAGGGCCCAAATACTTAACGTACCCATGCCCGGTCATGCATTGAAGGAGACACAAGCTCCCTGCTGAGAAGGGAGTCCAACATGGGGCTTGATCCCGGGACCCTGGGATTATAACCTGAGCCAAAGGCAAATGCTTAACCAACTGAGCCACCCAGGCACCCTGAAATAATTTAATTGTTAATAAAAAGATCCATGAATGGGGGAGAGAGAGACAAAATTTCCATTAAAGGATTCCTATAGGGGCGCCTGGGTGGCTCAGTTGGTTGGACGACTGCCTTCGGCTCAGGTCATGATCCTGGAGTCCCGGGATCGAGTCCCACATCGGGCTCCCAGCTCCATGGGGAGTCTGCTTCTCTCTCTGACCTTCTCCTCGCTCATGTTCTCTCTCACTGTCTCTCTCTCAAATGAATAAATAAAATCTTAAAAAAAAAAAAGGATTCCTATAAAGATGTAGATCCCATTCATCAAAAAGAAAAACACTTGATGGTAAATTAGGGCAATCCATATTACATAAGAAGCAGACCACAAAAGTGCTTCCTAATTGTTTTAATTTCATGGCACACATTTTTAAAAATTACGATGTCTGCAACATGAGGTGAACTGGAAGGAGGAGTTACTTAAGGCCAGAGGTGACCAACCAAGGGACTTCTGGACCACAGAAACTCTCAGCCCCCCGAAGGCTGAAAGGGCCAGTATACCAGCTCACTTGTAACCCACTGACTTCTTTGAACCATAGAATTACAGCATTCTGGCTGAAACACACAGGTCTAGACTCTGCTCCATTACAAATCTGAAATCCACGTTTTCTCTAGGTTTCTGGTGAAACTCGCAAAGCCTAGGAAAAACTCCCTCTGATGACCCAATATTTCAAAGCTACCTTAATGGGCATTTACTACAATGAGACAGGTGTGGGTTGCTGTTTACGTTTCTACTTCTTTGGTCCAGGTTTATCCCATATGTACACAGAGTTACAGGTTGAGCAATGACCTAATGATTTGCAAGAAGGAAGTAATCCTTGATCACATTTAGCCTGCATTCAGTTGCTGACCTGAAATGAGTTTTACATAAACATTACAAAAAAAGATATTGCCAACAATTTAAAAATTCAGAAATTTCTCATTAATAAATTCAGGTAAACTGGCTTCTTTGAAACATGGAAAAATCTGATAACTCAGCCATAGTTCCCCCCCATGGTCATAGTCATCTGAGACTAAGGGCCTAAGTAGTGCAGTGGATAGGAGTGTTGGCTGCAAGGGTTCAAATCCCATCCCTGTTGCTTTCAAGTAACATTATTCATGAATTTAACCTCTCAAAGTCTTGGCTTTTCATTTATTTTTTATTTTTTAGAAAGTGCACAAGTGAATGAAGGCGGGGAGTGGTGGCAGAGAGGCAGAAGGCAGAGGAAGAGAAAAAATCTTCAGTTGGCTTCATGCCCAGCACAGAGCCCGATATAGGGCTCAATCTCATGACCCTAAGGCAAAATCAAGAGTTGGACTCTTAACTGACTGAGCCACCCAGGCATGCCACGTTTCTCATTTTTAAAGACATTGTTAAACTAATAGCATTGATTTTTGTGTACAGAAAAATGCTCGAAACAGTGGCTGCCATATAATAATCACTTAGTAAACGTCAGTGATTTCTGCCTGCGCCCCCCACCCCACACCCTCCCTTACAGAGGTAGCTTTGCTATTTTTCTGAGCATAACTATTAGTCTGGATAGTTCAATAAAATGAGTTTGGCACTCGTGGTGCCTCAGGTCACAAGGTAGTAACTCAGGTCTACATCCTTCCCTGGGTTGATTGGCCCCATCCCCAGCCTGACACATACCCTTCTTCTTCTCTGAGCTTCTTCCTCATCCCACAGGAGCCCATAATGAAACCTGACAGCAGAGCAAAGGACACATAGCCACCCTGAGTTCTCAGACTTCTAATTAGAGTTTTATGAACAGAAGAAACATGGTTCCCCTGGTGGCTTCAAGGTATCTCATCCACTTTCTAATAGCAAGTCTTTCCCAGCACTTTGCCCCTTAGCCGCAACCCCCCAGACATATAAGGAGAGAATCTTTAGAGTAATTCAGTTAGCCAGTCAGTCAACAAGAAGACATGAATCTACAGAAAAATATGGAGGTGCTTTCCTCATAGAAAGTTGTTTTTCATAAACCAATTTCTGTTGCTAAGCAACCTGATTGATGCCTCTTGTAGAAATATAGCTAAAGACTGTCCTTGATTGTCTACAGTGGATTAGGCTGACGCTCTTATGAGTCAAAAGAAGGTACCAGAGAAAGTTTAATTCAGGCTGGGATGAATGTAAAATATTTTGTAAGAAGCAAAATAAGAGCGGCATGCCCAGGTAGTAATGTATAAGGCATATAGTCATTTTACTCACACTTTGGGGTGTCAAGCTTGTTTGGGGAGTTAACTCTAAAGAGCTGGATTGTTCATTCATAGCTGAGTGGATAGAGTCATAGTGTGAGAGACAGTCTCCCTGGTTCTCTTAAGAAGACTAATAATTAAAGTTGTGGTTAGATCTTACACCAATCTAAGGGAAGTCCAGTGGAACTCCCTGGAATCGAGAAAGAGCCTTTGAGGCAGATTCGATGTTGCAACTGTCAAATCCCACAGCATAGTCATTATGCTAAGGAGATGAGGTGAACTGTGAGCCAGCCAATAAGAACAGCTGGAGAGTGGTACCATTTCCAATTGCTTCAGTCTCTTGGCTCTATTTGGAGAGGTTGGACAGGGGCAAAGCCAGCTCCACAGTTCCTTTTACAAAATTTAACACACTAGGTAGCTACGCCTCCCATTGCTGAAAACATGGAAAATTCTCTGTTGCAATTTCCTAAGCCTCTAAATATATATTTCTCCTAAGAACTAAATGTGGCTATTTCAACAAAGCCAATCAGTTAACATAAAGAACATTCGGAGGGAGAAATGTTTGGAGTGGGGAAGGGGATTTCTTACAAAGTTCAATGACTTCTTAAAAAAAAAATTCAATGACTTCTTTATAAACTTCTTTGCCATATTTTTGATAGTGTAAGAGTCTAATTAAAAATACCACTATAGGGGCACCTGGGTGGCTCAGTGGGTTAAAGCCTCTGCCTTTGGCTCGGGTCATGATCTCAAGTCCTGGGATTGAGACACACATCAGGCTCTCTGCTCAGCAGGGAGCCTGCTTTCCCCCTCTCTCTCTGCCTACTTGTGATCTCTGTCTCTGTCAAATAAATAAATAAAATCTTTAAAAAAATATACCACTATAAGCTACTGAAGATAAAACTGCAAGAAGTGTTAAGAACTGCTGGATATTTTAAAAATATTTCATTCATTCATTCATTCAAGAGAGAAAAAGAGCACAACAGGGAGAGCTGTAGAAGGACAGGGAGAAGTAGTCTCCCCACTGAGCCCGGAGTCTGATTTGGGGCTCAATCCCAGGACCCTGGGATCATGACCTGAGCTGAAGGTAGACACTTGACTGACTGAGACACCCAGGCGCCCTGAGAACCACTGTTCAGACCATCTTCAACACTTGGTTCTTTCTCCTTTACTTCTCATCTCTAAAAATATCACCAAAACCCAGGACTTCTCACAACAAATCTCTATCTCTTCCCACTACTATGACTCCCTCCAGGCTGCTCTGTCCCACCCCTGAACTGGGGAGTAACATCTCAAGTGGAGGTAAGAAAAATAGAGAGCCTTAAAGAGATAACTGCCTCCTGAACTCTACCATTTTCTTCTTCCTGCTGGAGGAAATAAAACAAACCTATGGCACAGACTTGGCCATATAATTCTGAGTCAGTGTCAGTCTCATTGGTCAGGAAGCCATTTAAATTCACTTTGCTTCAAGCTTTCCATCTATAAAAGAAAAGCATATGACTTGCTGCCTACTCATTAACCAGGACTGCGCTGGGAAGACTCATGAACAAAGGTTTAGAGAGCTCCTGCAAGGAGTGGAGAAATCTCATCACGATGTATGTTCAGGGAAAAAATGGAAACAGCCCTTGTCTGTGAAAATGAAAGAAGTTGCTTCCAATCTGATGACAACTCTGTGCCATGAGGTTAAGCATAGGAAAGATCCAGTGAATGCCAATGGAAGTTGCCAGAAGCAATGGAGATGAGAAGGGTGAAGCAGGCACCAGGATCCAGCAGCTGACCAGCTCTCCGGGGAAGTTGGGCACGCTGTCAAGAACAGTCAGAAATCCAGAAGACTTTTCCCACATAATCCCTGCATTGGATGCTTTCAATATCTTGATCAGTGTGTTAATGACATAGGTTATGGGCAGGTTTCAATATTCATCAAACTGTACCAAATGTGCAGTGTATGTAAATTTTATCTTAATTTAAAATCAGTCTATCTAATCCCACTCAAACAAATGAGTTCCCTACTGTGCCATGAACAGCTATATTCCAATTACCTATTTTTATAATAGTCTCAGATTTATATTTAACAAGATTAATGTATGCAAATATGGATATTCATGTATATTGTAATCATCAACACAGATTAAAATTGGCTACCTGCCATTCTCTAGGAACTTATCTCTACACATATATAATGCAGTGATAACCTTTCAAATGTCAAATGCCTTTGGAATTATCAAAAATAAAATTAAACTGTGAACAGCAGACTTTTAGTGTTAAATATGTTTTACAATGTTCTAATTCATTAAAAATTCATAAAGCATGTGTGGAAATGTAACAACTCTATCAGAATATTGGTTTGCCCAGATGATCCTATACTCTTAGTAAGCCTTGTAATAGAGTTTCCAATATATATTACTTAGACTTGAAGAAAAAACAGGCAACAGCAGTCATAACTGAATTCATAAATTGATTGTTGTTTGATCTGCTGTTCTAAAAAAGAAGATAAATCTTTCCTAGGTCACACGTGTGACTTACTGAGAACAATCAGTGTTTGAAAGCTGGGTCCTTACTAAAGAAATATCACACTTTTATAAATCATATATACTTGTGAAATTTGAGTTTGTGTATTTGTTTTCTAATAGGAACTTCAAATAAAGAAATAACTTACTCAAGAATAAGTAAGAGGGGCGCCTGAGTGGCGCAGTGGGTTAAAGCCTCTGCCTTCGGCTTGGGTCGTGATCCCAGGGTCCTGGGATCGAGCCCCACATCGGGCTCTCTGCTCAGCAGGGAGCCTGTTTCCTCCTCTCTCTCTGCCTGCCTCTCTGCCTACTTGTGATTTCCATCTGTCAAATAAATAAATAAAATCTTAAAAAAAAAGAATAAGTAAGAAATAAAACCCAGTAACTTAATTTGCCACCATTTTAATATTCTTATCAATACCAGCACAGGTTTGATCTTTAAAGGCAGTGAGGTACAGTTGTCACACCGTCTTCCTCCTCATCATTACAGTTTGGGTTATCTAAGACTCTGAGATTTGCAGGCAGAACATGTATCCAGGAGTGCTCCAGGGAGGAGTAGCTGTGAGAGAGCCCAGGTAATGGGCGTGGAAGATGCTGAGTCACATGCAGTGGCAACAAAGATCTCAGCTGATCTCAGGAGAAACTCTGACGATGGAAGGAGACTCTTCTGATGACCCTTTGGGGAAGAGGGGACCAGACTTTGTATTCCCACATCAACCTGTCATTGAATGTGGGCTGCCACAGAAAAGGGTCATGATCTTGAGCAAGAAAGCTTTCTTTGGCCGAGGGAGCCTTCAGCAGCCAGGAGAATGAATGCTTCAGAAGTGAAGGGGAATCTGCTGTGGCACCACAGCATCCACTACAATCTTCATGATAGAAGTCTCCTAAATGCCTGGCCATGTGCTAGGTTCTTTATGCACACTCTCTAATTCCCACTAAAGTACTTTTAGGGGGAGAAATTTTACCACTTTTTAGAGCTGGGGAAAACGAGGCTTAGGAAAGCTGAGTAACGTGCTCCAAGATCAATCACCCAGCTACTGCTTAGCAGTACAATGTTCAGACACAAGCTACATGTATCCAAAGCCCTTGCTCTTGATCAAAACTGTGGATGTAGAGTCAGGAGGCTGGGGTCCCCTCCCACCGGCCAGTTGTATAGTCTTCACTCAGACACAGCTCTGAATCTCTTCTTAATCTTCAGATGGTGGACATCTTCCTGAAGCATTCAGAGACCCTCTAAGGCACCAGAAACTGAGGAGGAAGGGGCAGCTGAGCCAGAGATAGAGGAATAACTTTTTTATAGATCTGCTTTCCAGGACTGGTTGTATCCAACCATCAATTTGGAGGTGTCTATAAGGGGCAGTGAACTTGAGTGCCATTAAGGCCAGGGTCAATATCCAAGGAGCTTTGGGGTGGTGTCTATAGTCAGATGAGGAGCTATGGGTGTAGCTCTGGGTTGTCCATCCACCTGGAAGCAAGACCCCAGGGACAGGGAAGTCAGCAAGAGGGGGAAGATGTTAAGGGTCTCAGCTGACAGGTGCCCATACGGAGGTCTCCAGTCTGGCTGGACTAATAAAACTTTATTCTGGTTTACAAGGCCAAGGTGATCTTTACCTGCAGATATATTTCTCCCACCGCATCTATTACTACTCCTACTTCCTGCTCTCCCCTCAACTATATTAAGCTACTTCCTTTTCTATAAAATATACTGTGTGCTTTCTTAGCTTCAGGTTTCTTCCTGGAAGACCATTCTCCCTGACTTCTTTTCTTTACCTGGCTAACTTCCACTGATGCCTCAGAACTCTTCCAGGAAGCCTTTCTTGACTTCCCAAGATAGGGTTAGGTGACCCTCCTATGGTAAGCCAGAGCACTATGTGTTAGGAGGATTGTATAATGACTGACACATAATAAGCACTCTAAAAATAGTGGCTGTTAATTACTATTATTCTTCCTTGATAGCACCTATCACTCTGAATTGGAGACTATGCATGCCTTGCCTGGGCCTAGGCCTTTACTCTGTCTCTAGCACTGCCATATTGCATAGAATACAATAAATGCTTGATAAACATTTGTTGAAACAGTAAAAACCTCATTCACACAACTGGGTAAATATGGACAGGACAGTATGCAAGAAGGAGCAGAGAAGGGGTTGGGGAAGGCTCTCTTGCAACCTCCCAGAGACTAACCCACAAAATCAATGCCAGTCTCTCCCTGGAGGTGGGCTTGAGCTTTTATATGTGTTGGCTTTTGTGCTCAAGATTGTGTAAGTATTTGGGAGAAATCAGTCCTCCAAGGTGAAGATCTTCAGAGCCTGAAACTGAGTGGGCAGACAGAGATGGTCATGTGGGCAGGACCATTGTTCACAATGGGATTTTCTCTCTCATTTTTTAAAAGAGGTAGTGTAGCTTATGGAATAAACTTGTGATTTGGGGTCAGACGTACCTGCATTTAAATCCCTATTTTTTAAATTATTATTATTTTTACATAGAACTATGGGATAACTTTAAGAGAAGAGCCTTTGGGACAAAGATTTGAATGCCAGCCGGATCTGAATCTTAGCTCCTTTACTTCCTTGCTATGTGACATTAGACATATGTTGTACCCTCTCTGTGTCTTAGTATCCTCATCTGTAAGATGGACATAATTCTTCCTTCATGGGTTATTATGAGGATGGAATTAATCATTGTAAAGTTCTTAGAACAAGGCTTGGCATATACTAAGTGCTGTATAAGGGTTTACTTCATCATCCTAAGCCTCAACTTTCTCAGTGGAGAAATGGATATTATGTAGAACACTTAACACAGTGCCTGACATATGGCATGCTCTCTGTCATTATTATTATTATTTCTATTACTATGACTATTACTAGTCATAAGAAAGAAGATACTTTCTTAGGGTGAACTTCACTGAATAATAGAAACTTCTTTCCTGTGGATGTTTTTGGTCTCTACTGATGATTTTGGGAGAAAAGGAGCTATTTCTCTGTGATTCTGATCCAGTCACTTCCCTTGTGCCTTGCCTTTCTCACTAATCCTCTGAAAACCTCATTCATGGGCCCAAACACTGCCATGCATACTTGTTTCTCTGATACAGAAGTAAAGGAGAAGTGTAGTGATTTTCTTGGGCTGCCATAACAAAGTACCATAAACTCGGTGGTTTAACACAACAGAAATTCATACTCCACAGCTCTGGAGTCAGAAGCCTAAAATTAAAGCATCAGGAAGGCCTTATTATCTCTGAAGGCTATATGGGAGAATCTTTCCTTGCCTCTTCCAGTTTCTTGTGGGTCCAAGCATTCCTGGGAGCCCTGGGAGTCTCTGTTTTTGTCTTCACATGACCTTCACATTTTGACTTCTTCCCTCCTTCCTATGTGTGTCCCTGTCTTAAATTTTCTTCTGCCTCTCCCTGTTAAAGACATCTGTCGTCAGATTTAGGGCTCACCTTAAATCTTGAGATCCTTAATTATATCTGCAAAGACACTTTTTTTCCAAATAGGTTTGCATTCACAGGTACCAGGGGTTAGTATGTAGGTATACCATTTGGGGCCAACTATTCAATATAGTATGTGGAGTAGCAGGGCCCTAATTAGGTCTAAATAGAATCTAACCCTGTTTCTTTTCCCTGTACACTTGTTCCAGTCTCATCGACACCTCTTTAATGGAATGGTCACAGCCAGAGGGGACAAGCAATATATCCCAACCAAACAATCTCCTCCTTTCTGGGCTCTACTCTGGCCCATGTCTGCACCTGTTTCCTGCCTTGGGATTCACTGTGAGGAGCACATGGACACTTGAGACTTATGTGCCTATGAAGGCTCATTCTGCTTTGCTCACCTAGTTGCTCGCAGACAGGCAGGAGAATCAGATGTCACTCTGGAACGTTGCAGTGCCAGCTTGCCCCTCCTGGCCCTTCACCAGGGTCATCTCAGTCACACATCAGGTTTCATAGATGAGGCCAAAACAGGAGACCCTGGTGAGCTAGAATGAGTAGAGGCAGTGGATCTGGGTCAGATCAGGATTCTATTTGCACTTGGATCAGGCAAATAGGCTCAGAGAAAGAATCTGGGTCAAAAGCTTGGCAGACTGGCAGGAAACACAAGACCTGATATACAAATTAAAATGGAGACTAGCTTTTCATCCACACAGGCCAGTTCTTAGTCTCCAAAGTCCTATTGAGGTGAGTCTGTGACATGTGGTGTATCCTATATTATAAGCATATACATATATACATTTAGCATATATTCATTGAGAATTTGCCGTATGCCAGGATCTAGGGATACAGAGAGAGAGAGAGAAGACAATCCTTGAGTCTTCAGGTTCATTAAAGAATATCAGGGGACACATAAAGAACTACTTCCCATAAAATGTGAGAACTCAATGTACACAATGTTATAAGAGGTTCAAGGAGAGAGTAACTTATTATGCTTTGAGTTAGGGAATGGGCCACGATGGAAGCACAGATGAAGTAACATTTGAGTGGGATCTTATAGAATTCTATGAAGAATGTGGGAAGAGCAGAAGTTATACTGTCCATCTGATCAAGTGGGTGCCTCTTCTTCCCCTCCTTCTATTTGTTTATCTCATCCAAAACCTGGCTCTTGCATGAAAAGAACTGCCTTCATGTGAGAACTTTACTTCCCCCAGATTTTGTTTACTTATATATTTTATAGAGAGAGAGGTGGGAGAAGGACAGAGGGAGACCAAGAGAGAATCTCAAGCAAACTCTGTGCTGAGCATGGCGTCAGACATGGGGCTCAATCCCACGATCCTGAAATCATGACCTGAGCTGAAATCAGGAGTTGGGATGTTTAATCTACTGGGCCACTGTCTATTTTTTTAATTAGAAATCTAGAGACAGGTATGAAACGTGCCCTGTAGGTAGGCTATAGTCCAGGGAAACAACCAACTAGAAATCCTCCAGTTGTGAGGAAGTGGTTTGGTTGGTTCTGGCTGACACAGTAGAGCCCCCTTAGCCACTCCCACTGTTATCCAGACAGTTGTAAACTTCAGGACCTTGGCATGTTTGTTTGTTTGTTTTTTAAAAACTTTGTTTACTTACTTGAGAGAAGGAGAGAGAGAATGAGACCAGGAGTGGGAAGAGGCAGAAGGGGAAGCAGACCCATTGTTGAGCAGGGAGCCCCCATGATTCAACCAACTGAGCCACACAGGCACCCCTGGACCTCAGTGTGTTTTAATGATGTATCACTGTTGAGATGATTTTGTGACCTCTTTGGATATTTTTTCCTTCTTAAAAATGTTTTTAAGGGGTGCCTGTGTGGCTCAGTGGGTTAAAGCATCTGCCTTTGGCTCAGGTCTTGATCCTGGGGTCCTGGGATCCAGCCCCGCATCAGGCTCTCCGCTCAGCGGGGAGTCTGCTTCCCCCTCTCTCTGCCTACTTGTGATCTCTCTTTCTGTCAAATAAATAAATAAAATCTTTTAAAAAAATGTTTTCCATTTATTTTATGTATACTGTTGTTGTCTCTAAAACCCTAAGAAGGCATTTATGATCTCAGTCTCTGGTAAAAGGTAAAAAGGTAAGAAGGCTCATTACTTGTTACTACCTGTTTCATATTTTTTCAGTATTTAGTGAGTACCTCTGAACTTTTCTGGACGTGTCTTGCAACTAACCTCTTTGTAATTAGTAGTAATATTTTTAAATTAGTAAATGGGGCACCTTCATGGAGTATTAATTTTATCTAATTATTATTATGTCACACTTAAGTAACCTAACTGGGTAAGTAGGTTCAAATGTATTGCAATACTAAAACAAACATGGATATATTATTCAGCATCTTATATATATATATATAAAATATACATATAAATAAATATAAATATATTATATATAATAGACATATAAATATAATATACATATAAATATGTTATAAGTAAACATATAAATATACATATGTAATATACATATAAACATTCATTGAATATATAGCATATATATTTTATATATGTATATATATCATATATATCAGCATTGCATATAAAATTCAAATAAATCTTAGAATCAAAACAATAGACTTCCAAAAACATGAAAGAAGCCAGACATAAAAGGCTACATATCACATGAATCCATTTATATGACAAAAATGCTGTAAAAGGCAAAATTATAGGGATAAAATTCATATCAGTGGTTTCCAGGGGTTGGGAGAAAAGGAAGGAAATTACAGAGGAGCACGAGGAAATTTGGGATGACGGAAATGTTCTATATCTTGATTGTGATGGTGGTTACATGATTACATATACTTGTAAAAATTTAACCAACTATACAATTTAAAAGGGTAATTTTATTTTATGTAAATTATATCTCAATAAACCTGATCTTAAAAAGAGTCAGATTACTTTGGGCTCCCTTTCCAGGCTAATTGACTACTGCATCCATTCTTATCTGCTTTTAGAAATACCTGAAGAGTTTGAGAATTAGACAATTAGTGTCTCTTCTCTAAAAGAGGGGGCCTGAGTGTGATTTGAGTGAGATGGACCACAAGATCTTGAACAATTTAAACTTGAGCAAGCATTTCAGGAGTAGGAGACAGACAGATAGATAGATAGATAGGAGCCTTTAAATATATATAAAATACCAACATACCAACACACAATAATTTAGAGATACATAGTTATTTATCCAAGCTTTCCTAAACTTTTTTATTTGTGAAATATTCACTTGGCGCTAAATATCAGTAAGGCATTTGTATCTGTTTCTTTTGGTACAAAATACTACAGACTGGGTGGTTAAAACAACAGAAACATTTTCTCACAGTTCTAGAGGCTAAAAGTCCAAGATGGAGGTATCAGCAGAGTTGGTGTCCTTGAGGCCTCTCTCTCCTCTTGGCATGTAGATGGCCGTTTCCTTCTTGTGTCTTCTAATTGTCTTCCTTCTGTATGTGGCTGTCTTCACCTCCTCTTTTATAAGGGCACCATTCATGTTACATTGAGGCCCATCTAAACGACATCATTTTGACATTATTACCTCTTTAAAGACCCTGTACTCAAATCCAGTCACCTTCTTGGGGTTAGAACGTCAACATATGAATTTAGGAGATACAATTCAGCCCACAGTAGCACATTTCCCCCCTCCTTCCCCGCTTCACCATGTGCCTTTCTACTATTCTAGCTGTCCCTCCAGCCATGCTATTTCTCCCAAGATGTAATTTCCTCTCTCTTTTTTTTTTTTGTGTGTGTGTGGTTACTGCCATGCTCTGGTCAAACATTTGCAAGATGGAAGGCAACTCAAATGCCAAAATACACTAAGGATGCCATGACACAGTCTGCAGGCCTAGACGGAAACGTGTGTCATTTAGTATTTTCGTTTGTTTGGGTATAGTCCTACAAATCTTTCCTCAAAGGGGATGTGGAGCTGCTTTGAACTCTCGAACTATGTTGGGAATGTATGGGACACGGCAAATAGGAACTGAAGTACTTCCCACCACTCACATAGCCACGGAGTTGCTGCTGCCACACAGGCCAATGCTAAGAAATGGGTGAAGATCACATCAGCTGCAAGGAAACAACAGTCCTGGGTTTAACCCCAGCTTCTACAGCTAGCATGGATCGTTAATGGTAACATGAAGATCAGATCCGGAAGTAAATGATCTCTAAGCAGTGTAATCATTTCAAGCTGAAATTCTCTTCCCACTGAAAGGCAGGGAGACTTCCTGAACTTCTGGCAAAGGAGCATCTGCTGGCTCAGCTTCCTCTACCACAAGGCCATATTCCCAAGCAGCTCTTGGAGAATTGGAAGCCAGTCTCTCCTTCGGTATTTGCACAGTCTCACAGAGCAGCAAATGGAAATATAAATAACTGAGACTGTATGTATCAAAGCGGTCGATGCAGGCTCTGTACTTTTAAGTTCAACTTTTGAGCAAAATCCTGAGAATGCTTTAAAATTACTACTAGATCTAAGAAGCAAGGAGACAGGCAAGGTTTCATGTGAGCTATGCATGGGGATCAGTGCATGATATAAATCAGGAAGGTCAAAGCCAAGGGGACCCGGAGAGGAAGGAGGGCAGAGACATTGTGATTGCAACACCAACGCCATAAGGAAGGGAACCGAGTAGTAATCACAGTACTGACTACCCTTTACTGAGCATGGCCTATACTTGACCCTCTACATATCCACAGGCACAATCCACAAGCAGCATAGCCATTTGCTTCTTATGACCCCTAGTTCTCAGATGAGGGCCGGGAAGCCCTGTAATATGTAGTACTCCACAGAGGTAGAACCCAGGTACCAAGATTTCTTGTTTTATACGTATGGTTCTCTGCTGTCCATGATAATGGCCATGTCCTGATTTGTAGTTTATTGTAGTGAACAAATGGAATAAACTTCGAGGAAACCAAACAGTTTATCCCTAAGTGTGGTTTTAATTCTGCTCAAGTGATTTTTTTCAATTGTCTGCAAAGTTCAAGGAAGCCATATCACATCAGATTGTGCTAAGAGGCTGATGCTTCAAACAAGGGAACACTGTTGATTTTTGTGTTCCAAGGTTCTGATGTCCAGAGTGCACCAACTTCAGTAATGAGTGTAGCCCCTTATTGAAAAGGGTGGGATTCACTGCCCACCCCCCGGCTCTGTTCAGTTCATAGCAGCTCGGAAGGTGTGGTCTCTCCAGGGTTGAGATTACTGTTTAATGGGAGACAGGAAAGACTGGGTTTCTGAACAAGAAGTGCACAGATGCATTTGATCTCTATTTTCCCAGAGTGAGTAGCGGATTGCTATAATGGTTGGTACAAATTGGAAAGGTTGGTGGGGATAATTGGGAAGAGGTCAGGAGGGAAATAAATTGTTGAAGGAAGTGAATAAAAGAATAGAAGGAGGACTGAGTGTAGCTCTTGTGGCTCAGACACTTAACAGGGCATCTCAACATGGATGGGTAGAGTAACAAAGCTTTTGATCCCTGGGTTGGACTCTGAAACCTCAAGCTAGACCTGTCCTAACTCTGGTGCCTTGGCTTGTGAATTCCCACAGGCTGTGACTAAGGTCTTTTCTTGGGTGGGGAGGAGGTAGGGCAAATGACTAGGTCAGAAGGAAAAAGAAAGATGACTGGCTGCCATTATACCTGCAACTCTGAAGGAGTCCCTGCCTTCCGCTCTGACTCATGCTGTTGCTGTGATAGTGTCTTTAATTCACCCAACCTAGAAACCCAACTTTGACATCACCAATTCCCTTAGGCGTTATATCTGGTCTCCAACACCGAAGGGTTTTATCCCAGGTTATTGTTAGAACATTCTCCTGTTCCATCCCACTGCCAGTGTTTTGGGCCAGGCCCTCAATCCTCCCTCCCTTTGGATCTAGTGCCTCCGAACTGGTCTTCCTGCCTCCAGTCTACCCATTATAGTCCATTCTTTGAAACTATGTGATCTTTCATAAGATCACATAAACCACCTATGTGATCTTTCTGAGAAAGAAACCAATCCTGTCATTCCCCTACTTCCTGTTGTCCAGAGTAGTGTTTCTCAAGTAGATGCTACCCTGAACTCCTAAAAACTCCAGGAGCAAAATTGCACATTTATTCTATGTGACAGAGTCAGTTAATGATGAACAAATATCCTGCATGCATCCTCATGTGTTCTACCATTTTCTGAGGTTAGGTTGGTTCATGTGAGTAGTTTTCTCCAATGGATTGTGAGCAAAAGTGATAGTATGACTTCCAGGTTGAGATGGGGTGCCTTCCCCATGCTCTGCCTTCCCCTGATCCAGGAACCTTGGAAGAAGTGTTCTCAGTGGCTTTACTGCAACATGGAGGGGGTGCTTCCCAATCCAGAGTGGACCTCACTTGAGCAAGAATAAACTTTTATGTATTAAACTACTGAGATTGTGTTGGGCGGGGGAGCTGTCTGATACAGCAGCTAAAGTTCTATATCTGAACAATATACCCCATGACATGGGTCACTGAATAGGAGAGCTCCTTTTCTCTGATGTTTTATCAACTCAGTTTGGTAACATGCTGTGTCTCATATTTATCCATGGTTCTGACTGGAAGTCATGGAAGTTGGATGGCTTTTTTAAAAAGTGGGAAACAATTAGTTCCTTCTTAATAATTGTGGTATTTGGGAAGATTAAAAATAAATCTATGAAGACGTGATTGATTGGGAAGACAGTATAAAAATGGAGTCCTTAAGAGTGAATATTGGGGACCGTGGCCTGCAGGATAAAGTCCAAAAATGAAGTTCATGTCAAAGCAGAGGAGACACAAAAACCTTCCTGACTTTGTTAGTAATGGCTTCTTGTCACCCTGTGTTTCACTCAACTTGGACCTCAACTCCCACATCACACATTGCCTTTTATATATGACCTTGCCCTTGTAAACACTAATCCTTCATTTTCAGCCTGTCCAACTCATCCTTACCCTTCAAGACCCGGCTTAAATATTATCTTCTCCACTGAGTTCCCACATCCCTCAGCCATGACCTCAGTCATAGCACCTCTTTCCTAATATTAGAGTTTTCTCTCAGGTCTGACTCTTCACTAAAATGTGGACTTCTACACAGGTAGTGATGTCGTTATTCACTTTTTATCCCTGTGTCCCTAGACACAAAGATAATAATGCCTGGCACACAGATGTTCACAAGATGCTTTGGGGTACCCTTCTAGGCACCCCAAATGGGTTAGCCACACATGGCCATGGGTAAACTATTTATGTAAGTGGCCCCCCTGCTTTTCCTCAAGCATGCCTAGCCTGTTTTCCCATCAGAACCTTCACGTTTGCACCCACCTCTGCCTGGAACCTCTTTTTCCAGACCTCACAGAGCTCTCTCCCTCTCATCAGTCGGGATAGACACCTCTTTCTTAGAGAGATGCTTTCCCTGGCTACTTTCCTACTCTCTCTCCTTACTCTGCTTTATTTCTTCATAGCACTCATCATCTGGCACATTATATTATATTTACTGTTTGTTTGCTGTTTGTCTACCCCAGTAGACTATGAGCTCTATGAGGCCAAGAACTTTGTCTTGTTCACTGTACAAGACTAGTTCCCGACACACACTGTGGGTACTCAAAACTCTCTCTGAATAATAAATAATAAAATAACCATACTTTAAGAAATCAAATCTGAAACCCAGTCCTACCTTCTCAGCTGTTCTCTTCCTGAAGCCGTAACACTTGAGAGTGGGAAAGGAATTTAGAAGGTTCGCTTTGACCCAGTATTTCCATTCAGCTGAAGTGGAAACAGAGGTCTCAGTGTAATTAGTGACTCATGGAGCAGAAACTAGATCCTTGTCTGACTTTTGATTTTGACTTCTAGCACATGTAGTAAATATTCAGTTGATCAATGAGAGTTAAATTGAACTAAAAATAGGAAAGTCTGAACAGAGTTTGCTGTCTATATACACTTTTCTGCCTCAAAATAAATTGAGCTCAAAGGACATGGATCTTTAGAGAATGTTGCTTGAAAAAGCAGAGTTGTAGAATCTGGGGACCCAGGCTCTCACCCAGAACACATGGACCTTGTTGGGTAGAATCAAACCAGTCAACCATGGAACTATCTGACCTTACTGACTGGAAATCCCCCAAATCTGCAGACATGGATGGCATTTTGCTGGTCACCAGCAGTTATTAAGGGTCAATAGAGAAAAGAATCTCTTTTTGACCTAAACACAACCGGGTGGCTGCCAGAAACAAGAAATAGTGTCTGTTCAGTTTGGTAGTAGTGATGGAGATGCCCAGAAACTAAAGCTCATTTTCTCTTCAACTACTGTGCATACTGGGGCACTGACTGAAATTGTCAAGGCCTTCACTCATAAGATAAATCCTATAGTTAGGAATAATCAGTGTCTCATTACACATATTGCACATATTCAGGGACAATAAGATTTAAATTATATGTGCTAGTGATGCAAATTGCCAACCAAACAATGCCTTCCACAATGGATGAACAAACAACAAAACTGTAGTTTGGTAGAATCTAACAAAACTGTTTATATTATTTCTTCCATCTTTCCTTTAGAAAATCATCACCTTTTCTGTATGTTCTATGTACCTTTCAGATTCTACCCTTAGTGAGAAATACAAAAAGCTTTTTGGCGAAACACCACTATTAAAAAAATTAGGAGATTTCATAGCCTGGCTTACGGGTCTCTAATATGCATCCAAACACAACTAATTCCCTCACCTCCAGTCTACCCATTATAGTCCATTCTTTGGGTGGCCATTGCAGACCAACCTCAGTGACCACAGTGTGCTAGGTCTGAGCCTGGAGGCCACCTCACAGTCCCACACCAGCCAAAGAGCTTCTGCTAGTCATTTGGAGCTGGCATTTAAAATGAAATGATTCTGTCTGTGTTCTCCTCTAGGGTTTTGATGGATTTCTGTCTCACATTTTGGTCTTTCATCTGCAGCAGCTTCTTGCTAGACACGTCTCCAAAGGCAAGGGAAACAAAACAAAAATGAACTATTGGGACTTCATCAAAATAAAAAGCTTTTGCACAGCAAGGGAAACAGTCAACAAAACCAAAGACAACTGACAGAATGGGAAAAGATATTTGCAAATATCTTATCAGATAAAGGGTTAGTCTATAAAGAACTTATCAACACCCCAAAAATAAATAACCCAGTCAAGAAATGGGCAGATGACATGAACAGAGAAATGTCTATTCCATTTCTCCAAAGAAGACGTACAGATGGCCAACAGACACATGAAAAAAATCTCAAGGTCACTCAATATCAGGGACATCCATATCAAAACCACAACGAGATACCACTTCACACCAGTCATAAAGGCTAAAGTTAACAAGTCAGGAAATAACAAATTATTGGTGAGGATGTGGAGAAAGGGGAACCCTCTTACACTTTTGATGGGAATGCAAGCTGGTGCAGCCGCTCTGGAAAACAGTATGGAGTTTCATCAAGAAGTTAAAAATAGAGCTATTCTATGACCCAGCAATTGCACTGCTATGTATTTACCCAAACGATACAAAAGTTGTGATCCAGAGGGGTACCTATACCCCAGTGTTTATAGCAGCAACGTTCACAATAACCAAACTATGGAAAGTGACCAGATGTCCATGAACAGATGAATGGATAAAAAGATGTGATATGTCTGTACAATGGAATATTATTCAGCCATCAAAAAAGGATGAAATCTTACCATTTACAACGATGTGGAGGGAACCGAAGGGTATTATCCTAAGCGAAATAAGTTAATCAGAGAAAGACAATTATCATATGGTTTCACCCATATGTAGAATTTAAGAAACAAAACAGAGGATCATAGGGGAAGGAAGGGAAAAGTAAAATAAGACTAAATCAGAGAGGGAGAAAAACCACAGCAGACTCTTAACTGTAGGAAACAACCTGATGGTTGCTGGAGGAGAGGTGGGTGGGGGAATGGGGTAACTGGATGATGGACATTAAGGAGGGCACATGATGTAATGAGCACTGGGTGTTATATGCAATGGATGAATAACTGAACCTTACATCTGAAACTAATGATACACTATATGTTAACTAATTGGATTTAAATAAGTTTTTAAAAAATGGAATGATTCACCACTCTAGGCTTTAGTTGTCTAAAGCCAGGACCTAAATGCATAAACTATCCTAAATCTTGCATTTATCTGTGTCATGTATTTCTGAATGAAAGATAGTAAACTGTCTTGAAGGATTTGTGCCCTTCCTTCCTCTCTCTTTCTTTCTTTCTTTGTATTTTTTTCTCTTAAACATATAAGGAATTTTTTCTCAGTGAACTGAACATTAAACTATAAATTTTCAAGTCCCACATGATCTGCCATCTCTCTCACTCTCTCTTTTTCCTGTTAAACAAAGCCATCTATGTGTGGCACGGTCCCCTTAACCTGTGTCCTCAGTCTACATGGTCGTGGAAGATGCAATGTTTTGGTGAGTCACTAGGTGGCATGTAACAGAGGCATTTGGAGAGCTATCCCAGAAAGTGCATTTTTAGAGCACTCCACAGTTCTCCATGTTGGCTGCCATTGTCTGGTGGGCGTGTTGGAGTTAATCCATTGCCATCTGTCTTTATTTTGCTAACTTACTCAGTCGGACGCCACACAATTGAGTTCTGCAAATGTCGGCTCTCCAGTACAGCAATTACCAAGTCTCTTTCTAAACAATATCACCGCACGGCATTCTTCCTGCCTTGCATAGAGCTTGAAGCACTTAGGCTCATTTTGAGTTGCTTTGCTTATGGGGCTCTTCATCTTCAAAGATTAAGAAAAATTGGTCTGAACTCAAAGCCACAACAAGGCATGGCTTCTCTCTCCAAACTGAGAACATGCCAATCGACATGTTCCTATTATACAAAAACCCCATGAGGCATAGCGGAGGACGTGGGCTGTGCTGATCCAGCCTTCACTGGCACCACCACCTCCTCCAGGATGCAGACACTCAGAATGCATTTTGTGGTTGTTGAGGATGTTGTTATTTTAATATTTGAGGGGCTGGTGGGAGGGGTAAGGAGTGAAGCATGTGGCAGTAAGAGGAGAAGCAGAAAGAAAAAAGGAAAGAGAAGGGGAGGGGAGAATGAGCTGATACTTGAATGACATCCTGCCATTGCTGTTCCAAAAGACGGGTGAAGTAATAATTTCCACAGCCTAGAAATGGTATTTATTCTTCCATTGCTTGCTTATTCTTTTCTTCATATACAGAAGACCCACTGTCTGTGTGAGACACTATATGTGACACTCCAGATATGGGTGGGATCAGTCACCCAGAGTCATGCCCTTTTGGAGCTTACATCTTATAGGCAGATAGAAAGTAATCAAACACAACTAGGGTGATGGCTGTTGTGAATGAGACACCTGGGGTATTTCACAAGCCCAGAACGGGGGCCCTGATCTCATGTGGGGGTCAGAGGATAGTGAAGATAGTGAAGAGGAAGGGGGTTTAGAGGAACATCCTTTCTTTGCTCCCATATAATCGGTATTCTGCATTGCAATTAGCAGATGCTAGATTAGAGCCAGTCCATTGGGTGACCAAGTAGCAAGTTTTATTGGGCATGGAGAGAGCAAGACCCAGCAGCATGGGAACCACAGTGACAACACAGCCCGGTCCCTGATGAAGAGGCAAGAACTTCTCTTACACAGCACAGATTTCCATCCTCACTACACTGTTTGCCAGTTTATTAGCTGTGGCTTCCCTCCTCCCCCAACCTATTTCTTCCTTAACTATTTGCTTTTGGCCTTATTTCTCCACCAAAATTATATGAAGACCCCCTTTCATCTTTTATCTTTAAGTCCATTTTGCTCCAAGTTTTAAAGTACTGATCAACCAAAAGCAAATTAAACATTAGCATAGGAGTTTACCCTACTTTTTTGGAGTAAGTTCTTCAGATTTGATTCACTAAGTTTTAGAAAATATGACGCAAAGAAGAGACATGAAAAAAGGAAACCTCCGATCTTGTTTTTTGTCTTACCCATTATATTTCTGTGCTTTTCAGAGTAACTTCCATTTTATTCTATTTCACTTTTTGGCTGTAAATAAAGCAAAGGGAGCCCATATTCTAATGCATTGGCATACAATTCAAGCAAAGGAAGACCTATGGATCTGTTTTTAGGAACTATAAGCTCCTTTGTTATAGGTGTTGGTATACATGGACATTTTTGTAGTTTAATATGGTCTCATTACTTACCAGTGCCTTTGCAAATAACCCAGTCTCATGGGACTTTATCTTGACAACCCTATTTATTTATCATTAAATATTTGAGGTCTAAGTCCTTTAAGGTCATCTCCTGGGAGAATTGTACCAATAGGTAATTTGAAGACCAATCCCAGCAACAATAACATGGGAAGACTTTGTTTTACTTTATTTCAGTTACCAAATTCCTCGGTTGGGGGGGGGCATTCTTCTGCATGGACTCTGTAACCATGAGAAGTTCATGTGGGCGGGATCTCCTGGAACAGTGGCTTGTTCTGTGGCATGGTTCTGGGTAGAGTGGTGTGCCATTTTGTTCCCCTCGCTCTAGGATCTGCCTATACCATGAACCTGGGGAGGAAGGAAAGTGTAGAGGACAGTGGGGATGCCAGGAGAAGAAGAAACGTTTCTGGAGCTGAGTAGACACTGGAGAGATGGCCCCTTAGAGTGGCTGCAGCAGTTACCATGGCAACCACTGACGAGGATGCTGGAGGCCACTAGAAGCAGTTCTGAGAAATGTTCTTCCATTTTTGATCTCTGATTACATGTGACATAACTGACCAGACTCATTCTCAAGACTCTTCCTTCCTAGGCTGATATGACATGAACCCTCTTGTTTCTGCTCTTTACCCTGAGTGACCTTTGTCAGTCTCTTTTGCAAGTACTTGCTTTGCTCCCTCTTCATTCACTCATTAACCAGGGTCATAAAATCCTTGGTCTTAGAGCCCCTGCCTTCTTTCTCCTCTCTTTTCTTCTCTCTCTTTCTCTCTCCTTTTTTGGTTTGAGCTATAAGTTGTCCAGAGAAGATACAGCTGAGATCCAGCAAAGGCAGGGAAGAAGCTGATGTTTGCTGATTTGTTGATTGCTTACTGTGCACTTTGCCCACCCTTGTGCAGTGCACCTGTCATGCTTCAGTTCAGCCCTACAATAGCACTGCAAGGAAGGTGTGTCACCATTCTTTGTCCTTTTGTACACTTGTACCTTTGGTCTGAAATTATTTTTGTTCCTCCCTCCTCTCATCTTCCAAATTTCTACTCCTTTTCAAAACCCAGTTCTGTGATCATTTCCTTTATGGCATCTCTCTTAACTCCCCAGGCCCTGTTAATCTCCTCATGTGAGTTCCATGGCATTAATATCATCCTTCTAATAGATCATTTACCAGATTCTATTACTCAACACAGTTCGCCAATTTGCCCATCCACCCAAATTGTCTTTAGGGTGCTAGGGGACAAGATGGGATCTTCCCTGTCTATGTGTGGGTATCCTAATATCACAGCACTTGCTAGCACATGGACAGGTACGTAAGACCTCTGCATTTATTATATGCTCACAAGCCTTGGCTTGCTCTTTGTATTAGCTCAAGCAATTCTCACAATAACTCTGTGAGCTAGGTCATCATCCCCATGTTGCAGATGAGGAGAGTGAAGTTGAGAGAAGTTAAAGAAATTGCCAAAAAGCACACAGGCAGAACTTGGACATGAACCAGAGCAGACTGAAACTTAGGTCTACACTGTGTTGCATGGTCACGCTCTGGCTGGGGTGTGTGCCGTCATTGTCGTCTGACAGTCAACAGAGAACAGCACTTGGCAAGGGCCCTGGCACAACCCAAAGCTGAAGAAAACATACATGAATTCATGACAAAGGAGTCAATGAATGAATCCACATCTGTAAGTCTTTCATGCAGTGTAGCCTGGTTCCTGCTCATTCAACATCCCCATCAGTTCCCCTCTTTTATTTCCATAAATGCTCCTTTAGTTTCTACCTCTCTCGTCCTATGTTGACTTCTTTTTTTTTTTTAAAGATTTTATTTATTTATTTGACAGAGAGAGATCACAAGTAGACGGAGAGGCAGGCAGAGAGAGAGATAGAGGGAAGCAGGCTCCCTGCTGAGCAGAGAGCCCGATGCGGGACTGGATCCCAGGACCCTGAGATCATGACCTGAGCCGAAGGCAGCGGCTTAACCCACTGAGCCATCCAGGCGCCCCCCCATGTTGACTTCTTATAACACCTTCTCGGTGAGTCCCTCAGGAGCCTCTTTCCTGCTGTCCCTTCACCCAGACATTCTAAACACACCTTCTGAAAATTAATTCTCAAACTCTGTTGTTGTTGGGTTTACACTAAAGGATTTATTCTGGCTTCTGACTCACAATTAAGTAAAATCCAGGTACTCTAAGCTAACCATCAAGGTGTCACCCTGCCTTATGAGAGTCGTTTCCCTACACATCTGAATAATTTTGAACCAAGCAATTTTTTTAAAGATTTTATTTATTTATTTAACAGACAGAGATCACAAGTAGGCAGAGAGGCAGGTGGGGGGGTGGGGGTGGGGCAGAGAGTAGGCTCCCAGCTGAGCCGAAAGCCCGATGTAGGGCTCGATCCCAGGACCCTGGGATCATGACCTGAGCTGAAAGCAGAGGCTTTAACTCACTGAGCCACCCAGGTGCCCCAAACCAAGCAATTTTGTTTACCACCCCTGGCTCACAATTTGCCTATTCCGCCTCCAGACCTTTGCCCAAACCATTCTTCTGTAGTTTGAACACCTATTACACATCAGGAACTGAGCTGGCTTCTGGGAATACAGATATTAAAACTTCAGTCTCTGAAGCTCAGAGATTAGTGGGAGAGACAGCCGAAAGAGCAATTACAAGGCACTGTAATTGTGGTAGGCAAGCCACAGGGAAACCCGGGTTGCTATGGAAGCACATACAATGTCTTCTTCCCACATCTCCAGTAACCTCATCTCTCAGCACTCTCCTAGCTCTGCTCTGCTTTCCCAGGTCAGTCTCCAGGCCTGCCCCTTATTTACTCCCTCAGGCCCTTCTTCTCACAGATGCCATCAGATTGTTCTGCACTTACTTGTATGTTTTGATTCATTCATCACAAAAACATCTTTCTATGAACTTGACCTTTTCAGTGGTCATGGGGTAGGAGAAGATAAAAGAAGGGAAACTTGAAGAAAGAGTGGTGTGCCTACTTGGGGAGAATGCATACGAGAAAAGAACAGTGTAAGCAAAAGACATAAATGGCTTCTGTTGGATTCTACCCTCATTATCCCCTACAGTGTGCCTGGAAGAGAAAGGGTCATGTGTAACTCAAACCTGACCTACTAAACTTGGTGGGGAATCCCTTAAAGAGTAGCTCACAGGAGACAGGGGACTGTTTCCATGCAGCTGGACTGACCATGAAATGTATAAGACACATCCTCAAGGATGCCTGAGTGACTCAGTTGATTGAGCATCTGAGTCTTGATTTTGGCTCAGGTCATGATCTTGGGGTCATGAGATCAAGCCCCACATTGGGCTCTGCATTGAGGGGGGAGTCTGCTGCAGATTCTCTTTCTCTCTCTCTCTCAAATAAATAAATAAATCTATCTTAAAAAAAAAAAAGACACATCCTCAGAACTCCAAGAAATACTAGGGGGCCAGGACTATGAAAAGAAGGGCCAACATCCCATGGAGGATGCGGTTGAGCAAACTAAATTTGTCCTAAAGGTTGACAGTCTCATTTGTGTGCAAAGCTATTGAAGCCTAGGGAACACTCACACATAGTCTACTTGTGACTCTATAATAATCTACCAATTGACTAAAGGGAAGCAGGCCCTATAAGAGATGATCCCAGAAAAAACAAAGCAGGTAGCAAGACTTACCATGGCCTGACTGGTCACACAAGCTTCCCCACCATCCTGCCAGTACCTGGTCATTCTAGTACCTGCGTCCCAGGCACTTGGTTGATATGAAAATGTATCAGCCACATCTGTGGTTTAGCTTTCTTGCCCTCAGGTCCAGCATGTTTCTCTCTGGCTCTAAGCCCCTTTTGCTCCAGCCTTCCAACATCGCATTTTTCCATGACAGTCATCTGTCAGCAAGCTGGAGATATCTCTGCTTTCCCTACAGTCCTGAGGCATGGATCCTGGGTGCTGGGCTATGGAGTGTTCTCCTTGCCTAGCACAGTCATTCTAGGGGAGAATGGGAGAATCTCCTGCTGGCTGAAACTTCCTTGCCATGACAGGTTTCATTTTAAATGAGTAGTTCATAGGCTGAGAGGGCGGTACAGAGAAGAGGAACATGGAAAGAAGAGAAGATGCCACACATCACTAAACTCAGCCTCGCTTTGGGGCAGAGATGCAGAGATTTGGTAAAGGTCCAGAAATCCAAATCCTGGGTTGTACTTACTAGGCTGGCTTGCGTATTGAGCTAAGCAAACAGATCTGTCTCCTTGACAACCAGAATACAAGTATGTTTTACCTATATTATCTACCCTCTTTGCTGAAGTCAGTGCATAATTAGTGGAGAAAAAAACCGTAGGTGCCAGGCAAAAGAGCCCACATCTCTTAAACAACATCTAGCTCCCAATCCTCTCTAGGCCAGGGGCTACCTCTTCTACTTCATTAACATCTCACTTGTCAAATTTATCAGCCGTGCCTTTTATTTGCTGGTGGAAAGCTAATACAGCTTTGCCTCTCCCTGTCAGTAAACACTTTTGAGGGACCTGATAAGAAAATTTGCTTAGGTTTATCTGGAAAGTTCTGTTTATAGAGGCACACCTGGGTAGCCCTAGACACTAACTATAAAGAACCTCCTTCGTGTGGGAGGGATCTTGATGGAACCCATACTCGTGTTTGCTGTCTTGACGTATAAGACAAGCCACGTTAGTTACAAAGTGTTTGAAATGAACCGAACCCAGCGATTTGCCCAATAAGTAGGACCATCTCAAGGACGTGGGAGGCAGCAGCCTCTAAATATTTAGGGATCCGAAGGGCACAGTCTCCTGAAATAAGCAGCAACTAAAATAAAGAAGCCAGTCCTGGGAAGATGGAATCTCACCCTCAACTCTGGAATGCCCTTTCCCTGTGACTGCTCTTGTCACCAGAGCCACGAGCCAGTGAAGAGGATGGTCAGTATGAGGGGACAACATCCTGACTTCCTCCTGACTGGACTCAAAGGGCCTACGAGGCTATGTTTACAGTGAGTCATTGTCATCTTGAGCTCACTGCACACTCACACACCTGGGCTTATCCCCACAGTTGGAGTCTCCCCAGGGTGGAGGAGGACAGGATGGAAGCCAAGTGGGGAGAGAGAAAGAATGAACACGAGTGTAGAGGCTCTGGTTCTTCAAAACACAATTATAAAACAAATATCATGAGAAGATTAAAGTGAGTTGCTTCCCCTCCCTTTTCTCCCACTGCCACGTCTTTTCAGGATAAGTTCGGAAACTGTGTGGAGAATAGGAGGCGCTTGTAAACACATGTTGCACACAGGGCGTGCACCTACCAACACACATAGGTCTGTATGGGTGTGCTGGTGCCTCTGGGCGTGTGTGTGGAAACCCACGTGATGCTGCAAAACAGAACAAGCACCACGCATGTAAGCCTAACCACAAATCAATTGCCAAATCCAACTCTGATGGGAAAAGCTATTATTTTCCAAGTCATCAAGTGCCTTGTTCCCATTCCAGCTGCCCCTCTGGGAATCACCTAACGTGGTTGTGGGGGAAAGAGCAGGGTAAAGTCATGAGATAGAATGGAACAAAGGAGAATGTCTCCCAATTGTCTTAATCGACATCCTGATGGGGAGGTCACTTAGAGTGGGGAAAAAAAACAGGACTAGGGGTGCCTGTGTGGCTCAGTTGGTTAAGCATCTGCCTTCAGCTCAGGTCATGATCTCAGGGTCCTGGGATCAAGCTCTGCATGGGGTTCCCTGCTCAGCAGGGGGCCTGCTTCTGCCTCTCCCTCTTCTCTTACCCCCACTCATGCTCTCTCTCTCTCTTTCAAATAAGTAAATAAAATCTTTAAAAGGAAGGAAGGAAGGAAGGAAGGAAGGAAGGAAGGAAGGGAGGGAGGGAGGGAAGGAATGAGGGAGAAAAGAACTCATTAGGAATGAGCTGGGGCTGGATCTCAGGCAACCTTCTCTGACAGCATCCTGCTGGCTTTTGCCAAAAAGCAGGAATGGGAGATGGAGGGGCTGGCTGTGTGGACAGCCTCCAACCGGACAGGAGTCACTTAGTAAGAGGTGCGGGTGGATTCACTGACAGGGGTACATTTGGAACCAAGAGCTGACTTGTGGCAACTGATCGCACAGTGACAGCTGGCCTGGCCAGAATGCTTGTGCAATTAGCAGGACCCTGTACTACTACTACTAATTTGCACCACAAACATATCATACCTACTTAATGAGAGAAGTTTTATTCCAAATCCAACCCTCGTAGTCAATAAATGTATCTGCTTCCTATGTTTATTCTGCATGAAGCCCTGTATTCGGTATTTGAACAAGGCTAACAGAAATGGCATGGTCTCTACCTTAAAGGTGTTTTTGTCCTGGTGGAGAGACAGACAGCATTGTGAAAGACTTCTGAAAGACTGACTTCAGCAGATTTGGCCATTCTGCAAACGTCAGGGGTTTGGGTAACTATTGGTAGGCTCTTGAGGTCAGAAGTCCGTGGGGAACTATAAATCCCCTCTCCTACAACCTCAAAAGTGTCGGACTGAACCCCACCAGACATAGAGACATGAATTGGCCAGGAAGCACAAAACAACCATTCCATTCATTCAGTAATTTGGGGAAGCCCCCAGCTGTCCAGCGAGCATGGTGCATGAAAGCCTGGCTTGAGGACAGACACAGGGCAAT
The DNA here is from genome assembly GCF_020171115.1 of Neogale vison. NCBI lineage: Eukaryota > Metazoa > Chordata > Mammalia > Carnivora > Mustelidae > Neogale > Neogale vison. The sequence goes on along the minus strand of NC_058095.1, from coordinate 111,691,896 downwards.
TCCGGATTGGACAAGGCAGCGGGGTCCTCTTTGAAGGGAAGGACAAAATCCAAGGGGCTGGTGGCAGGCATAGATCTTCCACCTTCTTGCATCTTACAAAGGAGGCAGAGCCTCCAGAACATACCTAACCAGTCACCAGTCTTGACCTTCCTTATCCATTGTACTGAAGAGTTGATTTCACTGAAGATGTAGGGAGTGCCCCCTCTGAAGATGCTGATTGACAGTCGGGCCCCTCCTGTGCTGGTTAACCATCTGGAATGCCGCTTCCTGATTCAGCACTCAGGCCTCCTGTTTCCCGGATTCCATCAAATGACCTTTATGTGTCCCAAACCAGCATTCATTGAGTCATTTTGGTCTAGTGTGTTTCCCAAATGGTATGTTGTCTTTTGCATATAAAATAACTGAGAGAACATCCCACAATATAAAAAACATTGTAAGAACCTGAATGTAAGGCAAAACTCTCTACATCAAGGGGGTAATTTGGAGGGAAATATGTGTATTTGTGTATTTACTATTACATAAAATCCCCTTTTTTGTATATGGCACATAACAGGTAAACTCAATACATTTGAGTTTCCTTCCCTATACCACTATCTCATTTAATTTTCATTAAAATTTTGTTTTGTTTTGTTTCATATTAAAAAATCATTTTTATTTTATATCTTTAAAAAGAAGTTTAGGGGCACCTGAGTGGCTCAGCAGATTAAGCCTCTGCCATTGGCTCAGGTCATGATCTCAGGGTCTTGGGATCGAGATCCGCATCGGGCTCTCTGCTCAGCAGGGAGTCTGCTTCCCCCTCTCTCTCTGCCTACTTGTGATTTCTATCTCTGTCAAATAAATAAATAATATCTTTACAAAATAAAAATTAAAAAAAAAAAAACAGAAATTTAAGGGCTCCTGGGGGCTCAGTTGTTAAGTGTCTGCCTTCGGCTCAGGTCATGATCCCAGGGTCCTGGGATGGAACCCTGAACTGGGCTTCCTGCTCGGCAGGAAGTCTGCTTCTCCAAACAAACAAAAAAACAAACAAACAAAACAGAAGTTTAAAGAAACTTGACAAGTTCACATGATTGCAGGTGGTCATTCTGGGTTTATGCCAGAATGCCGCACCTCTCCGGTGTTGACATGGCCTCTCTAACAGACATAACTGGGCCTTGCACAAATTGCATTTACAAAGCACTTTCATATACCCCATTTCATCAGATCCTCCACAAACTCCTGTAACATGAAGATGACTATTTTCTTCATGTCCAATGAGGGGACGCGGCAAGAGGAATTACAGCAATCTGCTCAGGTTTTCTGAAATGATGAATGGGTTTTTCAGAATATAATCCCATGCCTTGCAATGTCCCAGCCTTGGCTCTGGGCACGATACCACGTGACATCTATGCACAGAGCCCGAGGACAGCCAAAGGGCTGAATGTGCACCGCACTCCAGAGTGCCCCATTCACAAGCAAGGAGGATCCCGTTGGCTCTTGGGTGTCCCAGAGCTGCCCTTAAATCCCAGCTCAGCAGCATGGAGAGGTCACTTGTAATGAGAGTGAGAACCAACACTTAGTTTCTAAAGTACCTGTCTCATACGTTCTGATTTTGAGTATAGCCACTGCATTCAATGCTGCATTAAAAAACAGAACTGCAAGGTGGCTCTATTTTTCAGGCTGACTAGGCCCAGCCTTGACTGTGTTCTTAGGTGCTGGAATCAATCTCCACATCCTGTGGAGGCCACTTTCTGAAATGACACTCTGCATTTTTCTTGCCTCACTTAATCTCCTCGAGGCTACCTTGATCTTCTAGGTATAATTTTCTCAGGACCCTTTTAAAATAGATTTGCTGTATTTTGATTATAACGATAGTATACGTCTTTTGAAAACAATTTAGGAAACACAAGTAATATACATAAGAAAATAAGCATTAGCAAATTACTCAATTGCCAAGACATGCTAATACCTTGCTACTATACACAGGTAACATTCATCACATGGACAGGCATGTCTGTGCCATTACTTAGGTATTAATGAAGATCTGCTATTTGAATCGATTCCAACACATATACATTTTAGTGAAAAATCCTTGAACATAAATCTTTGTATACTTGCCTAATTTTCTAGAAATGGAATTGCAGTTTGTGAGAATATACTTTTTAAAAGTTTTTAACAAGATTGATCAGTTACTCTCCAGAAAACTTGGATCAATTTGTACTCTCACCAACAAAACATGAGATACACCTTTTCCACACCTTTGTCAACAGTGAGAATTAACAGACTTTTATTCATTAGCAAGTTGATAGGAGAAAGCAACAACTTGTTTGTCACATTTCTCTCACTATTTATGAAGGTAGACATCTTTTCATTGGTTTGTTGTCCAGTCTGGAGTGTGTTCAAAGTGAAACAGGGCACTAACCAAAAGGAAAGCAAATGAAATTCATGGTCATACTACTTCCTGGCCATTTGCATTTCTTGGTTTGAGGGTTACTTGTTGGCAGCTTTTAATTTTCTCTCTACTTGATTTCTAGGTTCTCTGTTGTGTTCTATTGATCCATCTTGTCTCTCCCTCTACCAATATCACACAATCTTGATTACTGCAGCAGTATAATAAATGTTGAAATCCAGTAGATTGATCCTTTTCATAGCATTCTTCTTTTTCAAAGTTGTTTCAGCTATTTTAAATTCTTTGCCTTTCCATATAGATTGTAGGGTAATCTTGTCTATTACTACAAATATCTTGCTGAGATTTTGATAGACCTGAGCTAAACCTTATAATGGGTTGGGTAATGGTCGCACAAAAGATAGACCCATGTCCTGATCACTGAAATGAATCAATATGACCTTATAAGGCAAAGGGTCTTTGCAGATGTCATGAAGCCAAGGATCCTCAGATGAGGAGATGATTCTGAATTATCCAGGTGGGAACTAAATTCAATGACAGGTGTCCTTATAAGAGATACACAGAGGAGACAGATAGAAAAGGAGGGTACATTGTAACTCTCTGTAATGGAGGCAAAGATGGGAGTAAAGTGGCCACAAGACAGTGGAAGAGGCAAAGAACAGATTATCCCCTAAAGCCTCCAGAGGGAGGGAAAACTGCCCTGCCAGCACCTTTATTTCAGACTCCTGGCCTTCAGAAATGTGAGAGAATAACTTTTTATTGTGTTAAGGCACCCAGGTGTGGTCATTTGTTGTAGCAGCCACAGGAAATCAAACGAAAACTGTATATCAAAATAGGAGACTCTTGGGGAGGAAAAGGATCTGGATCTGATTGAAACTTCTATTTTTAGGTGGCTTTTTCTGATACTGTTCTTGCAGGAAGTGGCAGCGTTGTGGGGAATGGAGAACCACCTTATTATTGCCAGGGGGGAGGTTCCCCATGCGGTCTCTGTTGAAACTTGTAGGAAGAGGCTCCTTGTTACTGCTGGATGAGAATGGGAGTTTCAGCTCCCTGTAATCTCTATCAATCCTGTGAGATGACTATGGGGAAACGCTTTTACAGGCCAGTAGGGATGAAAGTCCTGGCCCCCTACTTGGCCTTCTCTGCCTATCCCCTAGTGCGGGAATTGGGAGCACCTCAACACAGGCTTACAAGTGTTAGAAATATTGGCTCTTCACATGGTCTTCACTGGCCTGGGTAGGAAGGAGACCACAATTCTTTCTATGGTACTTCGTCCTCTGCCTTCCACTCCCACTGCTTGTGCACTCTCTCTCTCTCTCTCTCTCTGTCAAATAAATAAATAAAATATTTTATGAATGAATAAATAAATAAATACAACCCAATCTCAGAAGTTATGTGTCATCACTTCTTTAGTATTATATTGGTCACACTGACCAACTCTTGCACCGTGTGAGAGAGGAGAATGCAAAGGTGTTCATATTATGAGGCAAGGATCACTGGGGGCCATCTTGGAGGCCGACAGCCACAGTCAGAGACATAATTTATAAGTAAAACAATAAATCACTGTTTTAATATTTGGGCAGTGTTTGTTGCCTCAATATAACCCATCAAAAGCTAAACTGATATACTTATATGTTTTTATTTATTAGGTTTTAGTAGGTGTTTTCATGTTTTGTTTTGTTTTGTTTTGTTTATTTCCAGCTCTGAAAGATGAAGAATGAATACCTCTTACACTCTCTGGCTTTCTTACCCTCCTGCTCATTTCTTGAGTATGGTTAGGTTTTGTTTTGTTTTATAATGAAGTCTTTTTTTTTTAATTTCTTTATTTACTTGAGAGAGAGCATAAGCAGGAAGAAGGGCAGAAGAAGAGAGAGAAGTGGACTCCCCTCTGAGCAGGGAACCCCTAGGCTTGATCCTAGGACCCCGAGATCATGACCTGAGCCAAAGGCAGATGCTTAACCAACTAAACTACCCAGGCATCCTGAGTATGGTCAGTTTTATTATTCTTTTTAAGTGTTTCTATTGGTTATGTGTGTAATTCTAAATTATGTGCTGGGATCTTGGCCCATCAGCTTTTAACAGCACTGGCTTACTCCTTACTACATAAGATTAAGAAATCAGTGCTTTAAAGTTCATCTAACATCATCTCCCTGTAAACTTCTGTCAGTGTTGCCATTTATTTTTATATTTTTCATGTTCTCTTTGCCTCCTCATATCCTTTCTTTTCTCAAACCGTTGTTATCCAAAGAATTCACCAAGGGGCGTTACCATGGAGTAGAGGATCAATAAAGGTCCACAGCTATGTCCATCAGGAAACACAAAAAGAGTGGGTGCTGAGGGGAGCAGTGGATTGGATGCTCTAAGACTTGACTCTGAGGCAGAAGACTGACTGGAATCGAGAGGAACTCCTGACCTGTGGTCACATGGACTTTCTGCCAGATTCTTATCGAGGGCAGGTAGCGTTTTCCCCCTGGTCCGAAGTCCCACCGCTCCAGTGCAAGGGCGTCAGTCCCGGTGCTTATGCTGGGAGAGCCCCTGACTCAGACAGGAGAGTTGAGGAGAGGGCAGCTGACAGAATAGTTTTTGACACCATGGCCATCCATCCCTCCACCTTGCCCTTGCTGTGTTTCCTGAATCAATCCGACCTTCTTGAGTGTAGTTAATCCCTCTTAACTACATGTCAGAATGGGGTATCCTGTCGAGTTCTGCCCTTGGTCCCTTACAAATTGAGGTGTTGGGGTAGGGTCTCCAAATGCTGTGCTGGAAACTCAGCTTGAGGTGAACAGTAGATTAAAAAAATAAAATACGGCATAGCACACACTAAGCAATTAGTCATTGTTTATTTGAAATTTAATTTAACTGAGCATTCTGCATGTTTACTTGCTCCATCTTGCAACTCTAGAAGGGTGGGCTGAGCTCCCCCTTATCGGCAGGGACAGAAGCAGAGCCAAAAGCCCCACACAGAAGCCCAGATCAATGCAAGACCATCATGAAGAACCCAAACATCCTGCCTATGTTAAGAAATAGGTCTTGTAGAGAGGCATCCACATGGAAGTTTCTCAGAGTTTCCTTAGGTAGCTTTACCTGCCAGCCCACAAATTACCTCCTCATGCCCAAAGAATTCCATACCTATTTCTCAGCATAGACTATAGAAGCAGTTTGCATTCAATGTATTTGTACTTGTTTATAGTTTTGTTCATGCTGTCTCTTTTTCTAACAGATCCAGATCCAGTATTTACTGGATGCCAGCTGTGTAACAGCACATTATAGTAGGTGCTTGGCCATATCCCCTCTCCTTATCTGCACAACAACCCCATAAAGGATGCATCATTTATTATTGTTGTTGTCCCTGTTTTCCACCTGTGGAAACTGAGATTCAAAGGGAATCTGAGGGCCAAGGGACTCGTCAAAAAAGTGTTGCCTAAGGCCCCACTACTAAGAAGTGACACAGCTAAGATTTAAAGTCCTTCCTAGAGATGAGCTTCTCCCTGAATGTCCTGGAGGCCTCCCTGCTTTTCCATCTCCCCCCCAAGGCACCTACCGCTCACTGCTCCCACCAGTAGCTAGCTAGGTACCATGCCCTCACCCCCACTGGAACCCTTAAACTGCAGCAGCTCAGGAGGTTCTGGGTGGCTAGGTCAGTTAAGTGTCCAACTCTTGGTTTTGGCTCAGGTCATCATCTCAGGGTTGTGAGATGGAGCCCTGCCTCAAGCTCTACACTCAGTGGGCAGTCTCCTTGAGGACTCTCTCTCTCTTTGTCTGTCCCTTCCCTGCTCACATTTTCTTTCTCTCTCTCATAAATAAGTTAATAAATCCAAAAAAAAAAAAAAAAAAAAAAAAAAAGCAGACCCTTAGTAAAGGAGAGAGGAGGGACATTGCCTCTAACAGGATAGGGATGTAGACCTTCTGTAATTTACTGTGAGGACCATGGGGGATCAATTCATTAGTCCATAGAAACAAAGTTGCCAAAGGTGGATAAATCCTACACTTGTATGAAGAAGCAAATGGGCTGTGGTTTGCCGGCTGGAGAACTTATTCAACCTGTAGGATCTAATTTACATTGGCACATACTGATCTAAATTCAAGCCACTGCTTTAGAAATGAACTTGCGTAATGCCCGCCTTGGAGTCTGTGCCTATCTTCCGCAGGTACATGCATGTGTGTGACTGTGGGCCTGCTGCCTTTGCTCCCTATGGTAATTTCAGTGAGGGCAGGGATCAATCACGTCTTTGGTGACTCATTTTTTCCCTGCAGCCCTAGAGCACGGCTCTGGCCAGAACTGAGCTCCGCCCATGCTTTTCAGTGACGGAGAACGCGTAGGAACCTCACATACTTCTGTCTGCAGCATTTGTGCAGCTCAAGAGATTTGAAGTCCCTTGCCATCATTATTAACTGCTAGCTAACTTCAACCATTATTTTTCTTAATGGTGTAAATGCCTATCAGCTTTTAGTTTTCCCTGTCGAGAAAGCACGGAGGCTTACTTTACATCCTCCCAGCTCTCTGAAAGAACCCAGAGGAGTGTGAAGAAAGGAAAGCCATTTAAGGGGTATCAGCCCAGGGGTTACAAAATAGCAGCTGGGTCGGGTCCAACTTCAAAACTTAATTTCTGCTGTGAAATACGGAAATACATAGGTATTGTACCCCTCGGACTGAGGCAATATTCAGGTTCTATCTGTCAGTTAGGAAAGAGGAACGTCTTAGTCTGAAATCCTACCCATGAAAAGACTGAAGAGAAGTTCCTCCAAAACAAAATAAAATACGTATTGTTTAGGCAAGTATAATGGTCAAATGGCATTTCAAATCGAGTCCGCTCTGCTTAATGCTCTCATTTCCTACTGTGAAGGACGAAATCAGCTCTCCCATCCCACAGGTTCAGAAGAAAAGCTCCCCCTTGCAGGCTGAGATGCCATTTTCGGCTTTGGAAGGGAAACAAATCCTGTTATTGTCAAGGCTGTTATTGAGAACATCGTGCTCTCAGCCCTACTGGCTTGGCCATAGTCAAGCGACTCAAACAAAGCTGTTTGCTATGAATTTCATCACTCTGACTCGCCCAGCTGGGACCTCCCCCATCCCTACCTAATTCCACTCCCATTTCGAACGCCCCAGAATCTGTTCCAGGAACAAGTTAAAATTCTGGCTACTTTCAGACCTGCAAACAATGCAAATCTTTTCTTTCCTTTCCCGTTCTTGTTTTAAGAAAAGAAAATCTGCTTGCCAGACGATCCTGGGTAGCCAGCTCCAGAGTATAAAGCCCCTGAAGAGAAGTGGTACATGGAGGCGATCAGTTTGCAGGGCTGGAGGAGGGACACAAAGCATAGGCCACGGATCAGATATCTAATTGCCTTCCAGGGCACAGAGGCCCAAGGACCCTGTGCTTGGCTCTGACACCTGTCACCATTGCTGAGTGAACCCAAGAGAGTTTGTCCACTCTCTTGGCATTGGAGAGGTAGGCATTGGAGTCCTACCTGTTAATCTCCTGCCGTAGGGCCTGTACATAGGTCCCTTATCCATTATGCTGTCAACTTCTCCACCTCTGAGGCAGAATAGGAATGCAGTGATTGTCCCGAAGAATTGGGAAAATACAAAGAATAATGTGTTCCCCCAAACAATGTTATTTAAGAGTCCACTGGATAGGGGAGAAAATGCCTGGCAGCCTTCCTTACTTTTGTTTTGAGCATTTGTGTATTTCAGTTGGGAAGGGGGGAGGGAGAGCCTTTTTCTTTTTTCCTTTTGGAGTTTGTTTTGTTACTGAATTTTCTTTGCAAAATACGGTTGGCTAGAAACTTCGTTCTCAAAACCTCCAGAATAAAACACAAGAGTCAGCAGAGGGTAAGAGAGACTGTTTAAAAAATACCTTTGGAGGTAGAAATTATAAGATTTGAATTCCTGCTCAGACTCCAAGTCTGTGATTTGAGGCAAGTGGGTTCAGATCCCTGAGCCTTTCTTTCGGCCCCACCTCTGGGAGATGAGTGTGCTGTAATAAAGCTGACTTAACAGCGCCGTCATGAGCACAAAATAAAACAGAATAGATCGAGTGCACAGCACAGACACGGACATGCAGTGGACACTTAAGGCAGCGAGAGCCAACATTTACTGAGTGTCTCCATATCAGCTACGATCATCTGGGCCTTACCTAAAAGATCTCATTTAAACCTCACCACTACTGCATGAGGGAGATGCTAAAATCATCCCCATTATATAGAAGAGAGAGGTTTAGAAGGGCCCCCACTGGTCAAGTGGCCGAGGCAGGATTTGAGCCTCTCCCTGACTCTCACAAGCCATGTCCTGTGCAGAGGCTGCAAGCTGAGCCCCATGAGCCAGATCTGGCCCAGGAGTGCCTATGACTCACCTTACAGTATTCATTAAAAAAAAAAAAAAAAAAAAAAAAAGGGTAACTTTGCTGTCAACACTTAAAAATGGAGAAAGATTTCACGATTGTGAATCTTTAGCTTCTCTTCTAAAATCTGGAGCTCGGGCCACTATGCCTTTGTGTTCCCACATAACCGTGTGCAGTGGAAGCTGTACTGTGCCTGTTGCCCGTGGACAGCCCAGAGCTTGTGACAGTCCCCACCGCCCCTCACCCTCCCACATTCTGGCGCCCAGAAGTATGGCAGGCTTTGTCCTCTCTCCCACCTCTTTTTGCATCAGTCCCCCTCACTCAAGTCAGGAAATGATTACGTACAGCCTGATGTCTTATGTGTTTCCTCTGTGGAGAGAAATGGCCAATCCTGCCAGATACAGCTCCCAGTACAATGCCAATGACACTCGTGTTCCCCAGTTCCTCTGAGGCTCCCTGGGGCTTCCTCCGCTGTGAGAAATCTGGAGGGACCCTGAAGCCTCCCTGACTGTAAGCACAGATAATCACTTATTTCTTAGCTTTGCCTTTTTCCTCCCTTCACACTCTTATGGAACCGCCAGAACCCAGATTCTTATCACCTCTGCCTTCCTGGTTTCTTGCTGTAACCTTTTACCTCATCCGCCTGAGGTACTCCCGACCCATTCAACCTATCTCACACAATGACTTCATATGCATCTTCAGCAAATCTTTCATGGTGAGGGTTGGCTTCATGAGCATGAGATCTGACAATTATACCAGACCCCACATGTAAAGGTCTCTATACTGGTTTAATGCTCTACTATAGTGCCATCTTGAAACTGTTTATGATTTTTGAACCAGAGGCCCACATTTTTATTTTGTGTTGGGACTCACAAATTATGTAGTCATCCCTATTCATGTGTCAGTTAGGGAAACTTCAATGGCTCCTTACCTCAGAAGTATTTCCTTGTCTTTTCTGAGCATAGCACACAGAGAACATGATAACGCAGGTGTGCTCTAGTGAGCTGCTCTGAAGCCCCAGACCCTGGCCAGCCATGATGGGGGGAACAGATGTCGTGGCAAACTGTGACCCTTTCCCAGCACACAGATATGCTCAGCATACCTGCTAGGGAAATTATGGCAGGAGTAGGTCCTATTAGTCTATCCTGTGTGGATCAGATTCACAAATCTAATGATTATTGGTTGCTTAATCTGTACCAGGTCATGAGCAAGTGTTGGGAATACAATTATAAACAAACCCATGCCTTACGAAACTTACTGCAAATCATGAAGGCAGGCAGTCAAACAAAGAGGCCACTTGGAAGCACTGTGAAAAGAGGTATCATGGAAGTAAGGGCAAGATGCATTTGTTCCTAGGGCTGCTGTAACAAATTACCACAAACCTGGTGGCTTATAGCAACAGACATATGTTCTTGCTTCACTCTGGACTATAGAAGATTGAAATCAAGGGGTCAGTGGAACCTTTCTCTGAAGGGTCTAGAGAAGAATCTTTCCTTGCCTCTTCTAGTTTGTGGTAGCTCCAGGCATTCCTTGGCTTTTGTGTCACTCGATCTTTGTCTCCTTCTTCACATGTCCTCCTCTGTTTTTCTGTTTCTTATAATGACACTCGTCATTGTATTTAGGGCCCACCTGGACAATCTAGGGTGATCTCATCTGAAGATCTTTAATTACATCTTCAAAGAGCCTTTTCCCAATTAAAGTAATATTCTCAGGTCTGGGAGTTTGGATGTGAACATTGGCAGAGGCATCATTAAACCCACTTCAAAGGGTCTATCATAGGGCAGCTAACCCCACACTGAGTTGGGGGATGTCTCTTTGAAAAAAAAAAAAAAAACACTGAAGCTGAATAAGCCAGAAAAAGATGGGAAAGAAGGGGGACAGTGGTGGTAAAAGGTATTTCTGGAAATAGTGTGTGCAAAGATCCCAATGTAAAGTTCCTGGAACGTGCATGCTGGGTTCCTGGAATGAAATGAAGCTAACTGTTTTTACAGAATAATGAACATGGGAGAAAGATTAAGAGAAGCACCTGGAGAAGTAAGAGAACCAAATCAAGATGAGTTTTGTAACCATAGAGAGGTCTTTGGACTAATGTAACGGGGAGACAGTGAAGACTCTTAAAGAGTGGAAGGAGATTATCAGATTTCAAAAGATTGCTCTGGCTGAGAGAGGAGCGTGATTTGGAGGGAGCCAAGACTGGACTGTGGAGACGGTTAGGAAATGGTTACATAATTCCAGGTTAGGAAATGGTTACATAATTCAGTGGGTAATAAACTAGGATAGTACAGAAGGGAAGGGAGATGAGCCAATAAATTCAAGAAGATATTTAGGAGGCAAAATCAGTAGGACTTCATGGCCAGTGGGATTTCAGTGTGGAAGTCAAGAATGGGGTCCAGGCTTCTTTCTCTGGCTTAGAGAACGTTGCCACTGTTGAAGTAGGGAACTGAGAAGGAGGTACAGTCTGGGTACACACCAGAGGGATGAGTTTGAAGTGCCTGTGGAAGAGCCAACTAGAGATGGTTAGTGGGCATCTGAATTTAGAAGTACGAAGCACCAGAGAGAATGCTAGCGCTAGAAATACAGATTTGGGATCTGTCAGCATATCGATCATCTGTTAAGTCAGGGAGTGAATGGTGACACTCAGGGGAATGAACAGAGTGAAAAGAGAATAGAGCCCAGGACAGGACTCTCAGGAGCACCAGGAGTTACTCAGTGGATAGAGTATTACCCATCTGAGTCCAAATTAGAATGGGGAGGGGACATTTCCCATCTCCTCTGATCCTTCACCAAAACCAACCATCTAACATCACCATCAAATGAACATTTTAAAAATCTTCTTTCACTTAGATTATGAAGTTTCTCTGCATTAAGAAGTCCTTTTTTTTTTAGCTCCAGATATTTACCCCCTCCTCTGGCCCCTTTCCAGCTAGTTAAATTCTGTGTAAGAGCACTGCCCAATGGAACTTTCTACAATGATGGAAACATTCTATATCTGTATTTTATAAGATGGTAGCCCTTTGCTGAAGGTGGCTATTGAGCATTGGAATGTATCTAGTGCACATGAAAAACTGAACTATTTTATTTAATTTTGATCCACTTAAGTTAATTACTCACATGTGATGACCATATTGAACAGAACAACCATAAGAGAGCTCAAAATTCACTTTCTTCAGGAGCATTCCCTGAACCCTCCTCCCAAAGCCAGGCCTATCTTCCCAACTATCTGCCATCTAGAATGCTGTACTAGGGCTAATGAGGATTATAATTTTGAATACTTATCTGTATTTACAAGTTAACTACCTGTTTCTCCTGATAAGATGAGCTCTGGGGGGAGCAGGAACGATGTCTGTATTATTTATTACTATATTTCTAGCCCTTCCCTGGGGGTATGGTACTTATTATATGATCGATAAATATTTATTGAAAGAATGAATGAATGATACAATGATTCACTAAAACATTATGGGATTATGTACCAAATATATGTTTATTAAAGAGTTAGCTATAGATTGTAACCATATGGTAGATAATTCTGGGAGGCTAATAGCTCTGATTTATAGAAATTGGGGCTGTCCAGAGAGGGACAAACTTGACATGCTCAGTTTTGGATACACAAAGTTTGAGGGGCCAGATTGTGTGTTTTATATTCCCTTGATCTCGTTGTCCACTAAAATCCCGAAGGCTTTTGAAGTTCGTGATGGTATGCTGCATGTCCTCTCTCGTGCACTGTGCAGTTAGTAGAAAAACCATTCACACTTCTCATTAACTTTTCTTCCTGAACATTACATCACTGCTTAGCCTCTCAAAGTCACTTGAAATCCTGAGTTTGTCACGGTGTCCTGGTCTCCCCTGCCAACTTTGTATTCTGTCAGTGTTTATTTAACATCTTCTCAAAGCTCCTAATCCAATTAATTTTTAAATGGTAACTATGTCCGGGACTGTGGCACACCACCAAAGACCTCCCTCCAGATACCAAAATGCACAAGTCCGCACTCTTTGGCAAGGGCCTTTCGGAAGTCAGGAAGCCCCCACCTGGGCTGGAATTCCACCCAGGTCAGAAGCTCTGGCCTCCCTGGAGGATGTGAGAGCTCCCTCACAAGTCACCTTCAGCTCTGACTCCCTCTCTGCCCTGTGGCTTCCATGTTCTCCTAACAAATGAGTGGAATCTGAAAGATTGTGCAAGCCCAGCTGAGTCCAGTTCCTGCACCCTGGGACGGCAGAGGGCCAGGGCCCTTTAGCCAAGTTTTACTGCAAGTCCGTGAAGGGCAGTGTTGTAGAGGCCCTCCGTGCCAGAGCCAAGGTAAACAGGCTGAGCCCCACTTGGCTGAGCAAAGTGGATAGACTGGGGAAGCCAAAGAGAAGGGAGCTTGAAAGGGATGGTTGGGAGGGAAACTTAGGCAGTTCTCAATTCTGTGCTACCCTCATGGTGGCTTCCAGAAGCCTTGAGAGGGACTGTAAGGGCTGTGCTATGGTAAAGATGCGGGCTAGGAAGCAGATGGGTTTGATTCTGAATGGGCAAAAGAGCATTTGTCCTTACTTCCAAGCAAGGGTCAGCTCCCAGGCACAGAGAGAAGCTGCATTCCCAGCCGCAGCGCCATCCCCAGCCCACCTATCCGCTCCCGCGCCTTGGCCAGAGGACCACCCATGTCTGCTCTGCTCTTAGTAGAGTCATTCAGACATGAGCATTCCTTGTTTTCCCTGCATGTTACCTCCCTGCTGCCTTTTAACTTTTCTTCATGAGGCAGCCGGGTGGCAGTGAAGCGGCCAACTCTTGACTTCCTCTTCCTCTCCACAACCCTGAGGTTGTGATCTCAGGGTCATAAGATCGAGCCCCTCACTGGACTCTGAACTTAGGATTCTCTCTCTCGCTCTCTCTCTGCACCTCCCCCTGCTTGGGCTCGCTCTCTCTCTCTCTCTCTCTCTCTCTCAAAAAGCAAACAAAAACTTAAAATGTCTTCATAATCCTAAAAGCTACTAATGGAAGTGAAATGAACAGCTTCATGTTGGAAAATCCATAGGGGGTCATTGACTGTGGGCTGGAGTCACAAACGGGAGCATGTGGGCATCCCTCGAGGGGCTTGGTAGCAGATCAGGTGATTTGCTGAAGGGAGCCGAGCAGAGGGCAAGGGCAGCTGGAATGCAGTCAGTGGGTTCAGACTGGCTGGAGCTCAGAGGCAAGGGAGCCATTGAAGTCAGGCATGGAGCCCTACACAGGTCCAAGAGCGCCCGTGGCCTGTCCTGTCCTGCCATTACACTTGAACACAGTTCGTGGAGTCATTCAGCCCAATTGTTGGTCAAGGAGCAGCCTGTGCTGTATGTACCTCACAGCCCACTGGTTAGGTTTACCCTGCCCAGTATCACCTCAAAGAAAAACATTGATTTTACAGCTATCAAGCCTCGGGCCACAGAGAGAGCTCAGCAATCCAGTTCTGTGGTCTCTGGGAAGGTTCTATGGTGCCAAGCTGCCAAACCATCCCAGCTGCTGAGTTTCAGTAAACGGCCCTCTCATCAGTCACCTACCACATGCCAGGTGCAGTCCCGTAAACTGTTTCACTTCATTCTGTCTCCAAAATCTCTTTCCCTCCTTTCACTTCCACAGGCAACTGCTCTCATTCAAGGCCTCCTGGTTTCTGTCTAACTTCTATAAAGGACTCTGACCTGATTTCCCCCACTCATTTGCAGAAAAACCTGAGTGAACTTGTGAATGTATGAATCTGATGAAGTCATTCTGTTCTGAAAGACTTCTTGTGTCCCCATCCCTTTGGGGTAAGGTCCGCTGTTTGGCTTAGCGTTTAAGGCCCTCTGCTGCTGCACCAGCCCACCTCATGCCCAGGGCCTCCCTATCTGTACTCACCCAGAGTGGGCACACTGCCTCACATCCCTTCATGCCTTTCCATGGGAACGTCCCCTCCATGTGCCTTCCAGGCAGTCCTGATTCGTCCTTGTGATCTCCAGCATCTCCCTTTTCTCCCTGGTCGTTCCAGACAATGCCCACCACCATGGTTCCACCACTCCACGATCACCCACGGGCGGTGGAGTGACTCTATAGCTTGTGTCACTTTTCTCCTCTTGCACTCACCACACTCCCCTGCAATCATTTCTCTCCTTCATTTTCAGGGAAGGAGATATCTCTCTCAAGGGGGAGAGAAGTAGTTCTTGGAGGAGGGGGCTGGAAAAATCTTACTTTTTTTGTTATAAAGCACAGATCTGAATACAATTCATAAATATATACACAGAGTACCTGTGGCATTAAAATTTCATGGAGAGCAGGGGAAGATAAGGATAAAATATCAAAAAAGATTCCTTAGAGCCCAATAATGAAAAATAGGTTGAGAAATACAGAATTGATTTGTTCATACATATTACTCACTAACTGGACTGTGAACCTTTTGTGAGTCTCCAGAGCTGATAAAATGTTTTGAATAAAGTTGAATGTTGAAAGCATGTGTACTTGAATGAATTCTCCCAGTAATCCCATGGGGTAGCATTACTGTCCCTTGGGGGAAGTTAAGGAAACAGGTGCTAAGTGCGCCTCCCCCACCTCCACTACCAAAGTTCCAGAGTTAGAAAGGGCTAAAGTAGAAACATTTTAAATTCAGGACTTCTAGAGTCCAAATCCAATGTTCTCTTATACTTTAGTATAATTGATATAATTTACCAAAACAAAACAAAACAAAACAAAACAAAAAAAAACAGAACAATATGTTTCCCAATTTACCTTCAACATTCAAAAATGCTCTGGCTGGGATAACCTAACCCAGTCTGAGTGCCTAAGAACAAGCTTGGAAAATCAAGCCTGTGGTCTTGCAGACTCAAGCAAAGATGCCCCAGCACTTTGCTGGGTTTGGGTGAAGATGGTGACCTTCTACCCAACTCAGGAGAATTCAGAATATAACCAGGTATAGCCAACACCTCCCACTTAGTTCATTACCTTGAGCCTTGCAGTTAATACAATCAAATTAAATTTTTTAAAAAATCCATCCTTAGAACCATCTTATACTGTTGGTGGGAATGCAAGCTGGTGCAACCACTCTAGAAAACAGCATGGAGGTTCCTCAAAAAGTTGGAAATAGAGCTACCCTGTGACCCAGCAATTGCACTACTGGGTATTTACCCTAAAGATACAAACATAGTGATCCGAAGGGGCATGTGCACCTGAATGTTTATAGCAGCAATGTCCACAATAGCCAAACTAATGAAAGAACCTAGATGTCCTTCAAGAGATGAATGGATAAAGAAGATGTGGTGTATATTACAATGGAATACTATGCAGTCATCAAAAGAAATGAAATCTTGCCATTTGTGACAACGTGGATGGAACTAGAGGGTACTATGTTTAGCAAAATAAGTCAATCAGAGAAAGACAACTATCATATGATCTCCCTGATATGAGGAAGTGGAGATGCAACATGAGGGGTTTGGTGGGTAGGAAAAGAATAAATGAAACTAGATGAGATCAGGAGGGAGACAAACCATGAGAGACTCTTAATCTCGCAAAACAAACTGAGGATTTCTGGGGGTAGGGAGGTAGCTTGACGAGTCACAGACCTGTACCCCTGGGGCTAATAATACATTATATAATTATTAAAAAATTATTAAAAAATCCATCCTTAATCCCCTCCTGTGTATTGAATTGAGCAGCATAGGGCTACTTTGCCCTAGGAGATGAGGGTGGTAGAATAAGAAAAGAATACCTACAGTTGTAATGCAAAGTCAACAAGATGACAATCATGAGAGAGATTTAGGCGACTCTAAGCTAGGAGATGAGCTACAATGGGAAATAATGAGGACAGGAATGTTATTAATAAATGTGCTTTCCTCTTTGAAAGCAAAGCAAAGCAAAGCAATGTCTATAAAAATGGTTTATGAGTAAATTTGCTGAAGCAGGAGGAGCTGAGTAGCTCAAACCAGTATTTTATTCTTTCCAAGGTCAAGATGAGGTTTGAAATTGGATTTATGGGTCTGTTTGTTCAATCAGACTCTTCACTTTCCACTTCTGAGCTGAGTAAAAATCCCTACTGAATGACAGTTCATCTGCCTAGGATGAAACCTTTTGCTTTTAAACATAAATACTTCATACCAAAAAGTGCACTGATCATAAGTGTGCAGTTAATGAATTTGCACAAAAAGACTAAACCCTTGTAACAACCACCCAGATGAAGAAATAGAACATTATTGCATCCAGAAAATGGTCCTGGTTATACCATAGATTAGTTTTGCCCTTTTTGAACTTTAAAGAAATGGAATCATACCATATACACTCTGCATGTCTGATTTCTTTTGTTCAATAATGTTATCTGTGACATTCATCCAGATTGTTGCAAGTAGCAATAATGTGCTCATTCGCATTGCTGAAAGCATTTCATTGTGTGGATTTACCACATTTATTTACCTCCTCTACTGTTGATGAACATTTGGATTGTTTCCACTTTCTGGTCATTATGTACAGTGCTACTATGAATATTTTTCCTACATGCCTTTTGATGGGTAGATGTGCCCATATATACTTAGGAATAGAGGTACTAGTTCATCTGGTGTACATGTGTGCAGATTTAGTAGATTTTGCCAAAGACATTTGAAAAGTGGTTTTATTGACTGTATAACAATAGTGTGCAAGAGTTCAAATATTCCAAATCCTCCCCAATACTTGGTATTGAATGTCTGTTTCATTTTAGCCATTCCAGTATCTGTTTTTGAAGCTCATGATTTCAATTTGCATTTTTCCTGATGACTAATGGAGTTAGACATATGTTTGCTGGCCATTTGGATTTTCTCTTTTGTAAACTACCTTTTCAAGCCTACTGCACATTTTTCTGTTTAGATATCTATCTTTTTCTTATGAATTTGTAGGAGACCTTGATATATTTTGGATACAGGTCTTTTGTCTTGTATATAGTTTGCTAATATTTTCTTCCGATGCATGACTTCATTTTTCAGTCTTTTAATGGTATCTTTTGATTAACAGGAGTTTTTCTTTTCTTTTCTTTTTTAAGATTTATTTGTTTAGAGAAAGAGGAGAGGGGGGAAGGGAGAAGAGGAGAGAGTCTCAAGCAGACTTCACTGAGCAGAGTTCAGTGTGGGGATCAGTCTCACGACCCTTAGATTATGACCTGAGCTGAAAGCAAGAGTTGGATGCTTAACTGACTGCACCACCCAGGCACACTGAAATTTTTCTTTTTTAATGCCCTGTAACATCAGTTTTATGTTTAGCACATCATAAAATTTATAAATGCTATTAATGAAATCTTTACCTTTCCCCTGCTCATGAAAATAGTCATCTGATTATATTACTGAGTCTTCCAACCATGAGCATGATCTATAACTTCCTTCTTTCAGGTCTTCTTCAATTTATCTCAGTAATGTTCTGTATGTTTTAGTCTAAAGATTTTGCTCTCTTTTGTTAGATTTACATTCAACTTTGGGCAAACTCCAAGTACCTGTCTTTCCAGTTTCAAGAGACATAAAAAAAGAAGTCTAAAATATGTGTCCTGAATTCAGAATGTTTTGGTGCAACTGCAGAAAGATAAAAGATGGAATATTAATGAAGTTGTAATTGTGTGATGTAGGCAATGAAAAAGAGAGAGGCAAGCAACCAAAATGGGTTGAAATTGTTGGCAGAGATGCCTGATGCAGGATGTTAAGAAGGTGTGAAATGGACTTGCGGCATTGAATGGCATTTGCAGAGTGGTATGGAAGTAAGCATTTCAAGGGGGAAACTGGAATGAGCTGAATTCTAGAGGTAAGAATGAACATAGCACGTTAAGGGGCTAATAGGACACTGGTTGATGAAAGTGTTTACTCTGATTGATGAGTAGTGGGAAATGAGATGAAGTCTTGAGCTGAGAGGCCCTATGAACAACAGAAGGAAGATTTTCCAGTCCATTTCGATGATGGAACTTGGCATCCTGGCCCCTGGAAGGGAGCTCAGCAAGTATTTACCCTTGCTTGACACTAATTGGAAGCCAATTAAAAATTTCCTAATAGTAACTCCCACACTCTCACCCTTGAACCAGACTACCTATCCAAGAAGGCCTCCAATCTAAACAAAAACAAAAACAAAAAAATCTATTTCTTATAGAATGTATAATCCAGAGCCACTTTCATAGTAACCCAGAGCTCATGGCCCAGCCAGAAAGCTTAGAGTCAGCATCTACCACCAAATGCTTTTGAGAGGGCTAGAGCTGTAAAATCCAGTAATGATTACTACTCAATGCACACATTCTGTAGCAACAGCTGGACTTCCCAGAAGAAATGGGGCTAGAAGTCAGTATTCAAGTCTTAGATCACTGGTTGGGTTTTTGATGGTCCATTTCCTTCCTAACTTAGGCAAAGTTAAAACCAGCCAACTTAGGGCAGCTCCAAAACTCATGGAGGCAGGTCCTCAGGCCTCCTGGGAGCTACTGGAATGAGTAAGGCATGGAGTAGCCAATAATGAGTTCAAATGATAAGATTCCTAAATGGGACAGGAGTATGCATTTTGCCAAGATTTATTCTAATTTTGGAACCCAACTGGAAACTTCTGAACGTCATGTTCTATTTGGCTCTGACAAAACACAGCTCTCATTGCTTTGTGTTTATTTTATCCTTCAAGATCAGAGCATAATTTATTTGTAGTTAGATTTTTGTGTTTAGCACAAACCTCCATTTAGATAGAAAAACAAGCTGATATTTTTTTTTCTTATATGTCCTTGGTAGGGGGGAAGATGTACAATAGAGAAAGGTTCCACTAGAAAAATATGCATACCCAATATAGAAAATTTACGCAAACAGAAGCACCCAGAGGAGAAATATTTTATCAAGCCTAAAGTATAATGAGTCCACAAACTTGGCACAAAACAATAGAGATTAGATCCAGAAAATCTTCAGGACTCTCCTACATTTAGGCAGGACTGCATCTTCTCTAGCACCGCCTCCTTGTTAAAATTTCTTACCATATTTAAACAAATATTTTGAGAAGAAATATTATAACTTCCCTTGGTACTATGTTCCCTAACACTTCAACGCTATGTCCCAAATATGAGGATGTTTCTCTATCAGTACCCTCAGTGTCCTCTTTATCTCACTTTTCATTTAATCTCAAAAAATTTTTTTGGTATTTATTGGTACAAAACCAAATTTTCCTGTAGCTAAAATGCACTAGGGCCTACAGTAAAACAAGCATTGAGAAGAGTTGGGGATGAGATTATATTTATCGGGACTCAGAAGCTCAATATAAAATAAGACTCCCTCCCCTCCCTCCTTCCCAAAAGGAGACTTACTGGCTCAGGTGGCAAGAGCCTTCTCACTGCCTCCAGTTAGAAAGGCCTCAGAGAAGGACTCTGATTGGCTGAACTGAATCATGTGCCCAAGTCTGGACTAATCACTGTGGCTGGACCTGGGTGGTACACCCAAGTGGCATGGACTCGTAGAAAGTGGATTTATTTCCGGGAGAAAGGGTTTATAGATGATCCCTTAGGGACATTTATAAACTGACAAATTTGAAAGAAGCAAAAAGAAATGTTTTCACAGTGTATCAGATCTAGTACATTCGGATTTTGGAGAAAGCATTATTTCTTAAAGACAGATGAGGTTGTTAACAAAAGAGCACTGATGAACCCTGAGACCTGCTCTAGAATGTATAGCTCTTTTCACTGCAGACATCTAATGGGCATCAAGAAGACTGTATAGCATAATGGCTAAGCATATGAATATGCTATACAGTCTTCTTGATATCTCAAAAATTCTTTTGAGATATGAATATGCTTAGTCGGATACTAACTAACTCAAATTCAAATCCTTGCAGTGCCAATGGCTAGCTTTGGTATTTGGACAAGTTACTCATCCTCTTGAATGAGTAAAAATAAAATTTACCTCTTGCGTTATTGTGAGGATTAAATGAAAAAATACACATAAAATCCTTAGTATGGTGTCCATCACTTAGAGATGAGATCACTAAATATTTAGTCCAGATATTATTGTTTTCATCATAAGTTATATAATTACTAAGTATCTATTATTAATATATACACTATATCATAATATAATATTTATAATTATGATTAAATATTATTATTAATTAGAGCACCCAGGAATTTCAAGCCTGGAGAGGTCTAGGATGGGTGATAGTGATAGTGTTCCATTCTGTCATCTTTCTGGAATAAGAAACATCTCTCTGTACATCCTCTCCATTTATCTCCAACCCCATCCTTTGCCTTAAAGTTATGTAAAATGTCTTTCTTCTACCTTCCATAATTTCTCTTTTTATCCACTGAGGCCTGAAACACTAATGGACCTGGGTAGGAAAAGCAGGGTGATGGTGCCCTTGATACTTGTTTTAATCTTTCCAAAAGAGACTTCACAGGTAATTGAAGTCCAGGAAATTACAGTCTTAGGAAGTGTCCGTGCCGTGAGCAACAAAAGATAACTCCTCAGAGAGATATCAAAACAGTTGACCAACTTCTGGAACCAATTGGCAAAGTTAGGTGTAACCGCACAAGATTGCATTGCAAAGGGGAAGCTGTGAGGTCCTCTAGGAAAAATTGGAGTCTTCAAGGCTGCACTTCTACCTTCTCATTAACTCTGTTATATCTTACTTTTCATAAAACTTTCCATTGAAAGTTCCAGAAAGGGAGATGTCTCAAGAGAAGTCCTTTACTTCAACTGCAGCTGTCAGGGATCCCTGTTGCCTGTAGACTAAGAATTTTTTAATCAGGGAAAAGAGTGTGAGACAGGAAAATATGTTACCATATGAATTTGACTTCCATGCTCTACTGAATGTCCATGGAAGCAGTTACTCGGGATTCAGTCTTTTTTTTTTTTTTAAGAAAACGTTTCATAATGTTTTTTCCTTTCTAATTATGAAAGGCAGATACAATAACACCTTATATTTATATAGAACTGGTCTTTGGAAAGTGCTATAAATAATGTAATTCTTTCTTTCTCCAGAATTCCTTGTGGAAGCAACATATTTTCCTCACACCACTTTTATAGATTATATAGTCTGTCAGAAGCATTATGGGGGCCAGAACCTGGGTTTTCTTTGGATTTAAAATGAGGTATTAGGTTTCCTTTCTATTAGAAAAACAACATTTCTACGCAAAAGAAAGGGAGGAGCTTTTATGCGTAGTGCTCAAGGTAAGTGCCATGGGAAAGAGCTCAGTTTAAACTTCTTGCTTTTCAACATAATCAAATCATCATTTTCCAATTTTCTTACAAACTTTGTATAATCAGAACATTAATGGTATAGATAGTATACAGATATATTATTAGTATTAGAGTCTTGTGTTCATAGTAATGTTGTCTTGTTCTGTGAAACTCATGTGTGTCCAAGGTCACAATATATTTCTTCCTGTGGGTTACACTAGCTTTTAATTTTTTTCTAATTGAAATGTAATTGACATAAAACATTTTATTGGTTTCAGGTGTACAATATAATGATTCAATATTTGTATATGTTGAGAAATGATGGCCATGGTAAGTCTAGTTAACATCGGTCAACTTACATAGTAATAAAATTATTTTTTCTTGTAATGAGAACATTTAAGATCTACTTACTGTGTCTTAATACAGTAAACATTTATTTATCATTCATGTGACAGTACAGTGTGGGTTCTCCTACTCAGCCCATGATGGCTATCCTCCATGTAGTGATTCAGGGACCCAGAGCTCTTCCCGTTTTGTGGCTTCGCTATCCTCTAGCATAGCAATTCTCAGCCAGTTCTAAGTAGAGGTCAGGAATATGCAACGCACAGGTCAGATCCTGCAACAAAGGATTTTCTGGCCCAAAATCTCAGTAGTGCCAAGGCTGAGAAATACTGCCCAAGGGACACATTATCTTCTGTATCCAGCCAGCTAAACAGGGACGTGGAGGAACAGATTAAGATACAACCCCTTTGTAAATGCCTTGACCTAGAAATACTAGTCACATGATTCCCACCTAAATATAAGAGGGGCTAAGAAATTAGTTCTGGTGGGCAGCTGCTTCCAAAAACAGCTCTTTTTTGGGGGAGCAAGAATTTTTAGTGAAAAACAAGCTAACCTGTCATGGGGTCAATGGCAAGATTTGAATTGCATATTTGCCTGGCTACTCACGACACTGTTGAAGCATCAGTATGAGCTAATAAAGCCAGTAATATATAAATGCAACCCCGAATTTCTCCTTGGGCTCCAGATTTTCTGCCTGATGTCCTGTTTAATATATTATTAGTTGTTACAAACAACACAAAGAGAATTTTTGGTCTTCTCACCAAAATCTTACTTCTCTCTCATCTTTCCTACCTCGGTGCATGATGACGCCATGCTCCTCCCCTCTGTCCCACATCTACTTCAGTTGTTCTGCAAGTCTTTGCAGCTCTATCCCCAAGATCAGTGTTGGCAGGTGCTACCGTGGACCAGCATTTCTAGCCAGAACAACCACAATAACCTTCTAACTGGCCTCTCTGTAACCTCTCCTTTCCCACTACAGCCTGTTCATTCATATAACCAAAGTGTTCTTTATAAACTATAAAGATTATTTCATATACCTGGTGCCTGATTACTCTCTTGAGTGCCTTGGAACATTCCCCGGTGAGGATCATGTGAGACCCGTTTACTTCACTCCATTGTTCCTCCGAGGTCTGCATACCCCCTCTTTACCTTCACAGTTCCCTGAATTTGATACTGGCATTGGTTTGGTGGTTTCTAGATTCACCATGGTCCCTTCTTTGTACCCTTCTAGCAACATGGCATAGTATTGTAAAATGGAGGGTCAACTTGTCAACCTGGGGAAGCTAATTTGTCTGAATCTATGAACCTCACCGTAGCCCTCAAAACTCATCAGCATCTGGCCTGTGACCTTCTCATCTCCTCTCCTGCTGTTCTCCACCTATTCACTTCACTGTAGACCCTCTAACAGCAGCTCTTGGCCTCAGAGCCTTCATGTGGCCTTTCTCTTGGGAGCACACATGCCTAGATGCTTGCATACCCCCCTCCTTCTCATCATTCCAGCCCCAGGTATTATCTCTTCAAAAGTGAAACTCTGCTGAAATTGCTGTTACCACCCCTCCCCACCTCTCCAAACCATATATCCCATCTGCCTGTTTCAGTGTCTCCAGAACACTTACCACAGTCTGGAGCTGATTCATAGCACTCATGTGCTTATATACTATTTGTCTACCCCTGGCCCCAGAATGAAGCTCCATGAGGACAAGGGCTTTGCCAGTCTTGTCCATCACTGTATCCCCATCCTAGAACAGTACCTGGCATGAGGAGGGATTAGTATATACACATAGTCATTGAATCTGCGAGCCAACAGGAGAATAATGGAGCCCTAGAAGAGCAGAAAGTGGCAAGTATCAGGTCTTGCTCCAGCTCTGCTATGGATCTTGCAGGTTCGCAAAGTAGTCTCACGCTCCTCTCCTATAAACCTGTTGTCTTACCCAGGAAAAGGGCTAACCACAAAGGCATCCTAGAAACACAGTCAGGAGTATCCTCAGACTTAGCCAAGAATTCTTTCCAGGGTCTGCACACTGGCTGCCATTGGTGGGTCACTTTAGAAACCTTTGTGTACTTGCCCATTAGTGACTTCTTCTTCTTTTTTTTTTATGATCTTATTTATCTATTTGACAGACAGAGATCCCAAGTAGGCAGAGAGGCAGGCAGAGAGAGAGGGAGAAGTAGGCTCTCCACTGAGCAGAAAGTCCAGATATGGGGCTCGATTCCAGGACTCCGAGATCATGACCTGGGCTGAAGGCAGAGGCCTAACCCACTGAGCCACCCAGGCACCCCCCATTAGTGACTTCTGACCTGCTGTCCTTCCAGGCCACAGATGGAATTGCCAGTACTAGGGGAGTGTTGGAGGCCATTCGAGGAAAATCATTATAATTATTATTGTCCTTCCCTCTCCACACTTGATCTAACCTTTTTTAACTTCTTGTCTGGCATGTCCAGGCTGCCCTCTCACCTTCTCTAATGGCCAAGACTGTCTGTGCTTTTGAAAAATGTCATGGTCCCAAAAACAGATCCTCAGCCTGACGCATCCTTGGAAGGTCCCCTGGGCTGGCCACCTGGCTGTTTCCTGGGGCCCACGTCAGGCTGAGACACTGCTTGGGGTGCACACATGGGTAGCAGCAATCTCCCCTTCGATGTCCTCTTTCATCCCTCTGCACTGTGCTTTACAGACTGACTTCCCCATTCCTTCAATTGACAGCTATTTACTGAGCACTGAACTGGGCTTTAAAATGGATACAAGCAGAGGCGCATTTACTGTGAAGTTGGTAAGTCTTAAGCTTGCAAGACCCATGGTCACATGGGTTTTGCAAAATTGGCAATAGTGAAATATTTTAACTGAAATCAGTTCACACTATCCTTCTGCTCTGACTTCCCCTTCACTCCACTAACCCCTGTGCAGCAGGGTTGCCACAGCATTTTTGGAATTCTGCTGACGTGACGGTGAGTCGGAGATACATTTGGTTTGGATTTAATGGAATATATATATATATATATATTTCCCCCCCACAGGGATGATATTTTATTAAAAAGTTACATGGCAGTCCATCTTTTGTTTTTGTTTTTGTTTTTGATTTTCTTAGATTTAATGGGATATATTTTTATGGTTCACAGTCATGGCTGCATATAATAGTTACGTTATTGCTATTCAGTTCCATGTAGGATTGCTTTTAAGAAATGCTCCGGGAACCCATGACGCCAACCCAGCCAGTGTCATGATAGGAAGACACACAGCCAGATGTCCTTCCGCGACATAAATGCATTATGCAGAATCTGGGAATACATGGGAAATGGAGGATCACCCATGTTTGAGATTACGAAGGCAGAACCTGTTCTGTGGGAATTCCTCCAGTCATTAGACATGTAAAATCGCATACAGGGATTCCAATTCTCACAGACATTTAGTAAAAAAGGAAGTTCTGTCTGTATGCGGGGCACCAGCTCTGACAGAAATAGTACTATAAACAGAAAATATGTCCTTGTGTGAGTTGTTTACACATCCCAACTATTACATTAAACATTTTTAAAAATGGTTTTGATCAACCATGTTAGAGGAAAGACTTCATTATCCTTCTATTGTTTTTTCTATAAAATTATTGTCGTATAAAGAGGGGAGCATATAAAGAGTATGGAGTCAAAAAGGTGTGGGGAAAACAGTATTTTTGAGGTATGTCAGGCAGTTATTCATAGAAACAGTAGGCTGCTTGGGGGTTGGAGGGTCGCAATGTTTGTAGTGTTTGTCAGTATTTAAAATTTGTAAATTTATTTCTATTTCTATCCTTAATCTGAATAAATATTTGATTTTCTTAAATGCTCCCACAGTTGTTAAGCTAGCTGGGTCGTCTCCTGGATACAGAACCAGAGGAGGTGCTTCTCTTTCTTAAGGAGCTTCCAATAGACCGAAAAATAATCCCCAATAAACTGGACTCTTAACAATCATGTTTTTGAGGGAAACGAAAGGGCTAAATTGTGGTGTGTGTTACAGGTCAAATTCGGCGACTCTACTCTTTCCCTTTGGCCTTTGCCATCAAGAGGAAAGCGAGCAAGCATGACAGAGCTGAGCGTTACTTTTGATTCAAGTGTCCTAAGACAGGCCCTAAGAAGGGAGCTCCTGGTCTTCTTGGGTCAGTCACTCTGAGGGCTGAGGCCAGCAAATTGGTCCCTGGCAGTCTCCAAATACAGTCAAGTCACAGTGTCAATGAATATTGTCAATGAATATTCTCTCTGGAAGCCTGCATCTTTTCTTCCCTTCTTCCTTCCTTTTCTTCCTTCCTGCATCTTTCTTCCTTCCACAATGATTATTCAACTGATTTCCAATCCTTCAGTGAGCGTTTGACTGGGGGAGCCACTTATGGTAGAGCTGCAACTACAAACTGGGTACGAGGCTGCCCAGCCCTACCCTTCAAGCCTACACAGAGCTTTTTGCAAAAGATCCCTGCAATGAAGCCAGCTCACCAATCAACTGGCGACTGTGGTTACCATTTCATAAAAGAAAACGAAGCACATCATGGCTTTCCTACAAAAATTAACCAGAAATGTAAAGGGATTAGAATCCGAACAGTGTGTGAAGCAGCCAACAATTAATCATTTACTACAGGGTGGGTGACCTTTTCATTGAAGGTAACAGGTATAATTAAACAGCCTCTTGCTGAGTGGGTGTTGAAACTGAAATTCTCGAGGCCTGACTCATGGCTTTCTACCTGGTTCCTGGCTCCTTCTGACCTGGTTGGGAGGCAGGTTGCCTCGAATAACAAACTCTGGGAAATCCCAGCCTCAGGCCTGTCTCTGAAAACACTGCATGTGTTTTCCTTTGTCATTTAAAGTTTGTTTGTGTGCTAGGCCAGGAGAAGCCAGCAAGCAGGTACTTGAACTGGGTGGAATGAAAGCCTAGGGATCCAATAGCGCCCTAGACCCATTGCCAAGGCCAAGGGAGGGACAGAGGTCTAATCACAGAAAGTGGCTGCAGCTGCACTCCAAAGTTGTCATTATTGTCTTGCTGGAACCCCTGAAACCTTGTTTATTTCCTGTTTCAAACTTCCGGAGATGTACCACGCAGGACAGTTAGGAAGGGCAGTAAAACCACGGTCCGGGTAGGTGGGCTAGCCTTTTGTGTTTCATTTGGGTGGTGCCATATTCGAGATTAGAAAGTCCAAAGCCAGCCTGGCCTGGCAAGCTCCTTTTGATCCCTGCCTCCAGGACACCCTGCCCCCACATCTCCCCACTCCTGGCCTTCCCTCCGACCCCATGAAACCAGAAACTTAGAAATGATCAAACTGATGACGCTTAGTTCGGAGTCAATGTTTTTCTTAAGTCTGACATCCTCAGAATCTGATGGCAGAGAAGAAGGAAGTGAAACTGTATAGTCTAAATAATTTGTAGTTAAAGCTGAGATTTATGAGGGGAATTACTGCACAGAACTTGGTTTTGCATGTCTTTGGACCTGGAAGCCAGATTCTCCCCCTTTGACTGCCCAGATGTGTCTCTCGTGGCTCTGTGGCATGACCCTTCCAGGGTAAGGGAAAGCTACAAGTGTCCCACAAGCCGGGGGGCCTGGGTCCTGAGAGCCCAAGGAGAATGGCCACGCTGGTGTGTGCGGTAATTAGCATGTGGCTCCTGAAGATGAAAAAGAAAGACTTTGTGGTGGCAGGGGAGGAAGCAGAAGGAAGGAAAGAAGGAACCACAGACTGTGAGAAACACTCCCAGGGAGACAAGGCCTGGGGGAATGCAGGATGCGACTTAGACCTTTGGATCTTGTCTGCCACTGCCCCTTTGACCAAGAGGTAGGCATTCCAGTGGGACCATTTTCCGAGCCACAAGTTGGAGTCAGATTCTACTTAGGTCAGGCCCTGCTAAAATTCATTTTGAGTAGTCTGAAGACCTGAGCAGAAGAAAACTGAAATTCTAGCATCCTTACACACACACACACACACACACACACACACACTGCTTTATGAAGTTACAGGGCATAGTAAATTAATATAACACACTTAAAACAGTACCTAACACACAGTAGATGCTCCAGAAGCATTATTTGATTTGCTGCTTTAACTATGAACGACTATTATTACTGTTACTGTGTTGTGACATTGCTTTCTAAGAATTGATTTTGGACATAAACATGTAGGTAGGAAATCCCACCCATATTCTTGGTTTTCTCAGTAAGCACACATGAGTTGGCAAAGCAATGAGCTATAGGAGTTGGTGTACCCGGTGGAGAGTGCAGGGGCAGCTGTGGGAAGGGAAGGCAGTAGGAGGCACGCTGAACAGGGGACTAAGCCTAACAGACTGCTCCTGTAAAGTGCCTAAGTCCCCACTGTAGGGGAAAGAGAGAGAGGTCAGGATCTGAACCTCACCTGTGAATCACCTAGCTGTGAAAATTACAGAGTACCGCTGGGCCACTGGTTCATCTTTTATAAACGAATAGGATTAAACCACCTCCCAGGGGAGGAGCAGAAGGCTAAGCGACTGTGTGGGGATCAGCTGGCTTCTGCAATCTACTCAACACATACAATCAGTTACAATTCATATCCACACCAAATCGGAGGTAAATGATCCTTTGGGCTTTTCTGTCCTCTTTCTGTAAAGGATCTCAGGACTTTATCCAGGTGGGCCTAACCTAAAGAAACACCTGACTTGGTCCTTTTCCTGCCCAGATCCTTTTAGCACCTTCCTCCATGTGTATTCCTTGGCTAGTTGTGGTCTCTGGTTTGTCCCCAATGGCCCCACAGTACCTAGCCCATGTTGTTCTGCCTGGAGCCATCTCTTCCATCTAGGATGAGTTTCCAATTACAGCCAATTCTCAACGCTTTTAGTTCAAGATTTAAGAATCATCACCTTTATCATTTTAACCATTGCAGGTCCCAAACTCATTTTTCCTCAGTAAAATGGGAATAATATCATAGAGTTGTTAAAATGGCATCTTTTTATTCAGTTAGCACAATGTTTGCCACCTGTATGTAAAAATATTTTAATGTTATTTACAATCATCACCATCATCATCTTCATAACTCAATTGTGCTACTCTTTAAATCAGCTCCCAGAGATGTCCTTCAAAATCACCTCTAACAGTTTCCCTTCACACCAGAAGTTGGTTTTATGAATCACCCTGATGTCTGGCAAGGAGAAGACAACTTTCAAGTGGAGGGTTACAAAGAAAACAAAATGAAAACAAAAAACGAATTCCCGAATGATGCAAAACTCATTTACTTTACGACTACTTCCTCTGTTCCACTTGAAACCTACTCAAGCATAGTCTCATTGTTGAATAATTTAAATGCCACTCAGGTAGGAGACTTTAGGGAGTTAACTTACCTCCCAGGGGCCAGCTGGCATATTTATCTTAAATTCGTGATGGAACTAACACAGTCTCATTTTAACATGTTACCATTCTAGTCCTCTTGAGAGCTATTTAAATGCCATGTTTAGGCAGCACAGAGAGGCCCAGATTCAGTTCAGACGAGGAGGTGGACACTGGTAGAAATCAAGGGCCTTCTGTGGACTGGGTATCGTTGGAGCTAGTTTGTAGATAAGTTACTGCTGGGATCGTGACACTTGGGGTCAAATCTCAGACCAGCACACAACGCAAAAAAAGGGACAACCCATTCAGTTGTAATGTAACTGGCCTGGCATGAGGCGGCCCGGATGGCACCTTGCACGGGAGAGAGACCCTGTGCTCACAGACGGGAGCACTCCTCTGTCTACAGGAAGAAGAGCATTAAGCCCAAGGAGGAGGATTTCCCGGATGTTGTATTGGTCTGCTAGACATCTCCCCTGAGATTAGGCAATTAGCTTTGTTTTGATTCTGCGATCACTGAGAAACCTTCTAATTCTTTCTTCAGTCACCCCAGACACCTTAATTCCCAAAAGGGATGCCCTGGATTATGGGAATGAATATTTCAGTTACTGGAATGGTAGCGGCCATCTTTGTGTAGGAATACATTTGTTTTGCAGCCTAGACATCCATCGTCCATGAGTTTAGCCTGCTGCAGCCCCTCCAGGACTAGTCAGCTCTGGGCAGACTCGCAAAATAGAGATTCGGCATCAGAAAGCTAAGAATCGAACACTCAGTCAGTCAATGCTTCCTTAGGTTTTGTCGTGCCACAGCATTCCCCTCTGTAAAGCAGGGGAAAACAAGAGTGCCTATTTTATATGGTGGTTGTGAGGACTTGTGATTTAGTAGATGTAGATTATTTGTATGAATGTATGTATATGAAATGATTTTACATGTGGAAGAACTCAGAATGGTGTCTGTTATTCATGGCGACCCCATGAGACACTCCCCACCCCAAGTACCCTGTAAGAAGCAGCCACCTGATGTCACTCTGCCTTAGACTTTCTTACGTGGCCCTCAGAGTACTTCAGCTGCTGAAAACTAGAGATTTCAAATAAAAGCTATGCACAACGTGCCCTCACGGGCCTGTGACCTGCAGTCACATGGGGCCTGCACTTAGTTTAATGCTGGGCTCCTGCCATCTTGAAGTTCTTAGTAATTTTTCACAAAGGAGCCTCACATTTTTATTTTACACCGGGCCCTGCAAATTATGTAGCTGATCCTATCTCTCTGGGACCAAGGACGAGCCGAGCGGCCTTGGGAAGGCTACTCCCTTTCCAGATGGCACTACTCTGGTTCTGTGGATGTTGTGGAGACAATGATGAGAGAAGGGGGATGAACCCAGCCACAAACCCAGGCTTGCCAGTGAACAGAGTGAAGCCTTCTAGAATGTGTAGCCATGTGTCCTGGATGTTGGCAATAAATTCTCTCTCATGGGTCTCCGTAGACTCAAAGAAAATAAAAAACTCTGGATGTGCTTCCCATCCCTCTCAGTTCCCCCAAATAACAAACATATTTGGTAATTCAGAGTGGAATGACTTGAGTTACTCAGAGATAGCACAGAAAGCGCCCGGAGGAGTACCTGGTCACAGCTGAGAAACTGGGAGCACAGTTGTTTGGGCTGGAGCCTCCCCAGGGGAGACTGTTGCAGGGGAAGGGGCAAGAGGACCGCTTCAGACAAGCAGCTGAAGCCAGGCAACCTCCCAGGGGACATCCCAGTCAACCACAGGAGTGCTATCTGGCCTCCAGCAGTGCACCCACATGGGCTGGGACCCTGCACTGGCGTTCTTGCAAGACATTGTCTACTCGGGTGGAATTCCCACTAAATTCAGGAATGAGAGTTAGAGGCAGAGGGTTTTGAAGCCACTGTTACAAACTGTTCCCTCTTTGAGTTTCTAAGTTGAAGGGAGTGGCCCAAGGAGAAAGGATTCTACAAATTCTCTGTCTCACCGTTCTGGTATGTATGTACTTTGTTCGATTCGATAGTCTGACTTTGACACTGGAAGACAGGACTTGGTAGCTGTAAAATCACTTTTCCATGACCAGGTTCATTCCTATCAACTTCTCGCTCCGCATCTGTGACCCTGAAGTGAGGGATGGAATTTACCAAGAGTCACCAGAGGCACAGATGGATGGATGAGCTTTTTGAAATGCTGCCTCGGATCCCCTTTTAGAGAAATCCATCTAAATATCCCGTTCCCAATAATTCCGTTTCTTTGAACACTTTGGTTCACTCTGTTCTGATTTTAGAATCTAGAAATGCAGCGCAAGATATTTCTAAGCTGGGAACTTGCCATCCTGTTGCAGGAGTGCAGCAGCAACCCCAGAGGGAAATTTTTCAAGGCTGCAGAGAAAACAAGGGCTGGAAGAATGTTTGTTTATTGCCAGCTCTCCCCGCAGCCACTTACATAAGAGCTCGTGCTGAGACAGGCTGTCCTGCCCAGACCCCGGATCAAGAGTGACACTCCTTGGGACCACGACAGAAACAATGCAGGAACCACACAGCCACGGCCCGTGACGCAGTCCAGGAAGGAAAACCAAGTGCTGTGTGGCGATTAGCCCTTTCACAA
Source organism: Neogale vison (assembly GCF_020171115.1). Lineage (NCBI taxonomy): Eukaryota > Metazoa > Chordata > Mammalia > Carnivora > Mustelidae > Neogale > Neogale vison. The sequence goes on along the minus strand of NC_058095.1, from coordinate 111,659,814 downwards.
TGGCGCGATGGTTTCCTGGGGTGTGTTCAAGCTTGCCGGTTGGGGCACGGTCTGCAGGAGGGGAAAGGCTCTGTGAGCGAGATATGGCTGAAGAATGGGGTCCTCGCATTCCCATTTGGGAGATAAAACAATGCACAAAACTGTGTGCTCTGGAGGGCAGAGTCAAAAGTTCAGCTATCTTCTGACCTCCCAGACCCATTCTGACTTCCAAGCTACATAAATAAACACTATATCCAAAGCTGGAAGCTTTTCAAAAGTGTGGACAAAATTGTGTAGATTTTGTTCAGCTGTTTACTGCACTATATGTATATTTTTTCTTCACAAAACAAACATGAAAAAAAAGAAGTCTGCCAGGAAAAAAAATGCAAAAGCCTTTTACGGCCTGCCTTCCTCCGTGCTGTTACTGAAAAGCAGATGTGAAGGGCAGGGACGCGGGCCTGTAATCAGGCTCGTGAGGCAGTCCTAAAGCAGTCTAAACTATTCTCAAAAGCCTCCCTCTCTCCGAGACGACGCGGCCTCTTTGTGTAGACTGTTCCAGGCTTTCCGTGAATATCAAAAAAACATTTTCCATATGTTTTAACTTAACTTCTGGTTTAAACATGGGCCCATTCGTCCTGTTCCTTCCTTAACAGCCTTCGTGAGTAATTGTCCACTTACTTTGCTGCTTGCCGTTCATACCTGGGTGTGCGTTTTTCCTGCACCAGACACACCGAACTCTTAGCGTCTGTCGTCACAAGTAAGGTTGCTGCTTGTGGCACTGGAATGACGAGTGGAAATTAGCACAACCTCACACATGAAGGAGATACGCAGTCAGCATTTTGCTGTTGGAGTCATCTCTCTCTTTCTCTCCTTACTTCTGCTACTTTTTCTGCTTCTCTCCCTTCCCCCCTTTTTCTTTTTTTCCTTCTCTCTCTGCTGCCAAAACATTGTGCTTACCAGCGAATCTGTGGAGTATTCTCTAAATCTCCGATTTACACGAAACAAGTAACACCATGTCCACAAAAAAGAAAAACACTCATTTTGAGACCCCACCTTTGGCCTGAAAGTATGTGAGTTTGGAGTCATAATTTATTTTAACCCAGCTGAGGTCCAAAAGGAGCAAAGGTAGCGGGACCCCATGCAACATCTGTGGATTCCATCCCATTGGACCTCACACATAAAAATCTTTCTCACCTGCATGATTTCCTGTCCTTTTTTTCTCCTGACTCTTCCCCAAATCATCATGGACAGGCTGAACTCTGAAACTAATAGTTTCTGATTTGTAGTCCACTTTTCAGCATCTCTAGGAAAGAGCAAGCCTGAGAGAGGCCCTAAATTATTCAGGACTCATGGACTACGAATGGAAGAAACACATCTTAAACCAACTTAAGCCTAAAAGGGAAATTTATTTGTTCATATAACCAAAACATTAAAAAAGAAAAAAAAAAAAGATGATTGGATTGAGGGATATACTCAGCACTCTTATTCTCTTTCTTTTTTGCTCTTGCTTGATGCCATTTTCCTAGACTAGATCCTCTATGGAAGTGGGGATATGGCCATGGGCAAAGGTCACCTCCTCATAGACCATGACCTGAGCACATAGGAGTTTCCCCTGCTTCCCTCCCATGGGCTGGGGAAAAAAATCCAAGATTAGATGTTGACTGGCCCATTCACTAAGGCTAAACACATAAGGTTTGTGATCAACTCTCCTAGGCATGTCTCCCACATGGCTGGGAAGACAGGCTACATCTGTTGTCAGAAGGGGTGGAAATTTCTAAGTAGATTAAACAGCAGGTAATATAGCATCTGAGGAAAAGAGAGCTCTGTGAACCCACCAGGTCTGAGGGCAGATGACTCTTCCCTATCCTTGCAGTCTCATATGTGAGAGTTAAATATGACATGTGGTCTAGGGGTTCTCGGACCCTTTACAAGAAGATATAACAACAGTCAACATCCTACCATCAACAGCGAAAAGATGGGGACATTTTGTCTGATTTTCCTACCAACACCAAGAAGTAATTAGAGATGAAATTTGGGATTCACAAAAAATTGTAGCCTCAGAGAATTGGAGAAGATCTAAAAGAATCTAGATGATTTCCCATCTCTGGCCCGAGCTTTACAAAGTCGGCAAAAGATCTTGTAGAGGGTCTTGCATTAGGTGGGAGGCTGGACAAAGAAACTCTTAAATGTCCTTTAGTCTGTGAGAAGCTGTGAGTCTATGAAGCCATCCCAACTAGAAATTGGTTGATTTTTTTCCTTAAATCCTTCAGGACATTTTTTCACACCCCCACTCGTACTGATTTGACTGATCAGCAAGGCTTGTTGTAGGGAATTCCATCTAGATGTCTCATATAAATATCCACCCTGGAAAAGTAAGCCCATAACCTTTAAGCCTGGGAATCCTCAGTTCCTTAGAAACTAGTAACTCTTCCCTTGGTCCTCATCCCATGGTAGCCAACATTTATAAGCCTCCTTTTCTATAAATTTTGACATTTTTAAATTCCTTTTCTTTGTGTCTTGACTATATTAACCAGATCACAGCTGAGAAGAGATCCTTGAGGTTGAATACAGAGATCTAGAATATCTTCAAACTAGCTTTTTCTGGTTATAGAGAATTAGAGAAGTCAAGAAAGCAAGAGAAAGAGTTGATCTTTGTTCTCATTTTCCTATCCCCTTCCTGTGATAGGCAGAAAAATAACCCCCAAAGATGTTCATGTCCTAAGCCCTGGAAACAGTGAATATATTTTGTTATGTGACAAAGAGAAGTTCTGGCTGCCTTTAAGTCTACTTGAAGATAGGAAGATTACCCAGGGGAGCCCAATGTAATTCCAAGGGTCCTTCAAAGTAGAAGGAGGCAGGAGAGGAATGGAGTGATGCAGTGTGACACATTGCTGGCTTGGAAGACAGGAGAAGGGAGCTATAAGCCAAGGAATTGAGGCAGCTTCTAGCAACTGTAAAGACAAGGAAGCAGAGTCTTCTCTGGAAGCTCTAGACAGGAAGGAAGCCCTGCAAACGTTTAGATTTTGGTCCCGTTAGACCCCTGTTGGACTTCTGAACTGTAGAACAGCAAGATACTAAATTTGGGCTGTCTAAGCCACTAAATTTGGGCATGTTTGTTACAGCCACAATAAGGAACTAACACATTTCCTATTTCTTTCACATGTGTCCTGAAGTGTTAGGTTCTTTAGGATTCCAAGTGCCAGAATACAGCAAGGCAAGATAGTTCAGCAGAACATCTTTGTTCATATTCAAGGAGAACAGGCTTGACTATGGCTTTACTTTCTGACTTTGGGTAAATCAGTTTCTCTAGTCCTCAGTTTCCATATCTATAAAATAAGGTAGTTTTATTAAACAGCCTCAAGAGCCTTTCTCCCTTGAGTTCAGAGATTCGATGTCCTTGACCTTTTCTTAATGGTGTCAAATGTTCTGCAACCCCCCTGCCCAAACACTCCCTCCCACTCTCCCACTCCCTCACCCTCATCACAGCTCACAGAAGAACATTTGATAAGAAGAGAAGGTCCATGGCTCTTTTGGGTCCTACCCCACAGTGGATGAATGCAGAAGTGGTCATAGCAGGCATAGCAGCTGCCCAGTTTCCTACCTGTACTCGGGCAGAAAATACCTGGTGCCAATAAGCACCGTGGGGTCTAATGTGCTAGAGAATTCCTAAACCCAGCTGATGACAGAGGTCCACCTGAAGGAGGGAAGACTCTGTTAGCCTCGAAGGAGACGTGAGCTTTGGGTAAGGACGTTCAGTGCATCAGTAGTGGAAAGAGGCAAGGCCTGGAGTAAGCTAGGAATGGTGCATATACCAGGCTAATAGAAGAGAAGTTTTTGCAGTGAACCTAAAGACAGAGTGACATATTAAAACCAGATGGTGGGGGACCTTGAGAAATTCTAGGACAAGGATGTAAAGACTGAGGGAGCCCCTTAAGACTGCATTGCATTTTGTGCCCTGTCCTATCACAAAGCTTACTTAGTAGAGCCCCAGACATATAATAGATGCTTAACACAACAGGTGCTCAGTATCTGTTGAATGAATAAGTGAAGCATAAATATTTTTTTGAATAGGACATTGCCATAACCTGAGATGAATTTAAGGAAAATAAGTGGGACCTCAGTGTGCAATGTGGATCAGAGGGGTCAGGATGGACTGTCTGGATAGCAGTCAAGAGTCTGCCAAACTAATTGAGACGTAAGGGTCAAGCTGGGCCATTGGGCAGTGTGAACTGAAGGGAAGAGACCCGTGTGCCATTCAAACTTTCTCTAAACCAGTCCAGCTGGGAGGATGTCATTTTCATTCATGCAGATCTCCAAGGAAGGAGCCCCCCTCCACCAAACCTCATGAATAAGAACAATGCAATAGCCCAGACAGGCCAGCACACACAGAACAACATCCTCAGGCAACAATCTAAGCATCTGTAACCCACATCTTATTTTTGGTAGAAATGACCACTAATCTCTGCAAAATTATTCTCCCTGTAATCAAAGCCGGCTCTTAGTTCACCCTTTCCTTCCCTCGACTCAGCCACTCTGATTCCCCTAACCACTTTCCAAGGCCCATTCGCTGAGTCTTCTGGTTACTAGTGTTCTTCTCCTCTGACTGCTTTCCAACCTCCCTCTCCCTGAAGGCATTTACCTGAATCAGAAGACCAGTTTTGCTCCAGCCACTTTTCCTCATCTTACAGGCCTGCTTTTTCTCTAAGCAGTTGGCAGGGAGCACAGCTCTGCTCCAGGGCGGCCTCGCGGGAGCATTGCAGTTATGTCTCAAACCCAGCCGGCCAAGGATGCAGACTTTCCTGGCCTAGGGGAGCCCCCCCAGAGTTCAGCAAGAAGCCCACCTCCAGACAGCGTCTGGCCTCAGATCCCAGAGGAACTCACCGTCATCTTCCTCTTCATCATCCTCTTTAGGCTTTCCTATCTTTGTATCAGCCAAAGGCCATGCCGGCAAGGACAGAAGGGTAATTGATGGCCTTAAAGGGATATCAAAGTGCTATTGAGCAAAACCACAACTCAACAGCCTCGCAGGTGCTTCCTGCAACAGGGAGGGAAAAAAGTGTCTTTAGAAAGCCCTAAATAACTCTAGGCAGGGATGTCAACTTGACAAATGACTCTCAAGAAATAGCCCTGTTGTTCTCTGGTGTGTGATTCATCCCAGGCGGTGCTGGTGTGGGGGGCAAGGCCCAGCCGTGAGTCCCACAGTTGTCACTTGGGGCCGCTCTTCAGCTCGCTTCTCAGGGGAACTAAGAAGCACTGTATTGGGTCCCTGGGCTCAGGTCCTTCTGACCTTGTTCTCCAGCGGTTTTATTCCATGAATCCTGGATTGGTGCTGATTTGGAGCAAGCTGCTTTAAGTGGAGGGCAGGCACCACGGAGAGACTCACTCTCTCTGAGCATCGGGAGGTCTCCTTCCCTTTGATGTTAGCTCCCAGGGCTTCTCGCAATCATAGCAACAAAGACAGTGGCCTCCTCAGGACAGAGACCCCCTTTCATCTCCACGTTCTCAGTTCCTCAAAGAATGGGCTTAAGTGCTTGTCAAATGGTGGACTGAATAAGTGAAAATATCCCAAGTCCAAGAGTCAGGATAGCTAGTTTCTGATCTTGACTCTGACAACAAGTAGCTGGGACTTTGGTCATGTGCTAAAGTTCTCTGTTCCTTTTTATCCTTGTATGTGAAATGAGAAGGCAAGCTCTCAAATTCCCTCAAACTCAGACCGGGAGGTACAGAGAAGCCTGCAGGGGCTGGCTAGAGTTTATACTGGCTTAGGGGAACAAAAAATTCTAATTCACCATTACAATTAACACCCAATTTTTCTGCATACCCAGCAGCAGTGGTAAACAAAAGCACATTGAAAACCTAGGAAAAAGGTGCATAATAATTTCAATTAGTAGGTAGGCCTGGAGGTCCTCTCCAGTGACACTAGATGTAGGTATTGTGAATAGCGAGTGGGCTAACGTGGAGCCATGGACCCACACCTGACATAAATACAGCCCTATCATTTGTCCCAAGTTTATTAGGTGCTCTTCACCAAGGTGTCCCAGCCACCAAACTATGATATGTGTATTCTTTGGCTTATAGTGTTTCTTCTGTGAAACAGCACAGCAAATACATTGCCCAGGGAAGGCTATCCTACCAGCAGAGGCGATTTTGTATGTGAGGTACCAAGAGAAGACTATACAAGATGGGATGTGTGGTTTGTAATGAATCATGGATATGTTCTAAGGAGACTGGCCAATGTGTCCCAACAGGGGGCCCATTACTCAAAGTGATCATATGATTAATTTCCCCATGGTGGTGGATATGCTCTGGGTTTGAATGTCCTTGGTTTTCATCAATGGAAGCTTTGTTAGTGTCAACAGAAAGCAAGACAAATGTTTTTGAAATCAAAGTCTGGTGGGTGCCTGAGTATGTGCCCTCCTCTGAAGATGGTAGTAATCTTGAGACTGAAGAATTGAGTGAATTGTCTTTTTTTATGGAAGGACATTTTAACAACTGTAATGAAGGGTCACAAAAGTTTTCCAAAGTTTTAACAACCCCAGTTTCCCTTCAGGGAATCATTGCAGGTTCTTTTTGACAGATCACTGATGCTCCATGATCAACTGAGGTTCCTTATGCTGGAGAAGTCAGTTAGTGAGGATTCCAACTTGCCCTTTAACTTCCCTTGCCTTTGGGGATAGTGTCTTGTTACTTTCACACCTTGGCTTGGCTGGCTTGGTTTGGCTTGGCTTGAGCAGGTGCCATGATCTGACCATTACCCCACTCCCCCTACAAATTCATATGTTGAAATCCTGACTTCCAAAGATGCTGGTATTAAAAGGTGTGGCCTTTGGGGCTGCTTAAGTCAAGAAAGGGGAGCCTTCATTAATGTCATTAGTGTTCTTATGAAAGAAACCCAACACTCCTTAGCCCCTTCCACCAAGTGAGAATACAATGAGAAGTCTGTGACCCAGAAGAAGGCCTTCACTAGAACCTAACCATGCTGGCACCCTAATCTCAGACTTCCAGACTCCAGAACTATGAGCAGTAAATGTTTGTTGTTTATAAGTCACCCAGTCTGTGGTATTTTTCATAGCAGCCCGAACAGACCAAGATAGTGGGTCTGACAGGAAGGGGCTTTGTTTAAGCTGTGGATCTTTGCCAGAGTCTGGTATCATCTGGGGTATGGAGAGACCTTCCCACTGCAAAGTTAGACAAATAAAGGAAAAAAGAGATACTCTCGCTCCAAGACTTTGACACCTGCCCACATACAAACACACAGAGACAAGCATGCACACGTGCGTGCGCCCATCACTTGTTAGCCTGTGAGCCCACTTGAGTTCATTAACCTCCCTGAGCCTTGGTTTATTTGTTTATAAAATGAGGAAAAGAAAAGGACCAAATCATAGTTGTGTTTCAAGAATTAATGGAAAAAAGAGATACAGAAAGTACTTACTTAGCACAAAGCCTGGAATATTCTAAGTTCTCAATAGATGAGAGATGATTGTAATAACGGCAACAATGAAATCCCCTCCTTCCTGACAGAGAACCTTCAGCTCCTCGGCACTCTACGGAAAGTCAGAGCTGACTCCACTTGGATTTTCCGTGAGGTTCACCATTAGGCAGAAGTACAAGGTAAATTATGGGCCTTCCTTATCTATTGCTACACATAAGAATTCCTGGAAGAGGGACGCCTGGGTGGCGCAGTTGGTTGGACGACTGCCTTCGGCTCAGGGCGTGATCCTGGAGTCCCGGGATCGAGTCCCACATCAGGCTCCCAGCTCCATGGGGAGTCTGCTTCGCTCTCTGACCTTCTCCTCGCTCATGCTCTCTCTCACTGTCTCTCTCTCTCAAATAAATAAATAAAATCTTTAAAAAAAAAAAAAAAAGAATTAAAAAAAAAAAAAAAAAAAAAAAAGAATTCCTGGAAGAGAGACCATCTGCAGTTGTCTGGGTTTGAGGGGACTTGCCTTCTCACTTTATAAATGAGGATGCAAAGGCCCAGAGATCTGGAGAAAGTGGCCCGAGTTACTAAGACCAGAAATCAGCTATCATGACTCTTGGTCCTGGGATCTTTTCACTTACTTTTCACTTTTCACTTTGACAAGTATTTAAACAACCCAGTTCTTTGAGGAACTGGGAGAGGACTAGAGTCTCTGCCCTCAGAGTTCTTTGTTGCTAAGATAGCAAGAAACATTGGAAGCTAACATCACAGGGAGAGAGGCCTCTGGATGCTCAGAGAGCATGTCTCCCATGGTTCCCATCCTTGACTGAATGCAGCTCAACCCAACTCAGCACAAATCCAGAAATCCGTGTGCTGGGTGCACAGGACTGAGCCAAGACATCCGTGTTGAAGACTCTGCTTCGGTTCTTCACCCCTTCTAAGTCCCCCTCTCTCTCTGGTTGAAACTTGAATAGTTTCGCTCCATCCAGTAGCCATGAAGACTTCATTTGCAAAGGACCAATAATTTCATAGTCTTAAAAAAGAGCCAATGTTTACCAAATACCCTCTCACTCATGTCTGTATGAGGTGAAACAAGAGAAGACTCCAATGTCTGTTATCTGGAACTCACAGCGTACAATCGATTTACTAAAACAAATACCCGCTGCAGAGACACAGCATTCACCACCACATGAGACATGGGACTTTTCACACTCAGAGTTGCAGAAGGCATGGATGTCATGTTACAGGTGACATGTGCAGTTTGGGGGTCACCCCAGACTCAAATGCAAGCGCTCGGAGCACAGGGATCTCCTTTGGGCTTGTTCACTGCTGCATCTCCAGAGCCTTGACTAGCACCCAGACATCATGGCCAATAATTAATAAATGAACCAAGGATGAACAATGGAGTCAAAAAACAATCTAGTGACTTTGGACAAGTTACTTGCCTTCTCTGTCTACACCCAGATTCCTCATCTGGAAAAGGATTTTAATTGTCGTGAGGATTATTGGTTTCATTGTATAGATCTTCTTAAAACAGTGCTGAACATGCGCTCCTGGGTGGTTCAGTCAGTAAGCGTCTGCCTTCAGCCCAGGTCATGATCCCAGGGTCCTGAGATCGAGCCCCATGTCAGGGTCCCTGCTTAGTAGGGAGTCTGTCCTCCTTCTCCCTCTGCCCCTGCATTTGTGCACACACACTCACTCACTCTCTCTCTCTCAAATAAATAAATAAATACCTTAAAAAAAAAAGTGCTGAATAATGTTAAATATTTTTGAGTATAGATCTTCCCATTGATTTTACTTTTTCTTTGTCCTCACAGGGGATTGGTACATAATCAGGAATTTAACAGATATATCTAAAATGTATTTTGGTCAAGTAACTATATTAGAAAAGTTCTGAAAGTTTTCTTGGCTGTTGTTATCTGTTTTTGTTTCATTAAAAGGTCAGATGTTCATCAGTGCTTGGTTTTATTCCCATTATTTTATATAAAGTGTGACTTTTGCATTCAAACTCTAGGTCTAGAGCCTAGTCACATTTCCACTCTTTTCTTGGGTTGACCCTCTTCTGACAAAACTGGGACAAGCAACCTGCTAGACATACTGATGGCTCCCTAGTAGTGAGCCCTTCATGAAAGGAAGGCCTCAAAGAGCTTTCCAGATGGTGAGTTGACCATGCCAATCTCCTCTGGCCACTCACTTAGATTCCTCCAAAAACTTCAGCTTAATTAATAACGAAGCGCATGTGGTCTGACTTCCTTCAAAAAACAAAGAAAACGACTAGCAAAATGTGTGAATACCTACCAGCTAATGTGTTATGAGTAACTTGCAGACATGAATTCATCGAATCTTATGAAATAGGAGTAAAAGCAAGTGGCACTGTATTTATTAAAGTTTATTAAAGAGAAGAACAGAAAAAGTCCTTGAGAACCAGAAATGGAATCCAGCCCCCACCTCCTGGATCCACACTTAAGTGACAGCACACCCACCTGAAGTTCTCTATAAAAATCCTGTGCATTGAGTAAACAGTAGTTCCCATATCCAGCTGCTGAATGTTGATCTGGCCTAGGACATTGTATTAGTAATGGCAAATATTTGCACACAAAGAAATACAGCAGAAATAGTATGGATTTTGGACTCCAAAAGACTTGAACTTAAGTACCAACAGTGTGATCTTGAACAGAGTGCCTATCTGAACATTAATGTGTCCTGTACAAAATGGGGTCAAGGATGCACCCCGGCAGTGTTGCTATAGAAATGATGGATAATATCTGTACGCTTCCAGAAGATTGCTTAGTGCATAACCCATGCTTAATAAAGGATAATGATGACGATGATGACAACGATGATGTTGACGATGAGCTTTCCTATTCAGAATACACACTTTCAGGTTAAGCAAACACTTTGCCTTTCCCCAAGAAATGTTAGTACTTATGATAATGTGAGGCGCTAAGAATTTACAGCTTATCAGAGTAGCTTTTGGAGAGGACAAATTCATCCGAACTAAATTGGCTGTATTCACTTGACCATAACTTTCAATGGCCCAAGCCGACTCTTCCATCTAAAACTGTTTTCCTTTCCCATCAGTTTAAGACACACACACACACACACACACACACACTCAATTACCCCAGCAATTCATTTCTCATTTTGGTTTGGGATGGAGCCAGTTGGTAAAAGGGTTCAGAGTGTGTTTATTGCCTCTTTGTTCTCAAGAATTTTCTGGGGCCTCCTGGCAGCTCTTGGATCTTGCAGCAAGCAGCAAAGCCCTCCAGGGTTGCAAAGCCCAGACAAATCCCAGGCTCTGACCATTGCCTAGGGCTGGCATAGAATGGCGGGAAGCTTCTCCCCCTCCCTCCCCAAACTCCTGCTCAGAACTCTGCGCAAACACAGGGCAGGAGCCGAACATTTGGCCCCCTGGGGCTTGTTCTTACTGGTGTTGTTTTGGAGTCTGCCCAGCTGCATCTTGCCAAGCCCCACACAGGACCTTTCCCCTTGATACTGACTGTGAAAGACTCTGGAGTCTCTCTTGCTTGGTCTCAATAAGCAGTTATTTGTTGGAACGAGTGTCTGTGTGCATGCATGTGTATGTATGTGTACGTGTGTGTGTGTGTATGTGTGTGTGTGTGTGAAGCCCATCATACCTAGTCTTCATTAATGACACCATTGGTTGTAGACACCACAGACGCCCTGATTCTGGGAGGCTCCATGGGTGCCTTTCCAAAGAAATTACCCAAATGGGACCAGTGCAAGCCCCCAGGCCTGACCCCATGTAGAAGTCTTTTTCTAAGACTGGTGAGGAAAAAACTGTTCACCCCAGGCTGAGCCACCCCATTCTATGGCCCTCCACCCCTGCCATCATTGGACTGCTTAAACACGTGCTATGGTGGATGTTTTAAAAGATAATACAGCTCAGTAGTCAAGAGAACCACTGTTAGCCTTCAGCCAACTAAGGTCCAAATCTGGCTTTGCCATTTTGGGGAGTTCCATGACCTTGAGCCAAGTACATACTCTCTCTTTGTCCCAGTTTCCCCAAAGTAAAGTAAGCGTAAGGACAATAACACCTACTCTGTAGTGCCGCTGTCAAGATTAAATGAGATGGTGGGTGGAAAGGGCCTGACACATATTGATAGTAAAAAGTAGAATCAGAATGTAAATTGCTGGCAGGCTCAGTCCTCCTTAATGTCTGGGCTTTGTTTCAGTGAGTTCCCAGCAACTCCCTCAAGAGGTTAGACATAATGAGCGTGAATGACTATGGGTTTCTATGGGAGTTGTTATGCCACTGGTACTTTTGCAGCCTTGAGAATGGTGGGATTGATCAAATAACTAATTTGAAAACATATTTTAGGTGTCGGGTGTGGTTAAGGTGTGAGTCTACAGAAATAAAAAGGCCCAGATCACTGTCCTCAAGTTGTACACACAGGATAGGGAGGGACGGAGGGACCTGTTTAGATATTGACAAGGTCTGGGGTGATGCGCAAGGGCAAGGGTGTTACAAAGTGGTGGAGGCATCAGTGGTTTCCTGGGAGGGGCAGCCACAGAGAAGAGTCTTGAAGAATGAATAGGGACTTACTCAGAAGAGAAAATGAGCATGGGGATTCTAGACAGAGTGAGTATGCAAAGGCACAAAAACAGCAAAGAAGATGCCATATTTGGAGAAGGGTCAGTAGTTCTCTGCAGGTGGAACGCAGCGAGAGGCAGGTATCTGACAAGATAGACTGTAGGTTAATCTATTCTTCTGTAACCCTTCAGCTTAGGCCACTTGGTGAAATAAAACACTGATGGGATATCAGCCTGGCATGCCCCCCTCAACCCTTGCCGCAGAGGCAGGAAGACAGGAATGGGACCAAAAGTCAAGGCTTAACTTGATTTAAAAGCTTCTTTCAGCTTTTTCTCTGCTGTTTAAACAAACATCTTCTCTAAGTGCAGTTTCTTCATCTGTAAAATGGAATCGGGGTGGGGTGACTCTTCTTCCGTTTAAAGGAACTTCATGCAAACATCAGTTTCTCATGACCCACTGATGAAAATATTAGGGGCATTATTTGAATAGAGTGGCTGTTCAACATACCCTTCCAGAAGATCATACAAAGTGACTTTGCAGAAATCAGCTTGACTCTTTGCACATGGTAATAGACATCTTGAATGAATTTTCCCACTCTCCTCTTGGCCCTGTGTGATTTTTTTCTATGTCACCCTCTGCTCCCACCTGCAAGATGATGAACTATCAAACCTAAACTATTGCTTCCACTTCTGATTCCTCTGAGAAGGGATCTCACATTACAGCTCAGAGGGAGGAAACACTAGCCCAGCTGTAAGTACTTAACTTCTTCCAGCCAGCCATCCTTCCTTCCTACCCCACCAGGAAAAAAAGAGAGAGAGAGAGAGAGAGAGAGAGAGAGAGAGAAAAGGGCAGCTGAACTCTATCAGAGACTTAAGTGAAGAACCAATGGACCTATTAGGTCATCTGGCCCATCAATGAGAGTGGACTGACAGAGGAGGCTTCTTTTCCGTGCTGGTCCCGGAAAGACTTTTCTAGATTCTGTCAGCAGCAACATTCTCTCAGTGCCTAATCTGCTCTCTGCACCTTCCGAAACCACATTTTGACTTCCTGAAACCATGGCCAGCCCATGCTTCCTAAACACACTGCCGGAAAATCACCTGTCAGAACACCTTCAGGGCATCGTGGAATCCAGGTAATGACAATTCCACTCTTCACGTAAGGAGCCACAGCAAATACACCGGTGTGTTTCATGCCCAAAGAAGTTCCCCAGTGGAAAAGAAAAATACATTCAGTGCCCTTATTTATGGCTGGAGATCCTGGAGCTCCTTTCTCCAAGGCAACCTCAGGAAGGCAGCCCATGTAGTTTGAAGAGTGGGTAAGTGGAGGGACAGATAACCTAAGTTGCAAGCAAATACTTTAATAAATAAATAAATTTATATTTTATATATGTGAATATACTTATAAATTTTTATTTTATGTATTATATAATATAGCTATAAACATAACTACAAATATATTATGTATATTTATAAGTATATTTATACATATTTTATTTATCAGCAAATTCCCACTGACCCAATGGGAATTGACCAGTTTCATACTGTAACCTATTCCCGCTACCAAAAACCAAAAAGAAAATATTTTCACACGAGAAAGTGAAAGATTCAAGAACATGTTTTTTTAAACCCTTGGAGTTTGTTCTTCCTTCTTATTCTACACTTACGCAAAAACTCTTGGCTGTTTGAGTGGTTGCTTCCTGATTCATGGTTGTCCTTCCCTTTGACTCCACTAATTTATTAAATGCCCACTTTGCTCTGGGAATCCAGCATCACACAAACAATGGCATGGAGAGGTCTTTAAGAAAACAGACTCAGCCAGCCCAAAAGGGCAAAACACAATTAAAAGAATTCATTCTGACTAAGCGATTGGAGAAACAATGGTGCAACAAGTTTGTTTTCTTCCATTGACTTCTCCTTGTCTCTGATGTCAGCAGATCCAGCCCTAAACTCACTTCTTTGTAAAAGCACATGCCCAGACTGGAGCTGGGGGAGTTGTGTAGAAAGAGAAGACAGCCTCTGAGGCAGATGTCCTCGGTCAGTTGCATGAACCAGGAATAGCACCCACAGCAGCAGTGGGGTCTTCGAGCGGAACAGAGGCTTCTGACGCAGAGTGGTGTGCCCATCGTGACAGTGAACCCATAAACCTCCTTCTTAAATGAAGACTTCCTGGACACCACCTTGGGAGTGCTAAGCAATGAACTACCTGGGTCTTAGGAGGCTGAGCCATAGACTGGAGGCCATCCCCCCCACCCACTCCCTGAAGTCGGGGATGTGATCTCACTGTTTACCAAACCCCTACACCATGTCCCATCCCTTCCCCTTCTCTACCTCCCACTACAGAGGCCACAGCTTAATGTTCTCTTTCTCTTGCAAATAGACCACAGCCAGATCATCCCACTTTGGCCACAGAAAGCAATTGGAAGATTCCTGGATGCTGCTTTCAGAATAAATTTTTCTGAGAAAAAGGAAGTCTTGGCCAGTACAACGCTGCCATTCCCCCTTCGTGCTGCCGTGAATGTGCCACTCACGGGGACACAGCCACCTGACAAACGAGGTGGAATTCAAACCTGGGTCTCAGCCACCATCAGAGCTGTTCTGCTTGCCACCATGTCCTACTGCCTCCTTTTAATCACTTCTTTGGTCCACAGAAGGAAACCAAAATGCCAGGCAGTGAGGGACAGAGAAAAATGCCCTGGGCGGGGCACCTGCAGAGAGATCTGAGCTCAAGCGCATGCTCTATTCTGGCTGTGTGGCTTTAAGTTAGTCAGTTCACCTCTGTGAGTCTCTGTGATACTGTGATTTGTAATATGAAATACATTATTGGGGTTTTGTCACATTCCTAGTATACAGAGCACTGGAAAACTCTTGTAGTGATGGGAAACCTAAAGGTTTCTATTTTTATGTTAAGGAGATGACTTTTAGAAATGTCCCAGATAATCTAAGGATGGGGGCTGGTTGCTAGGGAGGCAACCCCATGATTAAAGGATTAGTACTTTCAGTTCCCAGACCCTGACCTCCAGGAGGGGAGACAGGCTAAAGATTGAGTTCAGTCACCAATGGCCAACAATCTAGCCAATCATGCCTATGAATGAAGCTTCCATAAAAACTCAAAATTATGGGATTCAGAGAGCTTCTGGGTTGGTGAATACATGGAGGTGCAGGGAGAGTGCCAGCCTGGAGAGGGCAGGGGTGAAGCTCTACGCCCTTTCCCCAGGCTCACCCTCTGTACCTCTTCTGTCTGGCTGTTCCTGAATTACAACCTTTTATAATGAACCAGTAATCTGGTAAGTAAATGTTTTCCTGAGCTCTGTGAGCCACTATAGCAAATTAATTGATGTTAGAAGGGAGTTACTGGAACCTCCAATTTATAGCTGTTGGTCAGAAGCACCGTTGACACAATCTAGACTTATGATCGGCAACTGAAGAATGGGGCAGTCTTGTAAGGCTGAGTCTTTAACTGACCTGTGGAATCTGATGCTATTTCCAGATAGATAGTATTAGAATTGAATTGAATAGTAGAACACCCACTAGTTGGTGCGGGGAGGAAACCCATGCTGGAATTGGGTGCAGAATTAGGGTCTTATTTTCCTGATTTCTGAGAACAAACCTGGGAAACTTCTGATGTCTATTCCAGTGCTCAGTGTTGCTAAAGATTCTAGAATATGGAAATACCCTCCACTTTTGCCCCCATTTCTCCTGATAAGCCACCATATTCTCAAAGTCCTGTTGAACCTACCTGCAATTCTGACCCTGTGGAGGCAGCAAGATGATAACCCAAAACATTCATGGTTCCATTCGTGTTTTTGCTGGACACTAACTTCCTGATGCATTGTGAATGCGAGTCCCAAGGGAGTCCTGGCGAGAACTCCCAACCACTAAGGGAAGGGCCTGATGGCAGGTGGAATTTGTTTCCAAAGATAAGAAAGAAGTCAGAGTCCTTTCCCCCACTATAAGTCAGCTTGCTGGTCTGAGCCCCGGTCTTCTTTGTAAAATCAGGATAGCACTAAAATCTCCCTTATCCTTGTTCCAGCGATGGTTGCTGTGAAATCATGCGGCATAAAACACTGGGAATTCACCAGTCAAAAATAAATAAATAAATAAATAAATTTGTCATTATCTAGGGTTCAGCAACGATCAGATAGACCTAAGTAAGGAACTGATTCTATGCCTGGCATGTAAAAACTTCACCCATCTCATTACTACAGTACCGAGGCTCATTTCAAGGCAGGCAGTGCTACTCAGTTCTATTGACTTTCTGGCCCATGATAGCGGGGGCTCTTCCTTGACTCAAACCAACCACCAAAGGCAACAAAACAACTACAAAGGGGTGAGGGAATGTGCAAAGGAATCTCTTTCTTCAGAGGACAGTCATTAAACACCTCCACATCACCATCCCACCGCCTTCCATCTGACCTCATGGACTGTGGTGGAATCCCATTAAAAAAAAAAAAATTCTCGTTTTTATCAAACCACTTTTCCAGCATGGTTTGTGAGTCACCTGCTTCTTTTAATAGAATGTGTATTAATAAAGGCACTGATACTTGGCTCCATGGTTTCCTTACAGGGGGAAAAAAAAAAAAGTCACCATCCAAAAATCAAATTGAAATGACTTCAACTTAGGAGAGCCAGCAGAGCAGGGATTCAGTTTCTCATTCCGATCTTTTCTCTCCCTTGGTTCTCAGGGATCTCAGACCAAAATGTGCTTGAGCTCTGGAGCTCCACAGGGCACCTAAAGTTTTCATGCGACAGCCTACATCCGTGGGTTGGCATCGTTCAGTGAGACTGAGGATGCTTTTCAGAAACCAAAGGAAGGGTGGCTATTTTCCTCCAACAAACACTGCTCTGTCTTATTTCCATTAGAAAAGCTGTGCCCAGGGAGAATATCAAAGTGATTTTGTGTTGCTGGCTTCCAATATATTTTTTTTAGTTTTTTTGAAGACTTTATTTATTTATTTGAGATAGAACAAGAGTGAGAGAGAGAGATAGACAGAGTATGAGTGGGTGGGGCAGGGGAACAGAGGAAGAGGGAGAAGCAGGCCCCCTGCTGAGCAGGGAGCCCAATGCAGGGCTCCATTCCAGGACTCCCAGATCATGACCTGAGCCAAAGGCAGACGCTTAATTGACTGAGCCACTCAGGCGCCCTGATGGGTTCCAATATTGATCTTTTCACTCTCTCAATGGTTCCCATCCAAAAAATAATCTGACTGCTCAAAGCGTGTTGTTTGGTGGAAGCCGGAGACTTCTAGTCTGGGCTCCTCTGAGGGCCATCTCCTTGCACAAGGAGGTCGGTGCGCTAAGTGCACAATGAGACTGACTAGACTAACAATGGGGCAAGGAATCTGACAGCCGGGTCCGGCCTGAGGTATGGTGCTGACCATCACTCCTCCTCACAACCTCGTGTGACTCTGCTTCCCCGCCGTGTGCCTCCTCAGACAGTACATAGTCTTGGAAGAGCCCACCATTCTCCATGGCCACACAGCTGTGGTTATTCAAGTTGCCCACTGTCCTGTTGTCCGCCACCTGGTAAGACGCTTTGGTCCCAGTGTGAACTCATTCTCAGAAGGGACCCGTAGCATGCAAGAGGAAGTATACCCAGTGGTTAGTGCCCAGGTTCAAGACCACCTCTCTGGATTCAGTCTCTTTTCTGCCTCTTACTCTCTCTGCAGTTATAGGCAAATTTGCTTTTCTCTCTCATTCCGTTCACTGTTAAAGGGCATAATGCTAGCACAGACCTCCCTGAGTTGCTGTGGGGGCTGAATGAATTAATTGGCAGGAAGCACTAAGAACTATGCTGAGCAAAGACGCCTGGGTGGCTCAGTCAGTTAGGCGTCTGACTCAGTTTCAACTCAGGTCATGATCTCAGGTTTATGGGATCAAGTCCCACATTGGGCTCCATACTCAGCATGGAGTCTGCTTGAGATTCTCTCCCTCTGCCCCTCACCCTCCCTCCCCACCCACAAAAGCAGCCTCTCTCTCTCAAATAAATAAATCTTTAAAAAAAAAAAAGAAGAAGAACTATGCTGGGCATATAGTAAACACTCAGTAAGTGCTAGCCATTATTTTTTTTTTAATGTGGAGAAAAGAAAAAACTACCATTTATTGAGTATTGTTCCAGGCCAGGCCCAGTGCTAAGCCCTTTATACTCATTATTTATTATTATTTAATGCTCCCTCAGTGATATACAAGTCACCATGGCCATTTTTACTGAATGAAGAGATTAGGCAACTTGCCCAAGGCTAGTATCCTGAGATAGGATCTGAACCCAGGAATGTCTGATCTGAAATCCTATGCAGAGGCCTGTGTAGAAGAAGCAGTATTGTTGCAAGGGAAGTGTTGCTGGAAGAATTCTGGTGGTGACTAACAGCAAAGCAAATAGCAGAGGAGGGTATTCATGTGAGAGCATCTGCTGGGGAGTACAGGACTCAGCTCAGTAACTGTAGTAAGACAAATATCCTTTTTCTCAAAGATACTAAAGGAAAGTGTGACAGATGCCACAGGTTGACCAACCCAGCTGTCATCTCTAGGTCCATCTCCCTTTCTCATAGAATCTCAATTTTAATAGAGTAACAATTCATCCATTCCTGGGAAATGACTAATAGTCCTCTCGTTCCCCTCGCTAGCTGCTCATATTCCTGTCCTCCCTTACAGCTAGCCACCCAGGTCAGACCATGGGACATATAAGGAACATTTTCTTGAAGACTTCAGAAAAAATTGGTTTCTTAAAAGCCAAAAATCTAGAGTCTAATAAAAAGATGTTCTTTTGCCCTTGCCCCTTTCTTTAAGCTTGGGATGCACATGCGATGTTTGGAACTGCAGCTGCCACCTTGAGATCATGAAGCATGAGAACGAAAAGACATTAACCCTAAGGATGGAAAAAGCATGGAAGGATCATCAAGTGACTGAAAAAATTCTGAGACCACTTAGCTCCAGACTTCTTAAGTAATTAATGTAATTATGAGTTCATTCACTCAATACTTAGTCGAGTGTTCTCTTCCCGACTAACAGAAAGAAGTGAAAGCTTAGCCTAATCAGAACAAAACTCCTCCATCTGCATTCTCATGATCCATGGCATATACCTCGTCCTGCTCGATGTTTCCAAGGCTAGTTGTTTACACAACTTTCCCTTTCCCCTTTTTATAGTCCACCCTAACCCTCCAGCATCACCCATGGAAAGCTGTTTGAAGGAAGGAAGCTTGAATCATTTTTTAGCCACTGCCCTCACTCCCCGAACTCACCTGCCATAGTGACTTACTATACTCTTCCATCATGAATCTTCCATCCTTTGCAGACAGCCCAGCACACACACACACACACACACACACACACACACGTACACATTATGTGCACTCACATATACATACACAGAACAACATATGGTCATGGACCGGAAGCAGGAATCACGGGGCTACTGAACTCCTGTTCAAGGTCTCAATATGCTGGAAAGAAGAGGCAGGGATGAACATAAATGGAAAGAAACTGAATTAAACAACAACAACAAAAAGAAAAGAAAAGAAAAGAAACTAGGAAGCATGGGAAGAGGGAGAGAAAGAAAATAAACCAACATGGCAGCAGCTCAACGGCTTGACACCTGCGAGATTTACAGCATTAATATGCCAGGATGCCTACTGTAATTAGTTTCTGTAAAAACCGTATCTCCTAGCTCAGATTCAATTAAATCATACAGTGTTTATTTGAGAGCTCTCTTGTTACATGATGGGAGGGCTGGCAGGGCCCCAAACTCAGCTAGTCCACCTGTCCCTTGCCTGGCACAATTTATGTGTCCGTCCCACTGTTTTCAGGTAGTCGCGCAGTGAGGAGATGAATAGGTGAGTGTGTGTCCCGACAGGGACACAGGGAAATGCCACGTGACAGCAGGCTGGCACCGACTGATGTCACTTTCTTCAGAACTTGGAAAGGACACCCGCACTGGAAATAGTTAACCCAGCTTTCGATCCAGACCTTGGTTATCTTACCAGCCCTTTGTGTGGAGGAGGCAAAGCAGAGTGAATTATTCCCAAAGATCATCTAAGAACAAGCGAGAAGTTTGTGAGGGCTGATCCTGATGAGGTGGGAAAGAAAACCATCTCATTCAGGAGATGCATCTGTCTGAGATTTCCCAGTCACCATACAGAAGTGCTTTTCACTGAACGCGCTTTCTATGCCAGCCTTCATTGCCTTAGAATGAATAAACAGCCCCTCGAAATGCCCTCAGTAGGAGACACGTGCGCATGGGGCAGGACAGAGAGGCGAGCAGAGCCCTGTGCAGAATGAGAAGACAGAGCTTGCTGAACGACACCAGCCTCGGCTGCAAGGGCAGTTTCTTCCTCCTGAAACTGAAATCAATATTAAATTAAATCTGTGGGCTTCATCCCCCCTGAGTAACTTCCAAGCCTTCCTTTGTGGCCAGTCACAGTTCTTTCACCCTCATCCACTCACTTGTACGGTGTGTGTGTGTGTGTGTGTGTGTGTGTGTGTGTGTGTATGTGTGTGTGTTTCTACACCAGCCAAGTATATGTTCCCCTAGGAGAGAAACAGCATAATACATCAGCTGTTCCCTGTTACTAAAGAGTTAGCAAGAAAATCATCTTGGAAAACTAAGATCTGCAGGAAAGAAGAGTCAGAGATATTCTTTAATTCTGAGACTATCCATCTCCTGCTTTCCAGTCCTGTCACCCGGAGAAGGTCTGGTAAGGGGGCATTGACCTTGGGCAAAATCTGTTCTGAAATGTTACTCTGGGCTTCTGAGGATGCTTCTATCTCCCTGTTGTTGTTCTGGTGAGTGATTATTTGCTGTTGTCTCAATCTTCTAATGCCCTCATTTACTTGCTCAAACTTTCTAGGACACAGTGATTTCTTTGTTGAGGTTGTACTTGAGCACAGGACATAAAATAATAACTTTAAAAGCTTTCCAAGGCTTAAGACAATAGAATAAACTTCAATGCCATTTTCCCCAAGGATATTCTCTTTTCTTTTTAAATCATTATGATTCTTTTCTGCCAATGGGTGGTCCCCCCTGTTCTGTGACTATCCTTAAACCCAGCTTTGCTTCTTCTCTGGTTTAACTTCTGCTCTTTACCCAGAAGCATGAAAGCATCTCAGTTCTAAAAAGGTTCATGGTCAAAGACAAACAACCCAGCAAAGAAATATGATATCAATTAAACTATAACAGAAGCATCATGTTTCTTTAAGTAAAAGCAATCTGCAGCCTCTGAGGCTAAAAAAGCTAATATTACTGAGGCAGAGGATGGAAATTTTGAAAAAATCCAGACAAGAACCTGCAATACAGTTATTGTATTTTGTAGGTGAGGAAGCTGGAGTTTGGGAAGATAAAATCATTTGCCCATTAATGCAATGACAAGCCAAGACTGAACTCTGAGCAGAACTCCCAAATCTGCCTTCCTGCTCACATATCGGCAATAAAACATATTCCCGACTACCTTCTCATGCCTTCTCTCCTCCAATCCCTCATCCCCTCCTGCGGTGCTGAGAGCAGTGTATGGGCCATCCGACCAGAAGCCACAGCTGATGATGAGGGCCCTGGGGGGAGTGACATCAATCAATGTCCAGTGTAAACCTCAACGGCACAGCTCATGTGCCTAGGCCGTAGGGCACCCAGCACGCTGAACATCCTTGGCGACTACTGAATACCATCAAGAGGAAGGGGAGATCATCCTCCCTAAAGAATAGACCAGCACTTACTATTTCATTTCAAAATGGTATCCTATTCCTTGTGGTTCTGTGCAACGGCTTTGCTAAGACCCCCTTAGGCTGTGATCCTAGAAAAGAGATCTTTGACCTCTATCCAGCTAGAAAAGAGGAAGGGGATTATGACGAGAGTAAGGCTGCCGGCTTCATGACCTGGCATGGGAAGAAGCAGAGGACTCTAGTCAGCATGGGAAACACGCATGTGCCGGTCAGACCTACAGCTTTTCACAAAATCAGCCTCATAAGCTGGCCCCAGCCCTGACCAGGGGACAGACGGTGTACTCCAGCACACTCAGCCGGGGGAGGAGTTCCTCCTGACTCTCTCCTAACTGCTGTATTGTCCATGGCACCCCTCTGCTAATCAGGAGCACAGACCCCGGAGACAGACAACCTGGGTTCAGCTCCCCAGCTCTGCTGCTTACTGGCCATGTGACCTTGCATGGTCACATAGTGTCTCTCACTCTTGCTATGAAATGCAGAAGGGGAACAGGACCTTACCCTCGGTAACTGTGCAGGTTAAATGAGACCGTACATGTGAACTTTCTAGAACATCTCTGACTTGAGTCAAGGCTCTCTATATGATAGCTATTTCTAAAATAATTATTATATGGCTTCTGATGACTCTTAGAAAAGGCACCTTCCAGAAATCCTCCCTGAAATCCACCCAGTTCTCCAAAGTAAGGAAGAGACTGAGGAGCCAGGGTCCTATGGCAGATGCTCAGAATGCGAAGCTGTGGGTGCCTGGGTGGCTCAGTCAGTTAAGCATCTACCTTCAACTCAGGTCATGATCTCGGGATCCTGGGATGGAGTACTGCATCGGGCTCCCTGTTCGGTGGGAAGTCTGCTTCTCCCTCTCCCTCTGCCTGTGCTCCCTCTGCTTGTGCTTGCTCTGTCTCTCAAATTAATTAATTAATTAATTAAAAAAAAAAATGAAACTCGGAGCCGTGTGGTAGAAGGCAAGGGGCCCTGAATTAGCTATCATCACCTGGAAGTAAGTCCCCCATTGTCCTACATGAGTCACAGGACCTCCACACATCACAAGATCTCCTTAGATCTCTTCATTCCCAACTGCTATGGATAGACTTGTGTCAAACCAAAATTTATATGTTGAATCCCCAGTGTGATAGCATCTGGAGATGGGGACTTTGGGACATAACTAGGGTTAGATGCAGTCACAAGAGTGGAAGCCCTCATGATAGGATCAGTATCCTTTTAGAAGAGACACCAGAGAGCTCTCTGTCTCCCTCCTTTCTGTGTGAGGACACAGCCAGAGGGCAGTTGTCTACAAGCCAGGAAGACGACCATGTCGGCACCTTGACCTTGGACTTCCAGCCTCCAGAGCTGTGAGCATATAACTGTCTGTTGCTTATGGCACACGGTTTGTGACCTTTTGTCATGGCAGCCCAAGCCAACCAAGATACGACCCGCACCCGAAACCAGCCATCCTTACAGCTCCTTCCCCACGCACAAGCACAGAGAGGGGCTTGCGTGGAAAGGTGAGGCTCCTGCCTAAGATCCCGCTGCAGAAAGGATGTCAAGGCCTGTTGTTATTTAAGGACCACTGGAGTCCATGATTGCAAGGATCCCTCGTGTTCTCGCAGACGCTCTGCAGAATCCATACAGCAGAACTCCTACTTCCACTGGCTGGGAACTCCTACTAGAAAGCGGTTCCGGGGGTGCCTGGGTGGCTCAGTCGTTAAGCAGCTGCCTTCCACTCAGGTCATAATCCCAGGGTCCTGGGTTCGAGCCCTGCGTCGGGCTCTCAGCTTGGTGGTGAGCCTCCTTCTCTCTCTTCCTCTTACCCCACTTGTGTTGTCTCTCTCACTATTTCTCTCTGTCAAATAAATGTTTTTTTTAAAAAATAAATAAAAATTGAAGTAAGTAGTTCTGATGCACACCATACACATAGTAGTAGCTCACATAACTTAAGTTCCCATAAAACTAATGTCTTCCTTTCTTATTTTGTCAGTTTGGTAGGAAATCTTACTGACATATAATATATACTTTACCTCCTTAAAAAATATGCGTGTACTTGTGTGTACATATGCATACATATTCAGCTTTCCTTGATGACATATTGGTGTCATTCTGAATATGAGTAAAACAAGACCTTCAGTCACTTTTAGGTTATGCAATACTCTTCATCTGCAGTACCATTTGGGGGTGCCACATGACCCCCAACTCCCATCATATTCGACATTATCCTCTGCGTTGAATGTGACCCGTCGCCAGCACAGTTCTGAATGGTGCATTATTTCACATAGTTTTCGGTGACAAGGTACTCACGGTGGCTTCATGAGCCCTTCGTGGAATTAAATGCACTGCCCTTAGCGGGCAGCTGCTTCCCAATGGCTCTTACATCTTTCCCCAGCCAGTCTTGCCCCCGGGGGTTCCCCTCCCTGCCACTGGTCATTTGAGTGCCAGGCTGTGGGCACGACTGCCGAGGGGACTGCTTCGAGGGGCCAAGAACGCAGAGATCTCCCAACAGACATCACAGACAGTGAGTAAGAAGCCGTCCATCATCTGGAGATGGAGATGACCACTGCAGATTGTTATGGGCAACTCAATGGCCAAATGCCGCAGCCAGATGCTGTGGGAGTGTCCTGACATCGGAGAAGTCAGAAACATTTCTGTTGAATGCACGCATTGACGGCCCTGATGAAGCAATTTAAAATAATGCATTCTGAGTACACGGAGAAATGGAGGGATGAATGGAGAATGTTCCAGGAAGCCTGGCAACCTGTCGCCGCGGCTGCTGCCGGGCCATGACTGGGTTCCCGACTGGGATCGTTCCTGTACCCAAGTGATTTGGGTCCCGTTCGCCCTCTTAACAAGGCCCTGCTCAGATGAATTGTCTAAATGGTCGTTTCCATGACAACAACTGATTCTCAGAGTGCCAGAAACAGGAGGCAACAACCATGCCGGAAACAGACCTGAAATTTGCTCCTCATGGAGCCAAAATGAGAGTGCTTGGGGCGACATGGAAAGCAAGAGGCGGGGGCGGGGGGGCAAGCCATCAGAGCAGCTCTGTCCCTCTGCCAGCCCTTTTCAGGGAAACCCTGTCACTGTATTCCCTGACACACCTCGCCGGGCTGATCATGTTTCTCAGCTGGCTTTGGGAAATGGCTTACGTACACGGCTCCGACTTCATATTTCTCAGCCGCCGTAAGCCTTGGGAAGGCTGCGCCGTCTCTCAATCAAGTTGAACCGTCATAAAATTTCCATTGTTTGACCACCTCTTTCTCAACTTCTACCAAGAGATTATGTGTAGGGGATCTACCTCATTTCCTTTTATTCTGGTTTTGAGTCCATTCCTTCTGTTGGGGAAAAGTCTTTGTTTCTTTTCAAATGACTTTCGGTTGGCACAGTGTTTCGCTTTGTGAGACTGTCTCGATTTCTCCCCATCTCTCTCTAACGTGGCTCACTTTGTTGCCCCGGAGACAAGATAAAATTCACAGCTCTGTCTTTCTCTCTCTCTCTCTCTTTCTGTGGGCAAAACTGCACGCAATTTTTACGGCTTGAAACATTAGAGAAAAATGACCATTTCTTAATTCCAATATTTTGTCTTTCATCTTCGGTTTATTCAGCTTAGCGGCTCGAGATCAGGTTAAAATTAAAGTCACATTAAATCGCTCTGCTTTGTTTTCCCAGTTCCAGGCACATCTTCGTAGTCAATCCTTCACCAGGATGTGATTTCAAAAATACATGAAAAACAACCATTTATATAGTCGGTATGTGTGTGAATAGTGTGCAGATAATGTGCTCTATGAGCGAGAATATCTTTGCCCTTTAGGAACTCATTAAGCCCAAATAGGGGATGGCAGGGAAAGCAATTCGAATACATAACACAGGAGTGTGTGACAGGTTTTCCTGGGGGCAGGGAGTCTCTCATCTGGGCTGAGAGGAAAGGGGGAAAGGGAGGTAGAGGGGAGAGGGCAAAATGAGGGCAGTCCCCCCAAAAGATGGAATCAATGGAATCAATGCTGAGCAAAGGCCTACAGGACAATGGCACTTCGACCAGTTTGGAAGTCCCCAGAGAGGTGCCCAGCTAGCTCAGGGAATGTTTATTGAATCAAGGAGCATAAGTGGAAGGTATTCGAGGAAAGAAGAAAATACGTAAAGGCACCAAGGCAAAACAGAGCACAGGAGGTCTGAGTTCTCAGGCTGTAATGCTGAGAAACTGAGGAAGCGGGGCCTAGAGGGCACGGCTGGACCACTCCCGCTAAGATGACAGAGAAGAGGCCCAGAATGTCAGACAGAGGGAGCAGGCAGGGCCACGGCCTGGGCCAGGAATCGCCCTTGAAAGCAATCTTTAAGCTTCCTACGTCTTGAGAGGGTGCTTGCGTTTGACACCAGTCCTCCAGGGAGGGAACATTGAAGGACGCCCCCGAGAAGCTTCCGTAGTTCACTGGGCTGACAGATGGCGACACCCTGGGGTTGCGGCTTCTGGACAGAGAGCCAAATTGCCCGGGGGGAGCGGGACAGAGATGATGTGGTGTGACAGCTGAGGCCAGCACAGAGGCCTTCCTTGCACACTGGCAGGCTTTCCCAGCTCAGGAGCTTTCGGTCAAGTTTCGGTCTTCAAACAGCCCCATCCATCAGAACCCAACATAATGGGGAAGGCGGTTCCTCCGTGTCAGGTGATAGGGCACCATTCAGGGCAATGTAGTAGAAGATGGAGCCACCTGAGGGCGGGGCCCACACAGGTTCCCATGTGTCCCAGGGTGCTTCCAACTACTGCCCACTATGTTTTCCCGGGGATTATTTGTTGCCTCTCCTCCACAGCCCATCTGCCATTAAAACTGGACCATGCTATTGAGACATACAGCCCCGAGAAGGGGAGCTACTAACTGTTGGAAAAAACCCCACTGCTCATGCTGTGAATTCCAATTCTTACTCTAAAAGGCAGTAGACTTTGTAAAACTGTCAACAGAAAGCATTTCATCAGGACTCCCAAAGCTTTGGTGGGGGGCGGGAAGAAGAGGAATCGAGATAGGACTGGAGCCTCCTTCTCTCCCCCAGGACCTCCCCTCCCCCTCCACTCCAGCCTTGTGGGCTTAGAATTGTGTCTGAAGGTGCCAGACAGGAACTGCCTACCATTCATCGTGGTACTACAATGAACTCCTATGGTGATGGGAAGGGCCTGGAAAATGACCCTGACAGTGGCCTCACAGTGCCTTGCACTCCCCTGCATGCTCTGGGAGAAAAGCAGCCACCAGGGGCCCCCAGGTTCCCCAGGGAGAGCAGAATCATCTGGGGCACAGAGGAAGACCTGTCACAGAGAAGGCAGGTAATGGATAATACATGGAAAGCAAAATGAATGGACAAATGGATGGCTAGATGGATAGATGGATAGACAGACAGTTGGCTTTGCAGCAAGAAGTCAGAAACCCAAGTCCAAAGTAAAATCTGGGTCAGAAATGGAAGGCCATAGCATGAGACTGAGGATGAAGGGCTGTCAGAGGACATCCACGGGATATCTTTCAATGATTTGCTCCTTACCAAGACCTGTTGTTAGTGAGGCAGTACCCCCTGGGTGAGGACCAGAGAGAGGAGAAATGTGGCAGTCTTTGGCTTCTAGTCACTTGGCTCTTATTCTCTTAGGATAAAATTAAAACCCACGAAGACTATAAAAGTAGTTATTTTTATATGACCCTTCTACCATATAACCATGGGTTGAAAGTTCCATGAGAAATGTCATCTTTAAATCCAGAAAGTAAGGTTACATGGAAAGTACTCAAACATAATATAAAATCCTTGTTTTTTTTTAAAAAAAAAAAAAAAAGCTATATCCTCTAAGCCCTCACCTATTACAACCTTTTGAGTATTTACCTATAAACAAATACTAAGCTCTGTTTACATCCACACAGGAATTCCCCAAGGCGTAATAATGCTCCTGAAATCCCTACTCAAATTACATTTACGTGGAATGGTCCAGATGAAACCACGCACTCCATGTTTGGCCCCGACGCTCTGCAGGAATTCAGTGTTCTTGCCAGAAAGCAAATATACTGTTTTTGTAATTTCATCCCGAGATTCTAGTGCCACTTTTCATACCGCAATGTGAGACGAGCCACACAGACCGGACCAGATTTCGTTTAGTTATAGACTGGCCCAGGAGGAATTTGCCCTCACCCACCTCATGATTGCCTCCGTTACTTAAAGTTCCTTGTTGTAGTAAAATCCAGATTACCCAAAATGTGCAAAGAAAAGAATTGTTTCGTATTTCCAAAGTGAACCAATCAATGGTTACCCAGCAATCCCTTTTTGTTATGGTGTTATGAAAATCTGTCCTAAAACACAGAAACACAAAAACAAAAATATTTCGCCTCTGAGTAACCATAAAGAATATGCACATTTGACCTTTTCTTGATGACTTAGAGTCTTGCTTGGAATAGCTTCCTGGGCACCCATGACCACTGTCCAGTAACAACATCCCAGCCCATCCATTATAAGTTAGGAATTGCTGGCAGGAGTATAGAGTTGCCAGGAGCATGAACTCTGAAGCCAGATTGCTTGATTTACTCCTGGCTTTATGCCTTAGTAGCTGTGTGATCTTGAGCCTCTCTGGGCCTCAGTTTCTTTATCTGTAAAATAGGAGACTAATAACAGCACCCACCTCTCAAGGCTGTTATGGCACTGAAAGAGTTGAATGTGTATAATATGCTTGCACCATACCAGGTCACCTTGTTGGTGTGTAGGTCCCACGACCTAGGGATTTCAGGGACTCCCAGTGGGAAGAGACCTGAGAGACCGTTCTCGGGCCTGGTTCAGCGGAAATGTAGTCTCCTCCGCATCCCACTACCCTGAGTTCTGAAACTTGACTGTCAGTTCTTCTCTTGTCTCCCCCACGTATCCAAGCCCCCATCGTCCTGAAGATGTAAATGCTAGAAACGGGAGGATATCCGTTGACCTCAGAGAGGCCCCTGGAAATTGCATCTCTGAAATAAATACTGCTAACCAAGTGAGGGTAAGTTTGCAAACTTCAATTCAGCTTTCCAAAAAAGAGCACATTTATTTATCTTTGTTGACTCCAACTCTGCACAAGGATTCCGAAATTCAATCTTAGTACCTCTGGAGGCTTTCTGACCTACCGGGGTCATGCCAGGAGCCAACATGATCTTTTGAAGTCCTAGTGCCTAGGATTTCTTAGCCCATGCCAGGAGCAGAAGAAGCCAATTATTACTGGGGCCAAGGTCCCCATTTTCTGGACGCAAGCACCCTGAGAACTCTCTACAACTATTTCTGCCCGAAGTCTCCCCGCTAACGTGGGGTGCGGATGGAGAGGAGATGAGGAGATGCAGACCCGCCCATCTGCATCAGCTCCCCAGTCTGGTGATAGCTCCCCATCCCTCTCAGCTTTCACTTGCACACCCCAAAGAGCCTCATCTCTCTGCAGCCTCAGGAGTTCATAGTCAAGTGTCCCTAAATGACCTGTCTACTTTCTTAGAACGAGAGAACTGGGATAAAATTAGTGACGCACAACAGTGTCTCATTCAAGCTCATTCTTCTACCACAGCACAAAGAAAGCCCAAATATTATCTTAATGCATTACCTTGACATACAAGCTTTGTGTGTTGTTTACTAATTGTTCTCATGAATACTAAATGCAGCAACATAATTCTGGTTTGAATGGAAGGTCCTGGTTCTTAAGGTCCTACCGAATCATACTTTGAAGTTCTTTATTTTCAGTGCACGGCTAAGAACCCTAACTGCTTATATTATCCAGGCGGCAGAAGAAGCTGATCTTGTTCATGAAAGAGTGACAAACATTACAGGTTTCTAACTTGAGGGCAGATAGATCAGAAATATATGTGTTTCTTTGTGCACCTGGCTACATCGCCCCAGAAGGTGAGATTTCAGCCGAAGCAGTTTCGGCGGTTCCTCCACGTCCTGTCCTCGTGGCCGACTGCCAAGAATCCCTCCCATCAGGGCTATTGCCCAACAAGGACAGGGCCACAGCCACCAGCTATGAAGGCACCAGTGTTGAAGGGGCTCTTGCCCACCCCTGCACCACACTGAGTACACACACGTACATGCGTCCAGAACCAGGGATGGGAAGACAGGGACAGGGAGGAGGCCAGCAGGGAACACCAGCCAGAGGCCTTGGCAGGCTCACCTCATCTTATCCAACAATATCATGGCTCCGGTTCATAGACTTTGATCATCTCCAGACTAGATGCATATGCATTCTATGTTTTGATCCTCACAATGACCCAGGGAAACAAAACTGACAGCTTCCTTACTGAGCAAGCAAGCCTCCATGGCAGCCTGAGGGATTTGCCTGCCCGAGATCACTCAGATTGACTGTGCGGGAACTACACAAAAATGTGGCTGTCCCAATTTGTAGGAGAGAAAGATGCTTCCTTTTTTTTTTTGAGAAAGTGTTTTCATATCTACTACATCATGACTCCTCTCCTTTAAATCCAGGAAAACAGGATTATCACTTCATGGGCAATAAAATGTGAAATTGATGATTTGCCCAGGGTGACAAAAACAGCCAGGAAACAAAAGAAGGCTCTTTGGTCTTCAGATCCTTTGCTCCTTCCCCCACTTTCTAGCTGCCCTCCCATGAGCATTTTGCTCCATTCCTTTGTCAGTTGGCAGCCAGAAACATCATCCCCCAGAATCAGGATGAGTGCTTGGCGTCTGCACCAGACACCGTGCTCATTTGGAGAATGCAAGAACCAGTGAGAGAGGATCCCTAACGGGGTTCCAGAACCAGCGGGGGAGACGGACCAGCGAACAGATAGTATGCTGTCAGCCATGAGCGCTATCGTAGTGGCGAGCGCGGGGCGGGGGGTAGAGGGGGGTTGCTCTGCCCATTCGAGGTGGAGGAGATGCATTCTTCCTGCCCAGGAAGAGGGTGGAGGTGATCCGGAAGCTCTCCACAGCATTACCCAAACACAGGAATTAGCTTACATACAACCTAAAAGATGGAAGGACTAACACTGAACCTCCAGCACTTGATTGAGACTCATGAAAATTACAGAGTAGAAGAGCGATCAGCTAGCCTACTGATCTTTTCTACTCCGAACACTTTAATTGAAATTGTCCTGAGTCATGCTTAATATCACTGGATATTTCTTGGAGCCATAACAGGTACAAATCCTCAGCAGCCAAGTTGTTTATCTAAATTCATCCTGGAATGTGTGCCATGCTTGCCATTGTAGCCTCCGCAAGGAACATGAAAAGGCCAAATTTAGTAGCAGATGACAAGTGTCGGGTCCAGGCGTTTCCGAGAAGCTTATGAAATCCTGTCCTGTTTACTCAAAGTCTAAATCTCCCTTCCCAAAACCTGTCCTTCTCACAAGGATGAAGGGAGTGCTCATACGGGGGCTGTTATTTCCTGCAGCTTTCGGATGAGGAAATCAGACCCGCCTGCCTCCCAGGTGCCCGCAGGGGAGGCTGGGCAGCCCAGGGCCGTGGGAGAGGCTGGCATCACCCCTGCCCTGAATGAGCCCTCCAAGCAATGATGAGAAGGAAGCCACAAGGGTGTAAGTGTTACGTGTTTACACAGCACCCTGGCCCTCGGTCTTCTTAAGCAGGTGGCTTTACAGGAAAAGACCAGAGACAGTGGCAGAAGAATGAGACAGCAGACCAGCCACTTCCTAAGGCTGGGTACCTTTTCCTAATGGGACACTATATGCCTAGTGACAGCAGCGTAAGGACAAAGACTGAATTCTTCCCAGCACAGGCAGCAAGAGTAGAAAGCTGCCTCCAGATTGTTGCTCCTCAAACAAGAGTAGGTGTTAATATTTTAAATAGTGGGGTCAGTGATCTTGGGACTCATCAATTAATAAAGTCATTTTTTTTCTTGTAGACACTCAAAAATCCTTTGCATTTGGATCTTTTTTAAAGTTGTGGCTTCATTCAGTTGTGTTATTTTGTAACATTTATGGAGCTCGGATGCAGGCCGCAGCATTTTCTCCGACACTCCCGAGTGGGGCTCGTTCCTTTCTCACCGTGTGGCTGGCGTCCCCAAGGCTACACCCAGCAGGCCAGCCATCTCATTTCCATCTGGTCAACCCCCAGGAGCTATTTTGGGTTTGGCCTGCTTTTAATCCACTTTTCCTGCCAGTGCAGGCTCAGCCCCTCTACTCTCCTGGGACTCTTTCCTCTAAGGAAACCTTTGCAAAATAGTCTTCCCATAGGGCTGGCCTCCCCATCCTCTGCCCTCCCAGCTCCCCACTCCCTCCTCCGCTCGGCTCCCGCCTTTGGCTCCCTCCTGCAGTCTCTCCTAGTGCACCCTGTATGTGCCTGACCTTGGCTCGGGTTTTATTTACTCTGTGCCTGGAGCACACACACATTTGTAGAGCTGATTCCTGCTGGTCCACTGGGCTTTTTCCGGTCTCCAAGGTGACTCAGGAGCTCCTCCCTCACACTCCTGTAGATTCTGCCCCAGGAGAGCTCTGACCCCAGCCTTGCACAGCTGGACCTTTTTTACCTGTCCGTCCTTGACCCCCTTGTGCAAAATTACCAGCTCCTTCTGGGTAACCACTGTGCTTTGTTTACCCTTGCATGCTGCATGCCAGATACATGGTCCATGTCCCGTATGCCTTTGCTGAACTGAATTTAACAGAGCTAGAATGTGTTGGCAGGACAAGATGAGAGACAGGAAGAAGACAGGACTGGAGGGAGATAAAAGAAAAAGGAGCATTTGGTGCAAAGGGAGAAGGCCCCTCGGAACTCTGCCTCCACTATCTTGCTTGACCTTGTATATGGACTAACGCCAAGCGGATGATGAATCAGCCAGAAACAACGATACTTATCTCTCACCTCCGCTGCCTCTAGAAAGGGTTCCCAAGTTCATCGTCTCCAGGGGCCAAGTTAGGTAAGACTGATGTGAAGAAGTGGGCCAGATGTTAACCAGCAGGGGAATAGTGGAACCACAGAAGCACTATGGAGATACCCTTACTGGCCCAGACACTACAAATCCAAACAGCGTGGGACAAGAAGAGCCAGCCCAGGGACCCAGCGTGGGCTCAGATAACCAGAGCAAGAAGCTCTGCATTGCAAGGGACTAGCCTGGAAACAGAACCTGTTTTCCTTATTTTTCTATATTTTATTGGTTTAAAATGCACTCGAAGGTGTTCTTCATAACACGATTCTATCTACTTGCAACCACCATTCAACATCCTGTTTCTATGGGGAAATGGAGTTCAAGTTCTAATTCTAAATGTGAGGAGTGTCCTAGCACCACATCTTTGGTGATGACAGCATTCATAGTGCCAACCTCTGAGGGACAGAACTCCAATAGAGAGGCAATCCCGGGCCCAGGAAGCTTGGGTTCTCTCCATAGCCCTGTATCTATCTCTATAGTTCCCTCATACGTGATGGGGCAGACATACCAGAATATCTACAGAAGCCACATTATCTCCACCCCCTTGCCCATTGGGCATCATTCTATGCTCTCTTTCTCACCTTCACCTGGCTCTCTTTTTTTCATCCTTGGGGGTCTCTGCTTTCCTGGACCCTCTCCCAGCAAGGTTAACTGACTTTCCAGATGTTTCCAGAGCATTATGGACCTCCCCCAGCCTAGTGCTTATCCACACCAGAGTGTAATTGTCATTTGTGGTTAGTATCTCCCCTTTACTGGCCAACGCAGGACTTGTGTGTATCCCCAAACCTGGCCGGGGTCGCACAATCAGTGGTCAGCATCAAGGGAAGGAGCAAATGAATCAATGAAAAAGCAAATGAACTAAGTGGATAGAGCAAACTTTCCAACTAAATCTCTGACCAGGTGTTCTGAAACAGATCATATAACATACTGTCCTATCAAAGGACAGGAACAAATCTGGAGTCCGAAATTCCCCATACCTGCAAGCTTCAATGCTTATTCTGGCTTCACAATAACCTCCATGAGATAGGTATTTTCATTTGTCTTTTACAGAAAAAAAAAAAGTAGTTCAAAGATCAGAAATACCGAATAACTTGCCAAACATCACACAGCTAGTACCTGACTGAGTCCCAAACTCAGCCCAGATTTACTGACTATAAAAACCTGTTTTCCCAATACACCAGACGGGTCAGAGGTTGGGGAGATCATTAATATAGAGGATCATTACACTGCTGCCACCACTCCAAGCCTTAATATTCTAAGTTGAATCAACTCTTAGGAGATGTCAACTCCCAGGTCAGGTTCTGGATCACAGCTGTTTGGTCTTTCACTTCGGGCAGAAGCTTCACTTCACTGTCCTGGTGTTTCTGTGAACACTGAGCAACCACTCCACCTGACATCCCAGACCTGCCTCTCCCATTTCGTATTCTCATTTAGCACATTTTAAAAACCATTAACGGACAGCCTCAAGCCACGTCCCCAAATCTTCCTAATTAAAATGTTAGGGCAATATTTATCATCATATTTTGGTAAATACACAGATGAGTAAGAGAGAGACAGACAGAAAGAGAGAGAGAGAAACTGGAAGAACAAAGCAGTCATAAACAATAGGCTCTTAAAATAACACTCTTTGGTAGAGGTGTCATAATGACGCACATCACTAGAGAAGAGAACAAAATGGAGGAAGATCTCCAGCCAGTCTTCATACCTTATAAAATTACTGATTAAAACAATTCTTAAAGTCACATAGTATTAAGTGACAAGTAGTTTAACTAAAATAGCATGAGTCAACTATTGCATATTCTGTTCTATTTAAGCATTGAATCCTAAGATGGTTCAGGCTACCCGTGTTGTTTCCCGAACTGCTTTAAAATCAGATCTGCCTGCAGGAGAAGAGGTAGAATCACTGGCCTGCAACCCAAGGGGCAGCCAGTTGGCACAAATTCTAGCCCAGGGTCTATAAAACCCAGAGACAGCTGCATGGAAGGGACCTGGGCTGTTCCCACTGGCTGTTGTGGTCTTTGAAAATGGGCCAGCAAGTCTGACAGAGAAAGAAAGCAGATCTTTTCAAAACTCAGCAGCTCTGCACGGTGACATAGGAACTGGACAAGGGCTGCCCTGTTGAATTTGCAAATGGGAATGTCACCACACTTATGAAAACAGTTCCGGGTACAGCCTATGCCACCTACCAGTTCATCAAGTTTGTTTAGAGTGAGAGGTGATTTTATGTCTACCCTCGATCAGACAGAAGGCTCACAAAAAAGCAAATAGCATCGATGGCAAATCCAGTGGTGTTTTCAAGGGGAAAGTGGCAACACACATTTGACAGGGATTGTCTCTGCCAACCAGCATATGAAGACGAACTTAGGCCACAGGGCTCCGCATGAGCTACCACTGCTCAAAACAAGAGGTAGTCTTTTGTAACAGAAATATTTACAGCTGGAGAGCCATGGTTCCAGAAAGAAAATGTCTTAAATGAAACTTTATGCCTTCATAGCTTTGCACTTTCAGATCCTCAAATACTCCATCACTGTTTTCTTTATTCCTTTTTGTCTCTCATGAACTCACTGCCCCTCTGCAAGTTTTAGGAAATCGAATGGCTGCCCACTCGGCAGCTGCTAAAGAAATACGCCATGCTAAGCGAAAGAAGCCAGTTACAAGAGTTCGCACACTGTATGGTTCCATATAAAGGAAATGTCCAGAGTAGGCAAATCCATAGGGCAGAAAGTAGATTACTGGTGTTAAGGGCTGAGGTGTGGTGGGGGGAAGGGGTGGGAGGACTGGGGCATGATAGCTAAAGGGTATGGGGTTTCTTTGTGAGATGGTGAAAATGTGCTAAATTAATTGTGGTGATGGTTATACAACTCTGTGAATATACTGGAAGAGTATATATTTCAAATAGTTGGGGTATATGGTATGTGAATTATACAGCTGTTGAAAGAAAGAAAGAGAGAAAGAGAGAGAGAAAGAAAAAGGAGGGAAGGAAGAGGGAGGGAATAAAGGAAGGAAGGAAGGAAAGGAGGGAGGAAGGAAAAAACACAGCAGCCCGAAAGCAGGAGAAGTGGTATACAATTGCCTCGACTCAACCTGGATCTAAGTTCTCTGCTTCCTTCTAATGTGAGTCGCCCCCACCTTCTCCCTCCCACTATACACACTTACACACATCAAAACCTACACTCCAACCGTCTCAAACAATTTATATTTCCACCCAAACTCCCTGCACTTCTTTCAGCTTTTGCATAAGCTCCTCTCTACCTTGAATGCTTATCGACCCCGTTTCCCACCAAAGGAGCTCCCACTCATCCTTCAAGAAGGCTTCAAATGTCATGTCCTTCAGGATGTCTCTCCTGATTTCCCCTAGTAGTTAATAGGCTCCTCCTCATCACCCCTGGAGGACTGCTCTACCCATGTCATCTGTATTACATGGTAGGGCATTTGTCTCAAGGCACTACAAATTTTTCAATGCACATGGCATCCCCAATGAGACCACAAGCTCGTGAAGGATAAATATGATATTTTATTCATCTTGGTATTGACAAAACCTAGAACCGAGGCTGTCACACAGAGGGCATCTAGTCAGTATTTACCAAATGACCCAACAGCATGGAGAGGTGATACCTCCAGACACTGGTCCTGGAAAGATAACCAGAACTAGCTCCTAACTCCTAACTCCCACTGACAGTGGAAACATTAATGGTTTCTCAAAGAAAGTGTCTGGGTGCCCACGTCCACCCCAAGTGGGAATCCTACCCACAGAGCTCCACGGACCCTACGGATATTTGGGCTGGATCCACACCAGGAGGGAGAATGCAAGTGGAAGGCAGAACGTGTGGTTACGGAGAGACAGAAAGAGCTACGAGCGCAAGTAAAACTGCAAAGCAAGCCTTGCAAGCACGGTAACAAAGCAGTTTGCAGAATGTTTTCTAGGGAAACCAAACTCCATAGAGATTGCTTGATCAGAGCTGTGTCTAAAATGAAGTCTGAGCACTTGCTGATGTCAAGTCTAGAAGTTTGTGTACATAGAACAAGCACCCTGAACAAAAGAAGCAGCCAAACTCACGCTGACAAGAAAGGACAAGAAGGGAATGAAACAGAGAGAAGGTCAACAGAGCCTGAGAGAAGAGGCTAAGAAGTCAGAGAGCCACTTTCTCCATAAACAAAGCCAGAAGGCTATTAATTATATCTGTGGATTTTTATATACTTATGTAGATGGTAATGGGTAGACTTCCTTAATGTAAGTTCACTCATTCTCAAAGGTCATTATCTTGTCCTCATGGAGTCCTGAGATAAAGATGTCCCTCTAGGTCTGCTCAAATGGGAACAGGACTTGTCGACTCCTATGCAACACTAGGAGCTGTAGGAGCTTCTAAAGCAAAGACGGCATACTAGACCCTACATGTTAACTTGACCTTATTATAAATTAACCTCATTATACTGCCATCTAAAAATAAACCAGTAAAAATGTAGACATGAACTCTTAGAGCTTGTAGCTCTAATACAATTTGAAGAGCAATACAAGTTTACAAATTAAATGGAAACAATACCTCAAAGGGCAATAAAATTCAAATTAACCACATTAAATTAATGGCACCAATAGCACTGCTTTATGGAGACCACTTCACAGCACAAATACGTGGCTGACATGGTTCCAACGCTGGCATCTTTGAGTGTGGCATGCCTGTGCCACCCTGTGCCAGGGGATGACTCAGTTCTCCCACCACTTTCCTCAGGTTAACGCAACACTACACCTCCATTCACGCAAAGCTTCGAGATGGCATTTGCCCTTCACCGGAGTGTATGCAGTCATAGCTGGGGGCGTTCCAATCATACCAGAATGCCACCGGTAAGCTCATCATCCCGTTGCTCCAACTATTCCATTAGATGTATGATTGTAAGTTATTTTTGTATTATAAAGGTTAGACTACTATAAATTATTTTTGCCTAGAGAACCTGTGGATTCCTCTTGAGAAACATTCTGTTAGATGAACCACCCACCGGACTACGTTCTCCTATTTGTCCAACTGGTCTGACCACTCTCTGTGCCCAGGGAAAGATGGACCACTCCAGTCACCAGAAATCTTGAAGAGACAGCAGTTTCCCCCAAGACAGGGTCAGTATTTAGAGTAAAACACGGAGATGAATACTTTCACAATGGGTTTTCCTCTGGAAAACCGATGGAAGGAAGGATTCCCAGGAAGACAAAGGGCAGAGGGGATGACCCACCTCCCTCCTCAACAGATCCTCCCCAAGGCAGCTTCTCTCCCAGCTGAGATCATCTCCCCTGACCCCACACCCCACTAGCCACATGTGGCTGTGTCTCCCAGAAGTCTGAGCAACCAGCTAATGAAGCTCTGCTGATCCATTAGTTGTTTTACAACTGGCTTGTCCTGTCTTGTTTTTGTTTGTTCGTCGTTGTTGTTTAGCTGTGGTAAAATACATATCATATTTTAATTGACCCTCTTAAATATTTTTAAGTATATAGTTAGGTGGTATTAAATATCTTTGGATTGTTGCGCAGTTACTTTCTAGAACTTTTCCATCTTGAAAAACAGACTTTATACTCATTAAACAATAACATCCAATTCCCCTGTCCCCTTAAGTCATGGACCCCCACCATTCTACTTTCTGTCCCTGTGGATTTGACCACTATCGGTACCTCATATAGTGGATTCAAACACTATTTGTCCTTCTGTGATGGGTTTATTTCACTTAACATAATATCCTCAAAGTTCATACATTCTGTGCATAGACCTGAATTTCCTTCCTTTTTATATCTGAATAATCCATTACATGCATATTGTACATGTTGCTTATCAGTCCTTCCATGGATGGACTTTTAGCTTGCTTCGACCATTTGGCCATTGTGAACAGTGCCGCCATGAACATGGGTGTACCTTATTTTATTTTTGACTGAATTGGCTGATTATTTGGGTTCTATCATATTAACCTCTGAGTTTTCTAGATTTCTCAATCTCCTTTTAAACCTGAGAAGAGCTTGCCTCTGAGATTTGGTGATTTTTTTTTTCTTCTTCAGTGTACGATTTCATGCACTTTCTGCCTCCAGGCAGAAGCTCCACAAAGCTTCATGGATGACAGGTTGCAACAGCTAGACTCAAGAACATCCTGCAGGAACCTGTAAATATGTGCATAGACAATGATGCTTGAATCAGCTTCCCAGAGGAGAAGAACGAAGAGAGGTGTTGTTCTCAGCCATCAGCTACAGGATTTCCCCTCAATGTGGTAGGATCCTGGTGTATCCTCAGAGGGACTCTGCCATGGAGCTCTGGGAAGCCTCCTCTCTCATCAGCCTTCCATTTCCAGGATTCACAAATGCTTCAGTGAAAACTCCCTCTCTTTTAAGTGATGAAATCAACCCAAAGTGAGCTGAAATTGTAGGGGAAGGCTGTCATTCATCATGACACCTTTCCTGTGAGTAACACGTGAGATATGCTATGACTTGTAAAGGATCACTTAGAATGCCACCGTCTAACAGCTGCCCCCTCACACATGTGTAAACACCCACCCACACACAAACACACACACCCCCTACAGAAATTGGGCAGCTAATGTCTACAACCTGCTGACCTGAAAGCTATCCTCCCAAACCCGGAAGCCATACAGAAGTGCATTCTAACACAGATCTAATTTCTCCTGGTGTAAGAAAATAACTCCCACAGGGCATATTTGTTTCTGGTCTCACGAGAAGACATCTTCCCCCCCGGCCTATAAGAACCTGTATTTTCACAAAAGGGGAAATCTCAGAGGTATATTCCCTCTCTGCGCCCACACCTGCACAAGGAGCCCCAGGCCGTTCCCAATCACAAGCTAGTCTTCTCTCTGTGCACACCTGGTTCCAGGTGGAAGAAGAACTCCTAGGAGATGGAGGGGTAAAAAGTGGATTCTTAGATAACACCCACCTGCTGAAAGGAGGAAGCGAGGGGCAGAGGATTGAGCCCTGGGCTGAGAACCCTAATGGAAGTCTTGGATTCCAGGACACGCCGCCTCCTCCTTTTGCCTATATTGTGAAGCTGATGTGAGGGCCACACATAATTTGCGACAATATTTTGTAAAGGCTAATATGCTTTCCAAGTGGAAGGCACTTTTGCTTTATAAAAAATAAATAAATAAATAAAAATAAGTAAGTAAATAAATAAATAAACGTAATACAGATGATTTCCTGCTTGGAAACATTTTGTTCACAATTTTAATGGCTGCAAGATAGGATTTGGTTTTAGGAATGAGCAAATGGTTATACAAACCACCAGCTCCATTCCCCCAGGCCTGAATCATGTCCAGGATCAAAGGGCTGCTTTAAGATCAAAAGGCGCTGCAATCCAGAAACCAAGCCTGGATCTGCCTCACCCTAGTGCTCCCAGAGGGGACCAGCTCTGCAAAACAGTAAATATTCCCTCCTCTTTGTTCCCCAGCAAGCTTTGTTTTCCCTTTTTTTTTTTTTTCTCATCTACATGGCTTAGTTATTTTATAACTGGAGGTTTGTATCCCTTAATCCCCATTACCTATTTCACCCATCTCCTCACTTCCCTTCCTTCCAGTAACCACCAATCTGTTCTATATATTTATGAGTCTGTTTCTGCTATTTTATTTGTTTGTTTGTTCATTTTTTTTGTCTTTTAGATTGCACGTATAAATGAGATCATATGGTGTTTGTCTTTCTCTGTCAGACTTATTTCACTTAGTATAATCCCCTCTAGGTCCTTCCATGTTGTATACAAATGGCAAGCACTTTTTTATGGCTGATATGGTTTCACTGTATATATATACCACCTCTTCTTTATTCATTCATCTATTTGATGAACGCTTGGGTTACTTCCATATCTTGGTTATTGTCAATGATGTTTCAATAAACGAGGGTGTACCTATCTTTTGAATTAGTGTTTTTGTTTTCTTTGGACAAATGCTCAGTATTAGAATTATTATGTCATATGATATTTCTATTTTTAATTTTTTGATGCCTCACCATACTGTTTTCCACAGTGGCTACACCAATTTACATTCTCACCAACAGTACACAAGAGTCCCCTTTTCTCTATACCCTTGCCAACAGTTGGTATTTCTTGTCTTTTGATACTAGCCATTCTGATGGGTATAAGATAATATCTCACTGTGGTTTTGATTTACATTGTCCTGATGATTTATGATGTGGAGCATCTTTTCATGTGCCTGTTGGATCTGTCTGTCTTCTTTGGCAAAAGGTCTGTTCAGGTCCTCTGCCTATTTTTATTTGGATTATTTGCAGGCTTTTGGTGTTAAATTGTATATACTCTCTCTATATATTTGATATTAACCCCTTATCTGATATATTATTTTCAAAATATCTTCTCCCATTCAGTAGGTTGCCTCTTTGTTTGTATGGAGCCATTAAAGACTGAATAGCCGCAATAACCTTGAAAAAGAACAAAGTTGGGGGTATCACAATCCCAGATTTCAGGACATCCTCCCAAGCTGTAGTAACCCAAATGGTACTGGCCCACAAACAGATACACAGATCAATGGAACAGGTTAGAAAGCCAAGAAATAAGCCCACACTAATATGGTATTAATATACAATAAAGGAGGCAAGAATATACAATGGAGACAAGAATAAAACTGGACCACTTTCTTACACCATACACAAAAATTAACTCAAAATGAATTAAAGACCTAAATGTGAGACCTGAAACCATAAAACTTCTGAAAGACAACTTAAGTAGTAATCTTGGATATGGGCCTTAGCAACATATTTATGGATGTCTCCTTACGCAAGGGAAACAAAAGCAAAAATAAACTATTGAGACTGCACCAAAACAAAAATCTTTTGCACAACAAAGGAAACCATCAAAAACAATAGTTTCCACTTTTATCTCCTTCCATACCCAGGAAGCAATGAAGGCTCACAGGGCTTGCTCAGGGAAAAGTCGGAAGGGAGCAGGGCAGAGAGATGACCAGACAGATGACCTAGACCTAGACAGATGACCTAGCCCACTCATTGGTGGGTGCAGAAGGAAGTGCTCTTTGCCTTATACAGATTTCTCAAAACGATCAATGGAAATATCAATGGAAATGATCACCATTGGAAGGAAATACAAGTGTGCCTTTTCTATTTTATCTTGAACCTCTAATGATAAAAATTCTATTAAAAGTAAGTTTGCATAAGATCTCTGATTATAATACATTTCCATCCTGTCTCTTTCACCCGCCATCACAACAGTCTCTACTTCTCTTGGAAAAGTGAATTTCTTATTACTCATTACTCATGATTCATTCCCCATCTGTTAAGCAGTAACTTTTCCTCCTCTCCAAACCACAAACGCCAACATTCACCTGACTATTGGAATTCTACCCCACTAGATAATTAGGAAGAGTACCAACAATACAGAAACTTCCACCGTGAAGGACACCAGTCTCAAATATTTCTAGAACTGCAGGGGAGATGGGTTCACTTCAGGGCTGCTGCTTCTCTCTGACTAGGCCGCTGCTGCCCTTCTAAGTTTCTTAGAAGTCCCCGACAACTGTTCCAAGCCGCCCTCCTTGTGTCTGCTTTGTGCCACTGACCCTGGTCACACCCGCAGTGGCAATCACACAGAGGCCGCTTGGCCCTCGGTGTCCTTGAGCCAAGCTGAGAGGTGCCTGATCAGAAAGTACTCTCCTGCCTGGGCCGGGTTGCCGATCACATGGTTCTTCTGGTTCTGCCTCCAACCCTCTCTCAGGAGCTTAAAAATCAGTCTTACCCAAAGGTCAAAGCTGAATCTATGAGGAAACAATCAGAAAAGATCCAAATGGAGGATTGATAAAGCAACTGGCCTGGACCCTTCAAAAGCCTACATGTCATGGAAAACTACAGAAGATCAAGGGGTCTGTTCTCTAGACTAAAGGGGACCAACCACAGACGACAGCTAAAGATGATGGATGGCCTTGCATCACGTTCTGGAATTTGAAAATATATAAATATATCTGTATATATTTATATATTTTTTTATATTGAGATATATATATATAGAGAGAGAGAGAGACAGAGAGACAGAGACAGAGACAGTGAAAGACCTTAATGGTGGAGGAAATTTGAATGGGAGCTGTGTATTAGATAACAGTCTTGTATAAATATGACATTACCGAATGTGAAGGTAGTATTGCAGCGACGTTCTGCAGAATAGTGCCTCTTTTCTTAGCATATAAATGATGAGACATTTGGGGGTGAAATCTCAGGATGCCTATAACTGGCTCTCAAGTGGTTCAGCAAAAATAAAATACCTGTGTAGCTGCACACACATAGAAAGAGAGATAGAGAGGAAGCAAATGTTATAAAATATTAATGCTAAGGAAGCCAAGTAAAGGATATATGTATACTCTCCTTGAAATCTTTGGAAGATTTCAAATTTTTTATACTAAAATATTGAGGCTCATAATACCAAGTAGAAAAGACAGACATTTTGCATTTCTCTACTATCCATATTTCTCTTTTCTCTCTCTGAGATGCTCAACACTAACCTTGGGGGAAAACAGAACAAAACAACTCACACGAAACAATTCATGGGGCAGATATGAGGGGTGGGATGTTTGCTATAGCCCATTTATCCTGCAGATAAACATACTCTGAATTCCAGTTTGAACGTAACTAAGACGCCACTGCCTTTGTAAATAATGGAATTCATTAATTGTATCCATTTAGGTTTATCTGTATTGGCTCACACAAGATGGGAAACGAAGATGCTGGACAAATACCCGGAAGTCCAAAAGAGGACATGACCCCAAACACATGTCTTCTCTAAACTCTCCTAGCCATCTGTGCCTGCTGTGGGGCTCCATTTCTTTTTCACCAGGACCAACGACTTATTCTTTTTTTTTTTTTTTAAAGATTTTATTTATTTATTTGACATACGGAGATCACAGGTAGGCAGAGAGGCAGGCAGAGAGAGAGGAAGGGAAGCAGGCTCCCTGCTGAGAAGAGACGCCCCGATGCGGAGCTCCATCCCAGGACCCTGAGATCATGAACTGAGCCAAAGGCAGAGGATTTAAACCACTGAGCCATCTAGGCGCCCCCAACGACCTATTCTTAATGGCTTCAGGATGAACCATTAATATTGAGTATTGAGTTCAATACTCAATGAACACAGCATTAAACATAGGTAAAATTAAGTTTTCATGAGTCCACTTTGAAGGATTAACTCAAATTCCTCTTTCTCCATGAACTTCTTCTTACTCTGCACTTCAAAAGCACTTGTAAGTGTACCTCTATTATAGCCCAGCTGACTATACAGCTATACAGTGTTCCTCTTCTTTCTATCTCCTGTGGTTCCTTCCGTGAGTGATTCCAGCCACTGCCAGCTGCATTTCCCACCCACAGGCTAACTGGGCTTATGAGTCGCTTTGGCTGTCTTAGGAGTTTCCGGTTATATGCCAAACTCCCTACTGAGCAAACCCTTTTTGAGGTCCTCTAAGTACTTCATAGCCAAGCCTTCCTCCACTTCCTCAAAATTCTGTTCTCCCTCTTATATTCCCAGTCTCAGCTCACCAAACCTCCATGCACCCATTCAACCCAGCCACAATCTAATTCTTGCTGCTTTTTCTCCTTTATCTTCTGTCCATTGGCCAATCCATCATGAAATCCAGTTGTTTCTTCACTCCTAAATGGCCCTTAGACTCCTCTCCTTCTTCCTCCTCCACCCTCCTGCCCCTTTCTTAGCTCAGGCGCTCAGCTCTTACCTGGACTATTACACAAGACTTAGCCATGCCAGTCAGATCCAGCTTCTGTTCTTCAGTTAGATGACAGTGAAGCGCGTCCCCCTCTGCATAAAACCATTCCATGGCTTTCTGACATGACAGAACAGAGCTAAGCTCCTTGCTTGACGTACTGTCCTGCACAAACTGGCCTCTGTCCTTCTCATTTCCTCCTCTGCCTCTCCCTGCCTCACTCTTCATGTTCTCATCTTGCTAAAGCACTTGTACACCCAACAAACATTCTGTGGTTTCAAGTTTCCTTGCTGTTGCTCCCACTCTTTCCTCAGCCTGGATCTTCTGTCCATCGTTTGTTGACACAGCTACCCTTTACTCACCTTTCAACATGCGGCTCAGCCTCCATCACTTCTTGAAGCCTTCCTGGAAGCTCCAGGTTAGACTCAGTGCTCTCCTCCATATGCCTAAAGCATCCTCTGCCTACCTCTCCTTTGGCCATAGCCACATTATAAGCTATGTATAAGTCTGGCTCCCCAGCAAAAACTGTAAGCTCTTGGGGTGCCTAGGTGGCTCAGTTGTTGGGCATCCAACTTTGGCTTGGGTCGCGATCCCAGGGTCTTGGGATCGAGCCCCATGTCAGGCTCCCTGCTTACTGGGAAGCCTTCTTCTCCCTCTCCCACTCCCCGGGCTTATGTTCTCTCTCTTGCTGCATCTCTCTTTGTCAAATAAATAAAAGCAACAACAACAACAAAAACTGTAAGCTTTTAATGGGAGAAACTATGTTCTATTTTTATTTGCCTCCGAAGCAGCTAGCAC
Source organism: Neogale vison (assembly GCF_020171115.1). Lineage (NCBI taxonomy): Eukaryota > Metazoa > Chordata > Mammalia > Carnivora > Mustelidae > Neogale > Neogale vison. The sequence continues at coordinate 111,614,830 of NC_058095.1, read as the reverse complement.
AACACTTGGAAAATAGTACATCATTGTTAAAAAGCACTAGTTAACTACCCATTGTGACTAGCATGGAACCATGTTGCACCCAGTGCCCAATGGAGGTCTATAGAACTTGTTTCCTGGGATGGAAGGGAGGGAGGAGTACAGTGTACTTTTCATCAGAACCCCACCTGAGGGGAGAGGTGTGGGGCTCCGTTGCTTTTCCTAAACACTTTCTCCAAGTATGGCATCTTTCCAACGATCATGACATGATCATTAAGCATGTGGTAAACAGCCATTAGAGGAAGCAGAGCAAAATACCTGGTCAAAACACCAAGGTCCTGGCTATGAGGTGTCATACAAAGATAGTTTAAAGAAAGGACCCCTTTTCCTGTGCTCTGTGCCAAATCAACCTTTTGACCCCAGCCTGTCACCTCTTCTTCTCTCAGTCCTCAGAGGTTAAAACCTGCCACACATCTATATTATTCGATCCTGCCATAGTGCCTGGAATCCCCATTTCATATTCCCTAAAACTGACTGCACAACACTACTACCCTTTTTGAAGTGTCTTTGAAACCCTTTCTCATCATGCCTTTGTTAGAATGGTCATTCCCTTTTTTGTGTTTCATCATCCTAGAACCCCAAATTATTGCGCATTTGGAATATACCCATTGTTCACCTGTCTGTCTCCCCTGCTAAGACTATAAACTCCTTGAGGCCAAGATATATGTGCTTTTGAGTCACTAGGCCTAGCCCCGTGTCTGATGCTATACATGGTGCGTACAGCTGACTGACTGAACGTTCTCATATAAAGAAAGCACGGTCCTGAAAGAACAAGAATGATACACTTTGATGGTGGAGAAGGGGAAGTAATTGGGAGCCAAGTCGTTGGATCAAGTCTCCTGTTAGTTGATGTGATGTTGCCCAGCAGCGGGATCAGGGCACTAGGGTCATTTGGGGGTGGAAGAAAGAATGGGGGAGAAAATTCCCAATAAACTGAAAAATACTTTACCATGGTGGTACTTATGCCCCAGGCCCTTAACCTGCCAGTTCAGGAGTCTCCCTGGAAGTTCCAGAAAATTCCAGAATGTAGAGGAATTACATATGCAGTTATTATATTTGTGTTTGGGCCTGTCAGTTTGGTCTCCCATTATAATGGAAATCTTACACCAACTAAGATCACAGTTTTTGTGTGATTTTAATTCTGCCAGACCCTACAGAATGCTTCCTTAGGTGCCCAGAGAATGTTTGATGACTTGTAAACCTTGTTCTTTGACACTGAAATAGTCTGTAAACATGGGAATGACTTCAAATGAGTTTTGAACAAGTCTTAGGAAAACAGTCTCAGTCAGATTGTATTCATTTAGTTTTTCCTTTACGTTCCACCAGCTCTAAATATCACAGCCTCTTTCTGGATATGGTTCTAGAAGTCAAGAGCACATTTACATGGGAAAGAGTACTAAGTGAATGAGGCCGAGCACCAGGCCAGCAAAAGCATCCCAGTGGTTCTTCCCAATGGGGGTCTTGTTTTCATCCTAGTATATTGTGCATTTTAAAGTCAACTCTCACACATACAACTATCACTTCCTATATCCTTAAATCAATTGGGGTCAAACTAACTAATACAACAGAACTGTCGTCTTCTCCTCTAAAACAAACACTCTAAATGAACCAAGGAAGCCACAGTAAGAGAGTCCAGACTCGCCAGAGGAGTTCATATGCTCAACAATAACAAGCAGAGGAACCTGTAAAAGGTATAATGATGCAAAGATATTTTTATAACACACATAAAATGATAGCCAATGTCTCTTGAACATCTGTTAAGTGCCAGGCACTTTTTAGACATTATCTCACTCAACTGCACAAAACCCTACAAGATAAACATTATTAATCCCATTTCACAAATAAGAAAATTGGACTCTCAAGGAAGCCAAGTATTTTGGCCAAGATTTCTCAGTTGGAAAGTAAAGGAGCCAAGTGACAAACACAAGTCTTACTGATTTCAGTTCAGTGCCCATTAGGCTGTACCAACCATTTCCCATACACATAGGAAATCAAGAAACCCACACAGAGTATGACTCTCCACCAGGCACAGCAAGAAAACAGAAATTTTACTAGTATTTCAGCAGAGAGAATTTACTACAGAGAATTGTTTAGGGGTGCCTGGGTGGCTCAGTGGGTTAAAGCCTCTGCCTTCAGCTCAGCTCATGATCCCAGAGTCCTGGGATCAAGCCCCCCGCATGGGGCTCTCTGCTTAGTGGGGAGCTTGCTTCCTCCTCTCTCTCTGCCTGCCTCTCTGCCTACTTGTGATTTCTCTCTCTGTCAAGTAAATAAATAAAAAGCTTAATAAATAATAAATAAATAAATAAACAAACAAACAGGTATTGGGGGACTGAAAAAGCAAACAGGGAACTCTGAGGTCACAAAAGCTAGTAACTGCAGGCAGGAGCCAACAAACATCTCCAGGGCTATAGGAACATAGAGAGGGTTCTGGGGCAGCAGACTCTAGAAACTTGGATAGAGGCCTGGGGTTGTAGGCCTGAGACTTCTGAGGAGGGGGCACTGCCTGGCTGGGGCTGGCTCCTTAAAGCACACACGTGCCATAGGGCTGCTTTGGGGAATTCTGAGAGTCTGGAACCTGCAACTAACTAGAACCTGGCTGTTTCCAGGGTGAAAAGTCACTGATGGAGCCTGGGTGGCTCAGTTGGTTAAGGGACTGCCTTCAGCTCAGGTCGTGATCTGGGAATCCTGGGATCAAGTCCTGCCTCGGGCTCCCTGTTCAACAGGGAGTCTACTTCTCCCTCTGACCCTCTCCCCTCCCATGCTCTCTCTCTCTCTCACTCTCTTTCTCTCCATTAAAAAAAAAAAAAAAAAAAAAGTCACTGGTGGGACTGCTGACAGGAAAAGCAAGCAAACAGAAAGGGCAAGTAACATCTCCCCTCCTTGTGTCACTCTATGTCCCAGCCATGTCACTAATTGGCAAAGCTCCAGCCCCAGCCAATGGAACAGAGTACAGGAGGCAGGTCTGGAGCTTAGACAATGTGCTGCTAACCAGCTCAAGTGGGTTGTGTGGCAGCACCAATGGAAGTGACTGGGGATAAGGGAAATGACAATCATCACTATAATAATGCTTGCTGCCATTATTGGGCATCTACTATGTGACAGTCACTCTGTTCCTTCCTTTCCACACATTGACTCCTTTGGTTCCTGCAACCTATGAAGGAGATACCACCGTCTTATTACCAATTTCATTGATGCAGAAACTAATATTTACAGATGCTAAGGGCCTTGCAAAATGTTAGGAAGCAGAGGGGCCATGATTCCAAACTATGTCTATTTGGAAGCTAAAACCCTGCTCTAACCACCCATATTTGTTTGCTAAGACTCCAAAACAGTTTACGCAAATGGGTGGCTTAAAACAAAATTCTCTTATAGTGGGTGGCCAGAAGTTCAAAGTTGAGGAGTTCACACTAGCTTCCGGTGGCCCCAGGTACTCACGGGCTTGTGGCCTCATAGCTCTGATTTCTACATCTGTCTTGACAAGGCTTTCTCTCCACTGTGTCCCTCTGTGTGTCTGTGTCTTCCCTTTTATCTCCTGCAAGGACATTTGTCACTGGATTTGGAGCCTACCCAGGTAATCTAGGATAATCTCATCTAAAGATCATTCATTTAATTCAGTCTGTAAAGATGCTTTTTCCAAATAAGGTCACATTGGCAGGTTAGGATATAGACCTATCATTCTGGGGGCCACAATTCAACCACTAAACCACCATACCATGTAAAATTACTCCTTCACTTTTGGGAAAATCATGTCTGCAAAACTGTTGAAAGTGTAATCTGTATTCTTGTAGCATTTTCAGATTTTAAAACAATGTTTTGTGCTATATGTAGTACTTTTATTATTTAGTGTTCCTGTTCCTTTAAGCTTTTCTCTCTTCCTAAAGATATCTTCTGCAGCTCCCATCATCCAGAACAACCACCCGTATGTCTTCGCCTCATCAACTCTTGATCTCATTTCAAATCTCATGTGGAAGTTTCCTTCCTCCTCTCTCTTCCCTCCTTGACTGCTTTCTTTGACTTGACTTTTGTTCACACTGGCCTACCCATCCCAGGATTCAGCACACATACCTGGTCAAAGAAATATTATTTTAGATCAGAGTATTTCCTCAACCATAGGGTAGAACGTTCCTAAACTTCACCACTGCATCCAAAAGAAGCACCCTCCCCCTCCTTCCTAAACTCTACTCCACACCCCAGCCTTGGAAAGGGAAACTTCCCATGCCAGTTTCTCTCCTTGGTTGGAAGGACTGAGTGATCCATTTTGCAATTCACCTGGTTGAGGACATAGTTTAAAAATTTATGTACCTTGGAGATATGCTTCTTATGTGTGCGTGAAGGGCAAAGAGATTTCTCAAAGCTAGCGGATAGTAGGAAAGAAAGGTATATTATACCCTTTTGCTAAATAAAATATGTGAGCTGAGGCCCCCTTATTGCATCAAAATTAATGAAATGTATTTCATATGCCTGGTTTAAAAGAATAAAAAGACAAGATGCCTTTCCGTCTCATGGAAATATGTCAGACCCACCTTTATTAAAGTCTGACATATTTGCTGGTGAATATTTCCAGCATACCGAGCCACTATATCTTTTAAATTTAATACTGAAGTTCATAAATTTTGCTCCCTAGAAGGAAAGAAGATGAATATTAGAAAGCAAAATCTTGAAACTCACCCAGAGTTTTTTCTTCAAGTGTCTCAATATCAAAATCATCACTATCTGTTTAAAATTAAATTTTCAAAAAGTATTTCCTGCCTCCACAGGCATGGATATCGATGTGACTGCTCTGTTTCTTCCTCTTTCCCCACAACATTCTTGGAAATATTTCTTTACCAGGTGGGATATGTTTTTGACATTCACCAAGATAATTTCTTGCATTTCACTTATTTTCCTTAGGTTCTTCCTTTTCTGTGGGTTCATGTTTTACTTTTTTTCTTAAGGCAGTAGATGGAAAAAGCAAATGGATTACTTCAGACACACCACCTCTCTCCTTTACCACCAGGAAAGGACCAAATTCTGCCTGTTCCCTTATTCTTCTTGGTATAATTGATGGAAAAGTCATTATGCATTTGATTCCTCTTCTCAAGTATTTGGGAAAATAAGAGTAATCATTACCAGGTTTGTCTGCCTCATGGTATTACCCTACAGCTGTGTCTATTTGGGGCTTCAAGGGGGAAAGAGACAAATATAAAAGACAATCATGAAACGGAGGTCTTCTTGGGAAACTTTTGCCCAATAGATGACTATGGCTCCAAATATTTTTCAGATTTACCACTCGAAGCTAGAACACCTCCCAAGCCCCATAAATATATTCACCTGAGATGTTAATTGATAGAGTAAGCCAAGAAATTTATGGTTTGTTGAAAGTAGGGGCAGAACATTTCTCTAGTTCCATTTTCCAGAGAGCACAGACCACATGGGCCTCGGGTTCCCTTATAAGGACCTCGGGTTTCATGGAAATTAGCAGTTGGCCAGTCTACAGCAAAATGAGAGCTCCCAACAATCAAGTTTGTATTCAGCCTTACTTCTTTCAGTGACTGGAGCTCTCAAAGATTTTATAGTCCTCATATAACTCCTCCATGATGCAAAGGGGAAGGTGGAAATCAGTTCTTCTTTAGTGAACCGCCCAGTTTTCTACTCACAGCCTGGCTACCCCTTCCATAGCAAGCATCTTGTCTATAGCTCCAGTCAAACTGACCTAAAGAATAAAGATATGAATGGGCAGTTTGTGAATTCTGTGGCTTGTTGTAAGGTGAAAATGAGAAAGAGAGAAAGAGGGAAATATTCTCTCTTCCTCACTTAGACCAAACTGTTAATTCTTATGGTTTGGCCACCTGAAATGCCTCCCTGTCTTCCCCATCTGGGGTATCTTACCATCATTCAAGGATGCATGACAAAAGGCTGTTGGCTGAATTAATGATAGTGAGATGGGACGGCTTTAGTTTTTAACGAACACCGCAGGCTTTTGAGAAAAGGCGGGAAGATGCGGGCGTGTAACTGTTGGCAGGAAAACGGAACAGGATGTCGTGGCCACAGGTTGTATTTAGGCTTTTGCTATGTTTGAGGGATTCCAGAGTTTCTTCTAGGCATCTCCAATCAGACACACAGAGGATAGAAGGCCATGTCAAGATGAACACAGGGGTTGGGGTGATGTGGCTACTATGACAATGAGCTCCAGGAGCCACCAGAAGCTAAGAGAGAGTGGGAAACAAATTCTCCATCAGAGCCTTTGGGAAGAAGCAACCTGGCCCACACCTTAATTTCAGACTTTTAGCCTCCAAAACTGTGAGAGGGTACATTTCTGTTGTTTTAAGCCACCAACACCATGGTTATTTGTTATGGCATCCCCAGCAAACAAATATAGACTCTTGCCTAGAGGGCGAGATAGTGTCTGTTTAGCGAGTACCAAGGGATGTGGATTTATTACGACTTCTAATGGATTTAATACAATTTCTTGAAAAAAATTTAATGATCACCAATTATGCACCAGTTCCTGTTCTCTGCTTTTAGTCCAGTGGAAGCCATAAACCAGTAATCATGCTAGTGAATGCCTAATTGTAAAGGAGATGAGGGTTCTGGAGGAAAAGAGCGGGTTTTACGAGCGAATGCAACCGAGGAATCCAGGCTCAGCTGAGGAGCGGGCGGAGTTCTGTGAGGACGGGACTGGGAACACACCGGACTCAGGCCTGGTAGGGTTCTGGCCCGCTGCTTCCCAGTCGCTTTGAGTGGGCACTGAGTGCTTTTCTGGACAAGGTGAACGCACCTTTCCGTGCTTTAAATGATGTTTTGTGAGCTTCCTGATACCTCAGTGGCTTACTAAACATTCGAGCAAATTTTAGAAGTTTATTAAACAACAGCAGCAACAAAAAAGATTTTTTCTTTTTTTCTGCAAGGCTTCTTACAACTTTTCATATGGCAATTTATACTGCGCAGCTCCCCCGAGTGACATGATAGGCCACATCCCCTAGATCTTTGGACTCAGAGTCCTTTCATCACAGAGCAGCTCATGAGATTAGTGTTCCATGGAACCCATTTTGAGCAACACTGCCTCAGGGCAACTGTTGAGTTCCACAAATGGTTGATTTTCACTTTTCTTCTCTCCTCTTTCTTCCGAGGTGCCTTTCAACAACCGCAGAAGATCCTGAGCATCCCATCCCCTGGAGACCCTGTCCAGGACAGCTAGACCCCCAGGTTGGTCCTCACTGGAACACGAGGAGCTGTGGCCACAGCTGCAAATGAAGGACATCTTCTAGAAGTGATAAGTGTGAAAGGAAAAGCCTTTCTGACTGCTTGTTCCTCCACACACCCTTGACCATGAACTCTTGACTACTACACTTGTGAGTAGAGCATCCACAAAGGTGTTAGTAGAAATATGGGTAACAAGTAGGATCCAGGGACGGGACTGGACATTCCCTTCTCATAAGACAAACCAGGCTCCAGGCAGGATGGTCTGCAACTGACACCTGTGTTCCATGCAGTCTAAAATCTCCTAGCATTGTCTTGTTGTATCCTGGGAGATACAATTACAAGCACTGAAGTCAAAGAAGCAAAAAGCATTAAACAATTCTATAACCACAGCAGTAGATGCACATGATTATGTGTCCTGGATCCATTTCAGTTCCCCTGACAGCCTCTCAAATGTCCTCATTTCCATGCGCATGCCGTCAGTGACTCATCACTCTCTCACACTGTCTAACACGGCGCAGGACTTCCTTGTGCTGTGGTCCCTCCGTTTGCAACTGGGACAAACAGCAGCTTTATTGTTGTTGTGCGTTCAAGGCACCTGACCGTGAAGTGCTGTGGAACCCTCATGGGTGTGTGTGTAGGTATTTAAATAGTGCTATGCGTGAGCAGCCTAGTCTAACAACAATGCTAAACTACTAGGAGCATCGGCCAATTAGGGGGTCCAGCCGAAGATGAGAGATCGTTGCAACTTTCTGCATTAAATTTGAGCAACACAGGCTTCCTCAGAGAGAATGTGTTGTTTGTTTAATGGTAGCTTGGCATTTGCAGGAAAGATGGGGACTGTAGGTTTGAATCTTGGATGGGCAACTGATGGTTGCAAATAGCCAGGTGTCACTGGTCCGCTCACTCTTCTGTAAAACAGAGATAATGACACCTTCCTGGCAGGCTATTTGTCAAGAGTAAAGATGAACATGCAGAATCTTTGGAACATAACATTTTAATTATTTTAATTTTTTAAATTTAATTTAATTATTTTAATTATTTCAATTAATTTAAGGTAAATAAGCCACATGTGACTACTGGCTACCATATTGGACAAGGCAGGTAGGGCTGTTGTGCTAAGCCTGAGCTACACAGAGAAGGCTTCTGGGTCAGTCACCTTGTCTTTCCATGGACACTGTCCCCCAGACCCATCCCTTCCCCATGCCAAGGCCCAGGCCCAAATAAACTCATTCAGGAATAATCATCAATTGTCCCCAGAACCTCCAAAGAGGGAACTGACCCTAGTGATGATCAGAACCTACAGGCTACCCAAGGAGTTTGATAAGAACACGGTCCAAAAGGGCCAGCCCACCAATGATCACTAGCACCCCTCTTGGGGCCTTACTTTTCCCCATCAATCCAGGACCTCCAGGTCACAGCTTTGAAGTCAAAGGCAAATTCCTCCCTATTCAGCCATTATCACAGTTGGAAATTAATTAGCTTACCAGCTGCCTCCCTGGGTGCTAACAGGAGCAGATCCCAGGAATGAGAGACAGGCTCTGAGAGAGACAGAAAAAACAAGTGGCATTGCCTAGGACAGAAGCACAGATGAGAAGATTGGCACCTCGTCCAGGCTTATTTTCTTTGACCAATACCAACTGTTAGAAAAAAATGTTGAAATTAACCAGACTTCCAATATTTAAACACAGTGAGATTTCAAATAAAAACGCGTTTTCCCACTCCTCCCAGAACCTTGGGCCCCCTTGTTATGCCCCGATTTACTAGCATCTGTCACCCAGACCAGGGGCAGCTGTCCTGCTGAAGTGGGCCAGAAGCTGTCCGGTCCTCTGCAGCCCCCACCGCTGCATCCCTACCTACCCTCTTGACTCTCCGGGCTGACCCAGCCGGGATCTGCAGTCATCTGTGGTTGGGATCCCAAAGCAGGGCACAGGCCTGGGCAAGGAGCCTCTGTGAGGGGCTGGAAGAACACGACAGGACATCTTGGTATCTGGAGGCCCGGGGTGCCGTGGGGGAGAGGGTGGACAAAGGGCCCTCAGAGTGAGGGCAGAAGGGAACGAGGGCAGGGGGAAGGGAGCTGGAGCACACTTGATTGCAATGCCACTACCTCTACTCTCTGCCTCCCCCCTCACCTGCCATGATAGGTGCCAGACGCTTCTTAGTTTCTTTGGTTTCTTGGAACAGCTTGATCTCCAGCCCCCATAGCTTTTTTCCTCTACTTTTTTATGGCACCTGGAACAATGCCAACCACACAGAAAGAACTCGAGAAACTTAAGTTGCTCCCAATAAAATGCACTCAATTCAGAATGCCTCCATCAGACCCCTTCCCCCCCGCCACCTCACAGTTGTTGTTCCCAACTGTCATTCTCCCCACTGAGTACTTCTGTAGACTCAGTCCTGCTTAAGCTCACACTGAAGCTCTGTAGTCACTCCCCACCAAGCTGGGGTTCTTACCTCTGACCTCCACCTCCTGTGGCAGACCGACTCACGGACCAGCACAACACAGGGAGCCGGTCCCTCAACGTGGTCTGGAAGTGGCACTGGAAATTCGTATCCAGCTGTGACCCACTCCATGATTCTTTTTTTTTTTTTAAGGTTTTATTTATTTATTTGACAGAGAGAAAGAAATCACAAGTAGGCAGAGAGGCAGGCGTAGGTGGGGGAGAGGTGGGAAGCAAGCCCCCTGCTGAGCAGAGAGCCTGATGCGGGGCTCGATCTGGGGACCCTGAGACCATGACCTGAGCCGAATGCAGAGGCTTAACCCAAGTTCAAGCTTGCTTGAACTTCTTCTACCCAGGCGCCCCCCACTCTATGATTCTAACGCTTTTCCTTGCCTTCCTTTTGTAGTTCACCTGTTCCCTTGAGATTTTTCTCCAGTTGGGAAGAGAGGAAGGAATCTGGGAAGGTCGCTGGACCTTAAGATCTTTGGAAACAGGAACTATGCATCTCCTTTTGTGTGTCCCTTGCTTCAGCAGAGTCTCTGGCACAGGCTAGACTTTCTCCAAGTAAAGCTCTGAGGGAGGAAAAGTGTGAGTAGAAGGAGGAAGAACCGTAGACTGAAGAGAGGTTCAAGGATACAGGTTCAAACACTGCTATACCTTTCTCTACCTACATTAAGTAATTCGCATAATCAGAGCTTCTCCTTCCTGATCTGTGAAAAACAAACAATAATATATACTTTGTTGTTGATTGCCGCAATCCTTAAGTACTCGGAATGTCACCTGGCAGCAAAAAACATCTGGGTGGCTCAGTTGGTTGGACGACTGTCTTCGGCTCAGGTCGTGATCCTGGAGTCCCGGGATCGAGTCCCAGCTCCATGGGGAGTCTGCTTCGCTCTCTGACCTTCTCCTCGCTCATGCTCTCTCTCACTGTCTCTCTCTCTCTCAAATAAATAAATAAAATCTTTAAAAAAAAAAAAACATAAACGTTTTTAAGAGCATTAGCTCAGTGGTCCTGATCCTAGGACCTCGTTTTAAGGAACTAATTGAGCAGAAACAACACTGTTCTATGCATCAAAAACTTCATTTGGAATCACAGTCAATAATGGAATATTTAATGTTATCTAGCTGTTCACAACAGGGGAGTAATTGCCCCTGTACGGCATTAAAGCATGAGAGATAATTTTTCACTAATAAAAATAGATATATATGAAGATGATCTCGATACACAGAATCTGTCAGCCTCAATGCTACTATTCTTTTAAAAATAGAGATTTAAAAAATCTGTCCATGTTGCTGTTCTACTTAAAATTATTCAATGGCCAAAAATTCAGGAGGTTGCTTGCTGAGTTCATGTTTATGCAATACGAGAAACTGCCAAGCCATTTCCCAAAGTGGATGTGCCTTCTGAGTTTCCCATCAGCAAGGTCTGAGAGTTCCAGTTTCTCTACCTCCTCGCCATATTTATCATGTTTGGTCTCTTTAATTTTAGGAATGCCAATAGGTGTTCACTGGTATCTTATTGTGGTTTTAATTCATATTTCTTGATGACCAAAGATGCTAAACATCTTCTCATGTTTAGCTTCAGTTATTTACCCAAGAGAAATAAAAACACATGCTTATAGAAAGATGTATGTACATGAATGATTGTAACAACTTTACAATAGTCCCAAACTGGAAACTTAGATATCCCTCAATAGATAAATGAATACACAAATTGTGGTAGAGTCATACGGGGGACGACTACTCAGCAATAAAAAGGAATAACCTTCTGACCCACCCAGCAGCGTGGATGAACCACAGTGACATTATACTGAGTAAAAGAAGCCAGAAGGAAAACATACTATAAATGTGAAATTCTTATATAGGCAGAATTAATCTATTGTGACTACAAACAGATCCGTGGTTACCTGGTGCTGGGATTAGAGGGGGTTGTTGACTGCAAAGAGGCACAAGGAAATTTGGGGAGTGACGGAAATGTTCTGTGTCTTAATTGGGGCAGTGGTTACACAGGTATGTCTGCCCAAACTCATCAAACCGCACACTTAAAATAGGCACATTTTATTGTATTTAAAATACCTCAATAAAGATTTATTAAGAAAAGAAATATTCCATTGTTCCTCACTATGTCAGACTAAAGTAAAAAATGCTACTGTTACGCACAAGGTCCTTGATGATGAGCCTTGTCTATCCCTCTGACTTTGCTTCCAGCTAGAATCCCAGGCGTCTTGCTCCAGCGCTGAACTACCAGCTGCTTCCCAGCCGCCATATTTTTTTTCATGTCTCTCTAGCTTTCTAAGTGCTGCCCTGACTTCCTCACCCCCTGCCTGCTTGTAAGTTGAGCCGTTCCTACTCATCTTTCAACATCAACCCAAGCTTGCTTGAACTTCTCTCCAAGACTGGACATAGAACCTCTCTGATACCATCTCACAGCCTCCCCCACACACCTCTAGTTTCCTGTTATCCTTGTGGCACCATAGCTAATATTTTTTCTGTCTCCTTTACTGAGCTCCAAGTGTCTCAAAGCTGGGTTCTGTCTTACTACATTCTTAAGCCCTAGCACAGAGGTTGGCCCGTATGGCTGGTGAATGTTGAATGGATGAATGGGTGGATAAATGAATAAATGAGCAAACGCCCCATCTGCCATCAGAAGGACCCCGTAAGGATCAAATAAAATAATAGATGAATCCCTGCACTCTGTTTTGGGGGCATTTGACTTGACCCCATCATCGAGTTGTGTGGCTAAGACCATACCCCCTGAGAACTTCCACCAGGGTATTACCAGTAAAGAGAACTTTGCCAATTGCTATCCTGGCATCAGGGTGACAGATGTTCTGTGATGAGAGAAGCTCCTGAGCTCCTCCTGGCTTGACTCTAGGAACTCCTGGAGCTGACAGTGGTGGCTGCATTCCCTCCATTGGGTAGCACCCCTCGAATACAGTTCTTCATTTCTGTAACATTTTTCACTATTTTATACAATACTTGTTCACTGATATATGTAACCTAATTATATTGGCCCTTCTAAAAACATCTGTTTCAGTTTAATGTACATGCTTTAATTCCAGAACATTCTGAGCAGTGTCACCACTACCGCCAAGCAGACACAAGGCAGCATTGTCCTCCTTCAGAAAGACCTCCTTGGCTATTTCCATGATGATGTAGCATTGGTGCAGCTTCTTCGCATGATTGGGATCCATTTTCTTCACCTTCACTGGAGCTCTAACAAGAAACACCTGGAATCCTGCCAAACCCTCCTCCCTCTCATCACCTTGCTGCTTCAGCAACGTCCCTCAGTACCCAGTTCCATTCTGTCAACACTACCTCCAGCTTAATGAAGACTGACAACCAACCTAGGTGTCATTTTCTTGAATGAAGGGAACGGAGGCATTTTATACCCTGCCATGATTCCTTGACCTCCCACTTTTGTTTCACATGTGCTTTCCTTTTGTTTTGGCCAGAATTCATCAGAGACCCATGTGGTCTCTCCTCTTGCACAATAGTCACTCATGGTCTTTTTTACCACCTGACCCTAAAGGTTAATCTGTCAAGGTAAGTGAAATCTCTCCACCAAGTCAGTGCTCGAAGGCAAGTAGGTGAACTTCTGAAAGGGAGAGTCTGGGAAGGCTGGTGAGAGGGGAGAAGAGCATCAAATGCAGAGCTGGGTTCCCCGATCCTTTTTTTCAAGTCACAAGGAAGGATTCCCTGGTTCATTTAGTTATTCATTCTTTCAACCTGGCTAGATGTCTCAGAAGTGGCCTCGTCTCTAATATGGGCCCAGAGCTCTGGCTCTGTCAGGAATTCCAAAACTCCCCAATACTGTCCCTGCTTGCCCTGGAGAGGAATGTTCTGTGGACATTCAAATCCACCAAGAGCTTAAAGATGGTGCTTTTGGGAGCGGGCCAGGCGACAGAATGAACATTATCAACAATCTCTTCTCTGAAAAGATCTGAGCCATGGGAACAAACAAACTAAGTCTCTCATACCACAAGAGAAGGAAAGGGGGGGATTGGAATGTTTGCTTGTATTTTCCTAAAAAATCCAGTGAACCGTGAACCTAAACTTTACACCTGAGGCAAACTGGGAATTGCTATTTTAACAAAGCACAGCTTAGAAAACAACCTGCACACGTTTTGTGTCTTGGCCAGCCCCAGAGAGATTTCTGGCAGCGTTTTATGGGTGACTAATACTCAAGTTAAGTCAACACGGGTTTTCCAAACACAGCATCTCTGGGGGCAAAGTGTGGACTTTTTACCTGTCTGCCATGGCTCTGCTTTGCCTCATAGGATCTGGGAAGAAGGTTTTTTTGGTGGAGGCATACCATGGAGCTTTGAAGCTGCTTGTGAGTGTGATGGTCTGATCTAAGCTCTCTCTTCTTGGTCTGTTGGTTCTCTCTAGTAGAGAAGGACTGGAGAGTGCATGTGCACCATGAGACCGGAAGTGCACTGGTTTATCCCATAAACATCTGTAAATCTCCTCCCTCCCCAAGGGGCCACTGGGGAATACCAAGATGACTAAGCCACAGTTGCATGACGGCAGATAGGAAAACAAATAATTAAAATAATGCAGCCAAGTGCTGAATAAGGTTTGTACCCAAGGGCCATGGGAGCACAAAGAGGGAAAAATTAATTCTGTCAGAGGGAGTCAAGGAAGGTTGTAGAGAAGGTCACCTCTGAGCTGTTCCTTAACAGAGGAGTTGGAATGTTCAGGTAAGAAAGGAGAAGGCAGGCATTCCCCTCGGAAGAGGGGACAGCAGACATGAAGGCATGGAGGCATGAAAGCCCCGTGACAAGTGTGGTGTGTCTGTGGTCCAGGGCAGGTGGGGGTAAGGGCAAGGGCATGGGGTTGATACACGGGTTGGGATCTGGTGTGTAGGCATGGGTGCCACACTAAAGGATCCAGACTGAATTCTTTGGGAGAAACAGAAGATTTTCAGCGTGAGTGTGATTTATCAGATTTGGAGCAAAGACATCTCAGGCAGCTAGTAAAGGGGCACATGGAGCAGGGAGGTCAGAGGCTTGTACCGTAGGCCAGCTAAAGGGAAATAAAAGCTAAAATAAGTTCATTGTGGTAGAAATGGAGAGAGGAGCCAGGCATGTTGCCTTGGGAAAAATGAAGTCACGGCACTTGGTGGCTAATGAGATTTGGAGGGTGAGGCGGGAAGGGCGTCAAGGGGAATTTGGAGGTTTCCAACTTGGCCAACCGAGTCCATGATGGGGGGCGGGGGCGGTAACTGAGCTAGGAAACGGAACACAAGAGGTGGAGAAATTAGTCCCTGCTCATTCAGATGTTTAGTGTATAATAATAAGATACGGACCACGCCAGGTAAAGGTGGTTGCTTTCACAGAGACGCAATTTTTAAATCAGTTGCTATAAAATCAACACTTTCCTTTTATTGTGGGTGGTGTTAGACTCACATTCTTCAGGGAGACGAGTGAATACAGTGTGGCTGTCAGGCCTCTCCCTGTCCTAGGCAGTGTTGCCCGCGGTGACAGGCAGTGAAGAGCAGACCAGGCTTTCTCTGTCTTCCTCACCACTGGCATATTCGTTGAGCGCCCCGGGCATGGAGGTCAGTGGGGAGAGTGCTGAACAGAGAGGCCAGGCCTTGGCGGGACTGCGTGGGATCCCTACGAGGACATGGGGTGCCATTAGGTGTAGTATTTGCCCCCCGGGCAGATGGCAAGGGCAGGGTTGGGGAGAGGCCCTGCGGGAGCAGCCGTGGGACCTCAGAATGACCACTTCCTTCTCCCTCTGGTCGGAACAGCTCCAGAAAATGGCGGTTGTGAGCCAGGAGGCTGATTGTCACTCAGCGTGATTGGCCACCCTGCGTGACCATGTGCCAGGCACAGCCTGGGCAACAAGTACGGAGCAGTCCCTGTCACACAGGAGGCTTCAGTCTGACATGGGCAATGTAAATACCTATGCCCAATGAGCAGAACACAGAAGGCTGAAAACAGAGATTAGGAGAGGCTAAGGAGAGGCCTATCAATCAGAATCTTCCAGAAAAGACAGGCTTTCTGAGAGCCACGAGTCGCTTCCCGCGTGAGAAGCAGGAATGGCGGGTGTTCCAGGGGTGAAGGGGCCAGGCTGGTGCAGACCCAAGAGAGGGGCGCCCCACCTTCCTAGTGGAAGGTGAGGCTGGAAGGGTGTGAGGCAGGAAGGTCCCTGAGGGCCTGGAGCAAGAGGCAGAGTGGCTAATCGGCAGCCATTCAGGGTTTTTGAACAGAGGTTCTACTCTTGGGAATGATCATTTCAACAGTCGTGTCTGAGCTGTGAGGGCTGGGGAGAAATGAGAAATGAGATCAATTAGGAGACAGCGGGAATACGAAGTAGGAATCTCACTTTTACTAAGGCAAGTGCTGAGCTGAAACATTTTTACCTAATTGTATATGATCGGGATTATTGATCCCACTCTATAGTTTCGTGAAAGCAAAGCTCAAAGATTTAAGAAACAGGCCCCTGTAGGTGGCAAAGCTGATTCGCAGCGGCGTCTTTGGGACTTCCAAGCCTGTGTCCCCTCTGTCCTGTACTGGAGGCAGATCCTGGAGTGAATGGAAAGGACGGTGATTTTCAGCCTTGCCTGAAAGTTAGAGTCACGTGGGGAGCTTTTCGAAATCACGGTGTCCAGGCTGCACCCTGGACCAATTAATCAGGTCCTCCAAGAGTGGACCCCAGACATCAGTATTTATGTGAAGCTCCCAGGTGATTCCCGCGTGCCACTGACTTTGAGAACCACTGTTGCAACAGAGGTTGCAAAGGGAGTAACTGATTATGGTTCTCGCAAGTGTAAACACTGAGAGACGAGGAGGGAAGGAGGCGACGGTCAGATTTTTTACTTGGATAAAGTCTGAACGAGAGGCTAACGGGGAAACAAGGAATTTTTGCTTATAATCCTTAACTTTTTACTCTTATAGCGTGCTGTCCGGTGGAAATGCCCAACCGATGTTTGTCTTCCGGGGTTTCCGAGGCGGGACCGAATCAAGCTCAACATGTCAGCACGACGGTGTGTGGGACCAGCTCACCCCCACTGCGAGAGCCAACTGAGACCTTTTCCAACATTTTGCAAACCAGTTATGAATGCGGCCACCATTAAAAATCAAATCATAAAACCTTACAATTAAATAATCTTAAAAACAAACATAGTAGCTTCTCAAAACTCATCCCTTCCTAATGGCTTTACCAAGCTTTACTTTTTTTTTTTTTTTTAATCTGTCTTCTTGGGGTTGTTTATGTTTATTTCATCCGTGTGAAGAGAAAATCCTATAACAGTGTCGTAACGTGCATCTCTCCCGCGCTCCACATCGGTCATGTGGACAGCTTGAAATTGGCCATGAAGAGGAGTATTTACATGGTAAAAATTGGCAAAAACTGTAAATTAGGACTGCCCCCCTCCCCAAAGAGCCAGTTGTTAAACATCTCCCAGCACATCACGACCTGAAACCATGTGATGGTCTCTGCAGAAAGGCCAATGTGTGAGCGCACCCCAAGAGCCCCCACAAAGGCGAAACAAAGAGAATAAGGTAGAAACTAAGACCCCACAGATGAGGGGGAGAAATCAATGCCAGAAACACTTTCTAATGCTGACTGATATTTCCCCATACACAAGCTCTTTGCACTACTCAGGTCCTTTGGGATCGCTGCTATTCCAAATAAACCTGTTTCATTTAGCTCCGTGAATAAGAAACTTCTAGTCAGAGAAGATATATTTTATATGCACACATAAAAATACTCTGTTTATATAGCACTTTCCTTTTAAGGAGCTCACACCAATTACACATGTTCTCATTATTCCTAGGAACACCCTGGGGAAGTGGTTAGGTAGTGGAGGAAATCGGAAGGAATGAAAAAACTGTTAAATTAGAAATCAAGGCATTACCTAGCCTGAGTACTATAAGCAATCTTTCTTCTCCTGCTGCAGGAAACCCTGACTTCAGATCTTGAAAGCATCCTGCTTAAGAAGATTCTAGAATAGGACTTGTATTACTGGCATTTTCCCAAGGGCATGGCTATGGAAACCACCCCTCTCTCCCGTCTCTCCTCCTCATTCTTCTGCTATTTTGGCCCTACCTCCTAACTTGGGCCAGACTGGAGTTTACAGTCCAAGCCTGCCGGCCCCGAATCCCAGGGAGTTCCCCAGGGCCAGCCGCAGGAAAAGAGATGGGCCCTGGATGGGAGCAGCTGCCAGTGTATCAGGAGACCTTCCCGCATGACTCACTGTCTCTGTGATGCTTGTTCCTGGGCTCAGTGCCAGTGACACCACTGTCCCCCTCTGCACCAGCTGCTTTGTCCCACGGGAAATCCAAACGGCTCCCCTGTCTTTCCTCAGCACATCCCTGTGAGGCTCTGGATGATTCCAAATCAGTCCTTTGGAACACAAGTCCATGTAACTCTAGTGCCAGCATCTTCTCCGTCCACTCGAGATTGATCTGCCACAGAGCAGAGGTTACTGCTGATGAAAGCTGGAGGAAAGAATGAACCGACGTGCATGGGTGCCCAACACAGAGGCAAACCGAGAAAGGCAAAGAGAGAAATGGAAATAGAGACAGAGAACGGAGAGGGGCAGAGAATTAGAGAGGAATTTCTAAACAGAGATATGATTATTCGTAGTTCTGTTTCGAATAAGAATTTCACTATTTGTTTGTAACTGGTAGATCTTCCTGATGGGTAACCTTGGGCTCCCCCCAGGCCAGACCCACATGTGACAGTGTCCCCTTCACAAGTCCTCTGCAGACCATCCTGAAGGAGGAGGAGTCATAGCTCCTCCAAGAGCACTGCCATTGGGAGCATTCATCTTTGGCCAAATACCACTGGCTATTCAGATTGTGGAGACACAGTCAAGTTCGAAGGAGACACCCCAGATTCCCAACAAAGACTTCGGAATGGCCACAAAAATGGCAGGAAGTCTCCCACTAGTGTGCTCCCAGGCTCTCCCTTGCACCAAGTTGTGAGGTGCTGAGGAGTTCCCTGAGATCCAAGGACCCTCAGCCCCAGCTGGAGTGGCCTTGGAAGCAGCCAACGGTCCACACCAGCCACACCATACAAACAAGTCAGTGAAGTGGAAGCAGCACTAGGTCAGGAGACAGGGGACAGGCTTTCATCTGCCCAGATCCTCAGGACTTCTGGGGAGCCCAGGCTGCTCATCGGTGAGATGCCAGGATAAGACTGGTCATTCATCGCAGTCATGTTCTGAGCACCTCCTGGCTGTCAAGCACCGCGTTGGGCTCTAGAAACAAAAAGCCAGACGGCTCACAGGGACCCTGGGGACACCAATAAGCCCATTAGCCCATGGACTCTGGAAGGCCTGTCTATCATATATTCTTTAAATAATTTCACAGTGGCAAAAGGGCTTCTCAAAAATCTCCTGAACTGATGAATTCAGCTCCTCCTAAGAGGAATCATGTTTTGTTTGTTTGTTTGTTTACATTTGAGTGCCCAACCTGAGTGACTTGACACTTGAGTGTGTGGTTATCTGAAATGTTAATAGGGCCTCACTGCATCCCCTAGAGACATAGGTGCTGCTCCACCTGCCACCATCAGAAACGTGCTGTAGGCTCCTGTCTGCTCCAGGCACCAGATACACCATGTCAAAGAGGCACAGCCCAGCTGTCCAGAAGCTTCTAGAAACCCTGGACCTCACCCACATAAAGGACAAACAAACAACTGAGCAAACTGGGATAAAATGGTGCTGTCACACCCACAAAGGGAATGCAAATGAAGAACCCAGCCGGTGAAGAAGGAAGATGGGGGGTGGGAGGCAGTGAGAAGGATCGATGAGTTTGCACAGGCCAGACAACGCGGCTGGGGTATGGGGTCACTCCTTTCGTCTCGCTGGTCCAGGGTTGCCAGAGTCTTTTGAATGGTGGACAAAAGAGGATAGAGAGAAATGCAGTGGGGACCCAGGAAAAAGGTCCCGCGATGACACTGTGGCCCAAAGCCTTGAGGACATGGGTGCAAAGTCACAAAGCCAGGACAAAACCTCTCCAGCACTTCACTCTGGCTCCTTCCACAATCCCCCACACACACACCCTTCCACTCCCTTCCCCCCTGAACATCTTACACGAGAGCCTCTTATTGTGTTAATATCAGGGGGAAAGTGACTAAGACTGGGGTATGACTAAGGAAAATAAAACTAGGAAGGGAGTCTCAAAAGCTCGCCCCCACCCCCAGGTTACTTGGCTCATTCCCTGATTCCGTCAGTTCACAGACTCTGACATAAAAGGCAGGAAGTTACATACGCTAAACAAAGGTCCTTAGATGTCAGGAAATTAACCTGGGAAATCGGAGCCAAGAGCGATTAAAGGCGCTGCACTTGGAGTTCAAAAACCACTATGGCGTTAGATCAAAAGCTGTTTGCTGGGCACCCCAGGCTCGGCTCTGCCCGACTGCACATCCCGGAAAACCTGGCCACAGGGCCCATACGCCTGTGTGCTGGGCATTTTCTTCTCAGATCTATGCCTTGTGACTCTTCTTGCCATAAGAGTTTGGATGCCTGCCCTTGGAGCCTCAGCCCCAGAAGAGGCCCTGGCCTGCCCCGCTTCTCCATGAGGGAAGATCACACTGCCCTCACCTCAGAGGGGTTCCAGCAAGTGATCCCCCCAGGAAACAAAGAAAGCCTTAAAAGGGGGGGTGGGTGGGAGGTAAACTGGGGAAACTGACCCTCTCAGCTAAGAAAACAAAGGCCTCGTAGAGAGTCAAAAGGTCAGAGTAGAACAAACCATAGAGTTATAAGAATCATTATTTGTGTCCCCGGCAATAATAATATCCTTTTGAGTCTTGACTTCCTAATCTTTGCCATTAAGGGGTTGGACTAGGTGTTACCTACTAGGTGATACCTACTAGGTGATACCCTCTAGTTATCATACCCTGAATTTTTTTTTTAAATTTATTCATGTGAGAGAGAATGAGAGAGAACATGAAGCGGGGAGGGTCACAAGGACCCAATATGGAACTCGATCCTGGGACTCTATGATCATGAACTGAGCCAAAGGCAGTTGCTTAACCAACTGAGCCACCCAGGCACCCCATATCCTGAAATGCTTAAATAGCTCTAGCATTTTACATCACAATGAAGTCATCAAGGGATTTGCACACCATTCCATTTGTACCTCCAGCCGTGAGCATTAGCCTCATGTACAGAGAAGTAAACTGAGGCCCCAGAAGGCGCAGCAGCTTGCCTGACGTCACCTAGCTGGCTGAGAGCAGAGCCCCTAATAGACCCTCATTCTAGTGGCTTCTAGTCCATTGCCGTAACAGGGCCATGGTGGAAAATGACACTGTCCCCAAAATGACTGAATGAACATTTGTAATCACCAGCTCAGCGAGAGTATGAGGGAAGTCCTTTTCTTATTTTTGTTTTTTTTTTGGAGTGTAGTTGACACACCATGTTAAATCTGTTCAGGGTGCACAACGGAGTGATTCAACAAGTACGTAAATTATGAAATGTTGGCCATGACAAGTGTGGTTACTCTCTGTCACCATATGATGTTGTTAATGTATTATTGACTCTATTCCCTATGGGGTCAGGGGTATTTACTGTGCCAGGCTCCTGGGACATGGAACACTCAGAACTGTCCCACCCCATGGTGGCTTCATCATAGTATAAAAACCTCCTTCTGAATCTACAGAGGTTAGGTTAGTCGGATTATCTGGAGAGGAAGCAGTGAGAGAAGTGTAATTTGTCTGTTCCTTTAGGAATCGGCCCTGTCCCCCCTCTGAATGTGGTGACTCTTTGGGCCACACCCACTGTCGTCCAGAGCTGGCTGGACAGGGAGAGGAAGTCAGAGCTGCTCAGTCTGGACATGGACACCTAGAAAGGGTTCTTCAAGCATTTGTGAACCTGAGCTATTCAATCACTTCTCCAAAGAAGCAGAAACAATTGGATGTATGTAGATCGAGAAAGAGATTTATTATAAGAAATTGGCTCATGCAGTTATGGACCCAGTAAGTCCCAAGATCTGCAGAGTGAGTAAGCAAGCTGGAGACCCAGGGGTGCTCATGGTTTAGTCTCAGGCCACAGGCTGGCGGGCTCAAAACCCAGGAAGAGCTAATGTCCCAGTTTGAAGCCTGCCAGGAAGAAGGAGTTCTGTTACTTTGGGGAGGGTCAGGGTTTTTTGTTTTGTTTTGGTTTGGTTTGGTTTTTTTGTCTATGCAGCTTTCAACTGATGCGATGAGGCCCACCCACATTAGAGGACACGATTTGCTATACAGAGTCTACCAATTTAAATCTTAATCTCCTCCAGAAACACCTTCACAGAAACACCCAGAATAATGTATGACCAAATATCATGGTACTCCATGGCCCGGTCAAAATGACACATAAAACTGACCATCATAATCATATAGAGAAGGGCCAGGTGGACAATGAGAAGCCAGCACCCAGGTGAGGCCAAGAGAGGAAGCCCAGGGTTGTAAGAAAAGCTAGCTTAAACTTCCTCTCTTTAAAGAGTGAAAAGTTGTCATTCTCCCTGAGGGATAAGGAAGGTACTGCCTAGAGGCTTCCAGATCCCATGAGAGTCCCCTGTGTCCTTCTAGTCCCCTCTCCTCAACTGAACTGGTTTGAGTGGGTTTCTCTTTCTGACAACAAAACCACTTGTGATTAGAATGAGCACGCTGTGGATATCTTTGAATTTTACTAGGTCATCCCGTTCTCCCCAGCTTTAGCCCAGCCATTAACCAAGTGATAGACCATTCTGTGTGTCACATATTGCCGGGTTACGCAAACTTGTACTCTTGGTTCGTGGTCCGTTTTGTAGTTTGGTCGTGTACGAGCCCCCATATGCTGTTGAACATAGCATATGTTCAACATTTTATTTCTTGAAATAAAATGTTTCCATGCAATTTGGGTTTGAGCGAGGTTCATTATTATTGACCCATAATGCTGAGGACAAAGAGTTACTCAGCTCGAGAGAGACCTTGTACGGCTGCTCAGTACCCAGTTAACAGTGCAGTGTCCCTATTCTCAACTCCCTTTTCGTCAAGAATTTTCTGAGGGAAATCATATATTAGAGGGTTTTCCTGAATTCAGGAATGTGTGGGGGCCCAGGCTGAGTCCCTTTCCAGTGCCATAGGTCATTGTCACAAGCATCATTTTTTAGAAATCTCTGTCAATTCTACTATTAGCTCTTCGGAAGATGGTCCCCATGCCTGACACAACTTTGGGGCTCTTCTTCTAGAATGCAGTACCTTGGATCTCGTAAGTGCACAGTCCGTTTTCAAGAGAACTCTCTCATTTGATTCTCACAGGATTTTGTTATTCTCAGTTTTATAAATCAGCCTCATCTAAGTTCTGTGGCAATAACAGACACCCCTCAAATCTCAGTGTTTACTGCAGTCCGGTTTCATGTCTCATTCATGTTCTTCCTGCACTGGGGTCATGTGCAGCCATTCCCTGTGCCCTTCCTCCCGGCGCCTAATGACAGAGAGAGAGTGGCAGACCACACATCGTCTCCTCAGGTGTCTTGACAACAGTAGCACGGTTCCCGTTTGCCAGCCAAAGCAAATCTCATAGCCAAGCCTGGCGTCCAAGGGGCAGGGATGGATGGAGCTTCCACCGGCAGGCATGATGCCAAAAATCGCATGTGGGACCAGGAAGCATAATCCTTCCCCTGAAAGAGACAGCAAAATTATGAACACAGATACCGCAAAGCACACTGCTTTCCAAACAGACCAATGAATAAAAACTGAGATGAAGCAATTGCCTGATCAACCCTCTTATTAGTGGCCGACTGAGTATTGGAAGGAAACCTTAAGCCTCCAGATGGCATCTGCCTTCATTCCATCACAGCTGTGTTC
The DNA here is from genome assembly GCF_020171115.1 of Neogale vison. Taxonomy (NCBI): domain Eukaryota; kingdom Metazoa; phylum Chordata; class Mammalia; order Carnivora; family Mustelidae; genus Neogale; species Neogale vison. The sequence continues at coordinate 111,591,389 of NC_058095.1, read as the reverse complement.
TGGGTCCTTCTCTGGAGACACACATCTCCAAGGACCTGAGCTGTATCTTGTGCCACTCCCCAGTGATGTTTGTATCCCGTTGTCCCACTGAAATGTTTGGCCCTTTGGATATTTTGGATATTTGGATATCCATTTGGATTTATTTTTTGGATACCCAATAAAACATTTGGATGTTTTATTCATAAGGATCCCGTGCCCAGGGGAATCCAAGGGAGCCCAGGCAGACAAAACCAGCAAGCAGCCATGGAGAATCAGCACTTGAACTCTCAATACATGGAGTCATTTAAAATTTTTATTAGTTTAACCAGAGCAAAGATAGAAAGGAGGGGGTGGCACCTGAGAAGGACAAGATGTGGTCACCCTCTAGGGCACAAAAGAGAAGAAAGACAGAGCTGTCTGCTTGCAGTCACAGAGCCCGATGCCGGGGAAGAGCCGGACACCGTCATTCAGAAAGGGCCTGCTCAGCATTTCCAGACTTCACGATCCCCGTCACCGCTAGCAGCACCCATCCCAAATGGGCACCCTGGTGGCTGGGCTTAGTGATCTCTCTGGCCAGCAAGTAGTCTTGCTCAAGGAAAAAAAGTCTGACACAGTTTCCCTCTTGTAGGAGACAAGTCAGAATTCACTGGCTTTTTCTAGAATCGTTTCATTTCCTTTAAGTTGCCCAGGTGACATGTCTGGTCTTCTGATGGTACTGGTTACACTGAGCTCAGTGCTGTAACACCAGCAACAGAACCTATACCGAGTACCAGTTCCCTTGTTTGGCCAATATCTGTAGGAAGCTTGGGTTTGATTCTAATACACATGGTAGGTCACGAAACTGACCTGCCCAGGACACATCAGGTGCACAGTGTTAAGGAACACCTACCATCCCTGGTGTTTTTCCAAAAAAACATGCAGAGAAAGCTGCCCTTCTGCCAGACTAAAGCCTCCTTTCCAACCTGTGCCCTTCTCTACCCTCAGTCCAAATACCCAGCAAGCTCAAGTGTGCAGGTGGCTGGGACAGGCTCCCGCACTGCCTTGGGACACCTCATGCCACCTCCCCCGGGTTCTTGTCTGGTATGCTGCTGCGCAGGCCACCCCAGGGGACTTAAAAGGACAAAAGGTAAGAAGGCTCAGTGGGGCAGTCTCCATGGAAGCTTACAACTCTGCACAGCTGTTAAGCAAAGGGCAAGACTTCCTTTCAAGAAGGACGTCTCAAAATGCAATCCAGAAAGCAGGCTCGGAATTACTAGCTGTAGGCCATGCCTTGGCCGACATATGGTCTCACAGGCGTATCAAATACAGCACTGCAAGACACAATTAACTCATAGCCCAACTTGCGTCCGTGAACCTGGGCACAGGGTAACGCAGAAGGAAGCCCCCAAAAGCATCCTTTGAGACACCCAACGTTGCAATCCCAGGGTTACTATGACATCACTACTGGGCTGGGCATGCTGTAACACACAGGCCGAAGGACATTAAAAAGATGAATGTTAACATAATGTTAATGTTAATGATAAATATTCTGTGTTCAAGGGGGCAAAAAAAGATGACAAAGGACTTTGAAGAGCTATGGTCTGATAATAAATCAAGAGCAGTTAGCAGCCAACACAGAAAGACAGACTGACAGCTGAAGGTCCCCACTCCCCACCCCTTGATCTCCCCACACTCAGCCTGCCTACGTTTATTGTGGCCACCGTGGACCAGTCAGTGTGCGCCAGGCGCAGAGGGTAGAGCAGAAGGGGCCACAACACCTGTCCCCACGAACCTGCCCAGTAAGTGAGAGAGGACCCACACCCCCACGAGTGAAATGACACCCAGTAGGTGAAACTGGTGCAAATGAAGCATTTGAGGATGTCCAAAGAAAGATGGCTCTCCCACAGTGGTGAGACCGTGAGTCTATGCAGGAGAGGCATTTGAGCTAAATCTGAAAAGCAGTAAGGATGCAGCCTTATGGAGTTGGAGAGGAAGAGAATTTATCAGCTGCCGCCACGAACACAGGAGAGGTGCTAGGATCTGACTCAGAGCCCCTCCACCTGTGGGTTCCCACAGGCCTGATCCCAAAAGGCCAGGCCCCCTGCTTTAAGCAAAGATGTGGCAGGGGCTGGGTGAGGGGATAGCTCTGCAGTGTGTGAAGACACCACCCAGCCCCCAGTGACTCATACTAAAGCTAATCTCTACGCTGGCTTCTCTTCCCACTCCTACCCTGCTTCCCTCACTCCCTGGTGTATTCTTCCTAAAAACACCTCTTCAGTGAATCACTTGGTACCCAATCCTTATCTCAGGCTCTGCTCTGGCTTTCCCTCCTGTGGCTACGCAGGTACACAAGCAGGGTCTTCCCGGGGTAGCCTGCCAGCTCCCCCACGAGCCACCCGCCGCACCCCCCACCCCCTGCTAACCACCTCTCCTCTGCCCGCAACTGTCCCCTCGATGCTTCCACACTTCAGACCTCACTTCTGTTCTCCCTCCCACTCTGGAAGCTGACTCTCCACGTAACCATTGCTTTTGAGATTTCTTCCACCACCTTTATCTTTTCACGTGTATTTGTAAGCACTTGAGACGGCTGCCAAGACATGTAGGTATTCTCCCGTGTTTTCCCAAACACGGTTAGAAGGTTAGATCAGGACTTCATCATCCGAATAGATGTTGCCACTCTCCCAGTACTCGTATGGAGGGATTAATCACTTCCTCCAATACAACCATGGCCCAGCCTAATTTAGGGACGCCACTCCCAGGTTTGCCTGCAGAGTATCTATTAGACCCAAATGAACACAGTAGCCTATAGCAATTCTCTGTCCTTCAAACTTTTAGGGACTCGTTCAGAACCATGACCAGTGGTTGTGGGTTAGTGAGAGTATGCGTATATTTTGCAATTCCATGATTTACACATCCAGGGCTGTCCCTCGAAAAAGAAAATCCTTTCTCCCACAACACTGCCCTCCACCCAACCAGTCCCAGCAATGGCAAATATTTACCCTGTGAAAGTGATTTTTCTTTCTTTTGTGAGACATTTGAATTCACACCTGATGAGTAAGGTAGGTATTGATCCTTCATTCGGCAAATATTTATTAAGCATTTTCCACATGCAAGCACCGTGTGACAAGGCTGGCCAGTCAAACAGAGGATGGTTTTGACTCAAGTGAGGCTTAGAGTCTACTTGAGGAAAATACAAGTAAATGGACAATATTTTGAAGGATGATGAGGAATTTACTAGACACAGAAATCAGTGGGGGGATGAGGGAAGGAGCTAGTTACAGGAAAGGATAAAGAGAATTCTGGCTCCACAAGTTCTCTCCTGTGAAGGGTGGATTGGAGAGTGAGCACAGAGGTGAGAGGTACTTAAGTTGCTGAGTGGCCAACAAGGGCTTATCTTGAGAGTGATGGGGCGCTACCGAGGGTCAGACTGTTATAAAAACCAACAATCAACAAAGCAAAACCATGTCACGTGACTCAAAACTCATGCCACAGTTGTAATGTGTGTGCCCAGTACTTCTTTCTGGGCGCTAGCCTGGTTAATCCCCTTCACTGTGCGAGAGACACATTCTTGAGCCTCCTCTGCAGATAAAGAAACCAAGACCAGGGAGGTTTGGTAACTTGCCCAAGGTCACACAGCTGGTAAGTGGTAGAATTGGGATTCAAACTCTGCCTCTCCACACCGCTCAAGTCCAAAGCCCAGAATGACCCCCTAAAAGAAATTCAGCAAAAAATATGAAGGTACATCATTTCAAAGGAAACTTTGAATTCTGAATAAATGTACCATGTTCAACCGGGCACAAATCAAAGCATGGGAAAGCTAGACAATAATCTCAAACTGCTTTATACCCATTTAACTAGCCAGAAACATTAATAATCATGCATGATGCCATCTAATTTGTGTCACTCAACTGTCATTAATATACTGATGGTCATATTGTAGAGTTACATAAATCTTTTAGAAAGCAATATAATATTATATATCAAGTCATAAAAACGTCCATGTTGCAGGATGCCTGGGTGATTCAGTTGGTTAAGTGTTTGCCTCTGGCTCAGGGTCCTGGGATGGAGCCCTACATTGGGATCCTGGCTCAGTGGGGAGTCTGATTATCTCTCTCTCTACCTCTCCTTCTTCCTTTGAACTTCACCTTGCTTGTGCTCTCTCTCTCTCTCAAATAAATAAATAAAGTCTTCTTTTAACAATGTCCCTCTTCCTTTACCACCTCAGGAATTGATTTTAAGAAAATATGTCAAAAGTAGACCCAAAGTTCATCATTGAAACTATCTTTACTAGTGCAAAATGGAAAACACCCTAAATGTGGAATAATAGGACAATAGTTTGGTACACCATCATACAACACCTCAATAGAATATTCCATAGTCATTTAATACGATCTTTATGGGGATTACGTAACACCATGTGACTGTCACATGAAAAGGTGGAATACAGTACACTATTGACATTTATGAGGAATATGGCCTAATATCATTGCAAATTCCCGTATAAGTGAAAACCACTGTAGCATACAATTTCCTCCTTTAAAATGCAGAACCTAAAAATGTTAAGTAACCCCTTAAGACCCTTCATGTATCCATGAGCTCAGAATTTGCTCGTAAAGCTATAAATATAAATTCTGCCAATAAAATAAATCCTAGATTGCATTATATCACATTATTAGTGTACTTAATACAAGTTTACTGAAATCTGCAAAGAAACAACATGTTTATCACTTCGTGAGAATTCCTTGCAAGCCCCTATATGCAACACAAAAGCTGTATGGCGCCTGGGTGGCTCAGTGGTTTCAGCCTCTGCCTTCAGCTCAGGTCATGATCTCAGGGTCCTAGCATCGAGCCTCTCATCAGTCTCTCTGCTTAGCAGGGAGCCTGCTTCCTCCTCTCTCTCTGCCTGCCTCTCTGCCTGCTTGTGATCTCTGTCAAATAAATAAATAAAATCTAAAAAAAAAAAGCTGTATGGAAAGGCGGCTGCCTGCTGCCGTAGACTGGGCTTGCTTGCTCAATGCAGAGTCCTGCCTTCTCAGGACAGTTTTGAAATGCAACTATTTCAAAATCAAATCCCTGCAAAGTGACCAATTATTGCAATCTTGGAAGTTCCAGGCAAACCATTGAAACTGAGAATGTCAAATTCAAGAATGTCAACAGTTTACTACCATCCATCATCACAAACGTGTTATGATTTACAACTATTTGAAAATGTAGACATAGAGTCAATGCTGCTTGGAAACACAAAGAAAGTTTCATTTGGATGAAAGAGTTCTAAGTAATATTCTCCTTTTAAAGCATTTATTAAGCATTATATTGTTGCTTTACTAAGGGTGAAGTTCGCACAATGCTTTATTGCTGTACAGCCAAATTCTTCTAGGTTGCACTCCATTGCCATTAGCTCATTGGTATTTTATAGTTTTTAGTGGGTTACAATAAGGGGATCCAGACTGGAGAATTGGCAGGAACTGGCCACAGAGCTAACCACATCATGCTTCCTATGGCATTGAACTAGAGCTGTCAAAGGCATGAGTGTCTTTGTACCCATGAACACTGCTACAAAACCCCATATGTGGCTTCAAAGCTGACTTTGGGTCAGTCAAATAAAGGAACGTACCTATGATTCCTGAACCCCCACTGAATGATTTGACAGGAGCTACGTGTTACATCCGGGGCTCTATCTACATGACCCAGGACAAAGGGAGGAAGGGAGGTACACAGAAAGCAGGAGAGAATCATTCTGTATTCATTCTAACAAGCACTGGAAACCAGTTTTCTTCTTCTTGTTTTCACAGCTCTAGGGGTCATTCTGTCTGTCGCAGGCAAGTCACCAGAGATGGAAGGGGAGGGACAGGTGGAGAATGTAGAGGCTCAGCCTACATATCAGTACTGGAAACAGCCAGAAGCCGGACCTGACGTTCCTCCAGGGCACTTGGTCAGATAGCAGCATCTAGCTGCAAAAGCAGATGCTTTCTGCTTTTGCGGGAGAGGACAGAGAGGGGACAGCCAATAATGTTCAGGTGCATGAACTTTGCAATCTGTAAAAACTCATCATTTTTTTCACCTTGTAGAGATAAAAATTAATAATGCAAAGAAAGAAATTCTGGTGTCCAAGGATAAACTGAAAACAGCCTAAGAGAACACCAGTAACAAAGATTAGTTGGAATGGGGAACAGCCGATATCAGCGTATTTAGCTTAGATCTTGAATACTGTGAATTTTCTGTGAAATCCGATATCCACTTTTCAAATAATGGAGCTTCATAATATCTTTAAATCTTGCATTTGTGCATTTTTCTTATCAACCAAATAAATCCAATAGAGAAACAGGGTGAAGGCTTAGGACAAGATGAGAGGACACAATTTAGTTATGCAAGATGAATGAGTTCTAGAGATCTAACACAGTATATAATGACAGTTAACACCGTATCATACGCTTGAATCTTCTAAGAGGATAAATCTCAAATTAAATCGTCTCTTTTTTTTTTTAAAGATTTTATTTATTTATTTGACAGAGAGATCACAAGTAGGCAGAGAGAGAGAGAGAGAGAGAGGAGGAAGCAGGCTCCCCGCTGAGCAGAGAGCCCGACGTGGGACTCGATCCCAGGACCCTGAGATCATGACCCGAGCCGAAGGCAGCGGCTTAACCCACTGAGCCACCCAGGCGCCCCTCAAATTAAATCGTCTCTACACGCGCACACAGACACACAAATTGTAAACTTGTAGAGGTAACTGTCACCTATGCTAATTAATGCTTCGCAGTGCCCATTTCTCAAGGTATGTGTATATCAAAGAATCAAGTTGTACCTGTTAAATATATATAATTTTATATATCAATAACATCTCAATAAAGTTGATTTTTAAAAAAGAGAGAGGAGAAAAGAACATTTAAAACATTTTAGGAGTATTAACACCTCATTCTTGACCAAACTCTCTACCACAGCTGGAGTGCAGGGCAATGAAGAAAAAGAATGAGGCAGGCAAGGCTGCAGCTCAGAGAGCTCAGGCTTCTACAGTCAGTATACCCCCCCCCTACCTCCCCAACTAAGGAACTCAGCCAGCAATGACCACCCCCATTGATCAGGCATAGCCAATCCTCATTCCGCTGACTCCACAGATCCAGGGTCTTACAAATGAAGACCTGGGAATGCAAACAGGTTAGGTAACCAACTGCAGTGGGCAGCGAGCACTGGGGTTGACTTCCTGGCAGCTGCAGCTCCACACCAGTGTAAAGCAGTCAGGCTCCCAGGATCCCCAGCCAGGAGCCACTTCGGGAATGTTCCGGGGACATATTTCTGCTGGCGATCTCCTGGGGGAAGTTTCTGTTTCTTGAGAGACCATCCCAGTCTAGAGGAACGCTCTCTTCGTCCTTGGGCAAGGATGTGATGCCTCTTCTCCCCAGCAAGCATCACTCTTGGGGTGAGGGAAAAGACAGTAAAGGTCCTAGGTGACATCACTGAGCTGCCCCACCCCCGCCACCCCAGCCAGCCCCACCTCTGCACTTCATGGGAATGAGATGATAAATTTCCTGAGTGTCTACACCAGCATGAGTCACATTCGATTTCCTTTTCATCAAAACCATCCTGGCAGATGCAAAAACCCAGAATCTCAAATCAGGTCTGTCTGATGACCAAGCACCTAGTCATTCCAAAAGTTTTCTAGTCCAAGATGCTGTTTCTGGTGGTGTCAAGTCTCCAAGGATCTCCAGCCCGGTAACTGTAGTGCTAGAGTCAGACAGATTAAATCGAGCTCTGCCACTGATAATCTGTGCAATCAAAGGCATGTTACTGCTCTTCCTTATGCCTTTTACCTCACCTAAAAAGGGGGAATAACGTTAGTGCTTGCCATAAAGTATGTTTAAAGACTAAAGGACATTTCCATACAGTAAGTACCGCATGCCCACTAGGTGTCACGAGAAAGGGAGCCTTGTGACATTTGGCTCTATAAGTTTTATAGAATTTTTATGTTTTGAACAAAGTGATGTTGTTTTCCCCTGATAGATGAAATCTGTGTCATAATTAAAATAGTGTTTCCTTAATGTTTGTCCCTCTCGGAGTTTTCAGCTTTTTAATTAGTGACTGTTCTCATTCTTTTTTGGGACAACAACATCATTAAAGAAAACATTTAAAATGTCACCCATAGTATCACACTATCTAGTTAAACTGTTTTTGCTCCTTGATATTACCTCTTGCGTGTAATATTTACATATCCACAATTTGTAGTGTTTGTTTGCTGTTATTTTTATGTGAGTCACAGCACATTTCTCTGTATTTGTATACATTCTTTGTAAGTATTCATTTTAATAGTTTTATGATATTGATATAGCCTATTTCACCCAACATTCTCTTAACATTGGTATTTTGTACACAAATTGCTTCCTTATTTTTTTTTATCTTAAAGATAATGCGTCAGTAAACATTTTTGTTTATATATTCTTTGATTTCTGTGAACTATTTCCTTAAGAGAAATTCCAAGGGGTAGAGTTACAGTGTCTTGGGTAGGTATTGTCTTTATGCCTCCTGCTGTATAATTCCTTCCAAAAGGATCGTTCCAGTTTGCAACTGTAAACTTTATCTTAACTAGTCAGGACTGAAATTGAGTCCCTCTAAGCAGTTACTTGGTTTGAAACATCACAGAAGTCTTTGTACTTTGGTGAAATCGGTATTTTGATTGCCTTGCCATGGTTTCAAGCTTTATAAGTCAAGTTCTGCTTTCTTGCTTTGATAGTTCCCCCTTGAACCAATCAGTCTTTTTTTTTCCCCCCATAGGCCATGAACTTTTAAAAGCCTGTCTGCTTTTATCTCATCTCCCTTCACGAATCTAATTGGATTGATACAGACCCCCAAGGATTCGTAAATGGCTCAAGGACACCATTTTAAATGGATAATCTAGCCCAACTTCATACTTCCTATGAGAGGCACAGTTCTAGTCTGGGTGTGAAGTGGTACAATCACTCCACCCCGAAGGGGTAGCACTGATGTCCCCAGGTCCTCGGAAACCCACTGACCACTTCATGAATGCCGGGGACATGAATTGGGAAGTAACTAAGAAAAATGCACCCCACATAAAGTTTAATGTGGACCCTTCCTCACTCCTCCATATAGCAAAAAATAACTACCCCCCTTTTCCTCTAGAGCATGGAAAGGGGTTTGGCTATGCTGGGATGAGTCTCTTGGAGGTGTGTATTTTTCTCTGGTTTGGAGTTTACCTAACTCATGGGCAGTCATAGACTGTCACAGACTCATGGACCTCTGTCATAGGCAAGGCAGGTAACACAGACCCCAGTGCTCTCAAAAGGACTTTGTCTAGCTTGTTAGGTCTTTCCATCTTCTCATGTTTCTAATGGTGAACAACCCTAATCTAAATGCAGACTCTAAAACACAAGGTGCCATGACTAGGTTCTAGAGGAGTCATTTAGAGGATGCAAAGCAGGCTTATGTTCATTTTTTCCCCTCCAGATTATCACACACATGAAAACACATCATTTCAAAGTTCTGGTAGAATTCTCAAGGTATGTCTAGATATCTACTGGAGTTCCAAACGCCAGGTTAAGGAGCACTTCAAGTTCAAGGATCTAGACATTGTTTTTCTGTAAAATCAGTTTTTTCAGATAGTAAATAGTTTACATTTTAAAGCCCATATGGTCTTTGTAGCAACTACTTAAATATACCAGTACAAAAACAGCCATAAATGATTACAAACAATAGGCACCACCATGTTCCAATGAGACTTTATTAGCAGAAAGAAGTCCTGGATTTGGCCCCAGGGCCAGAGTTTGTCAATTTTGATCTAGTATGTGATGGTAAAGTGGGGAGAGCACCTACCCAGCCCCTCTGTACTCTTGCTATCTGCAATTTGTGTTTGCAAGCCCATTTCCATCCATGTCTATATTTGTACGTCATGGGATTTAGGATGTAGATATTGATTCATTCATTCAAACCATGTGAGTTTTTCTTGCTTCCTACTGTATGCTATCACACAACAGTGTTGTCGTTAATTTAGTCCTATCTCTGTCTATTAAATATAACCCAAGACTGCATTTTTTGGTGATATAGGTAGGATTAGTAAAGAAAATTTAAAAGCTGAACAGTGGCAGACAGAATAAATCAATTTTCAAGAACTCTGATGAATAATTAGATCCAGTCTCCTCTTTGAGATCTGAGCAGATGGACTGGAACGGCTTCTCTAGGGATCAATGAAGAATTGAAGAAAGCTATCGGCAAGAAAGCTATCGGATGTAGGAAAGCACGCTGAGCTCGAAACTAGTGACCAGTACTGCAAATATTTAACAGTGTGACCTTCCCTGGGGCAAGCTGTTTCATTTCTCTGGGACTCTCTTTCGCCTTTGATAAAACAAGGTATTGGGATTAGGTCCACTGGATTAGATGAGTCCCAAATCTGCTCAAGCCTTGAACCCTTAAAATTTTGTGTCAACCAGTCAATGCTGAGAGGCTTCTATTATTCCAGAAAACAAGCACTTTAGAGAGATTTCTCCCCTAGTGGAGCTCAAAAACACGTCCTGGGAAGGCCCCTCATCTGACTGTCATCTAAAACTAGGACATTGCATTCCTCTTGGGAACCTCAATGATCATGAAAATGGACCTGGCTTAAAAAGTCTTCCATCCACTGTGGAAAGCAGACATGCCCCTGCCAACTGCAACCCAAAGCAGAGCAGAAGTGGAGGCACACATCGTGGGAGTGGGGAGAGGCGGTATAGGCCCTGACCAGAAGCAGAAGCCTTAGAACTGGGCCCCATGGGGTGAGCAGATTTTTAGTAAACCTGGGAGGAGGCAGCATTAGAAAGCTTTTCCAACAGAGGGTAATTCAAACCCAGAAGGCAGAAATACAGTGGAAGAACGGGGGCACCGTCCTGAGCCAGGTTCAGAGTCCGGTCCCCTTGTTGAGTGAGTGCGTTCACTGGATCCCATTTCTGTTGCTACTCATGTCCAGCAGTCTAGCGATAGTAACTTTCACAGTAAACGGGCACAGAGGAATTTTTCACTACACACCAATTTTGTTTGTTTGTTTGTTTTTGTTTTGAGTACGGCTTTTTATACCTTTCGGTTGGCTGGTTCTTCATGATCATGGCTCCGTGGTTTCAAATAAAGTCAGGTTAAAGTGAGGGTATAGTGACTATGGTAAATACAATGACTCCAACAGACACAAGGAATCACGTGGACAAGTGAAGTATCAGAAATGCAGGCACGTGGGTCTATTAATAAGCTCAATACTGGCAATTTAGTTTCAGTAAAGCCTCATCCAACATAAGAAATGAATGTTACTAACCTGAATGCTATTTATATGTTTGTCTTATTTGTATTTAATTAGATTTTTAATGGCTGTTTCACAAATAAAAGCCTACAGAATGTATATCTACTTTTATATTTTTACATGTGTATATATTTATATATTATTACATAATAATAATATTACATAATATTACATAATATTATTGTGTATATATATTATTTTGCATTTTTATATAACACCCTATAAAAAGAATTTGAGTCAAGCTTGGAGTCACAATTTTTCTGGATATCACAGTTTATGAACTTAAAGTTTCATATATCAAAAGGAGATGGTAATCATTTATTTTGTGGGGCTATTAAGAGAATGAAAAGAGGTCTGGGAAGTTTAAACTGCTACGTAACATGAAGGAGATAAAACAGTATTTATTACAAAACAGACACTAGTGAAAAACCGAAACAGCTGTCCAGTATCCTCTTCTCAGCCTACATAATCAGGGCTCTTGGCAAAAGGGTTTTTATGGGTAAAGAGCAATGGCTCACAGTTCAGATGTGTCCCCTGCGGAGACCTATATATGCAGCGAAACTCTACCTGCCTGCCTGCCTGCATCGTTATCCCTGTAACAGTCGCTGATGCTCGTGAGTTAATTCAGGGCTCCCTTTAGCCCTTTGAAACAACACCAGCCCAGGGTAAATGCAGAGCCCACCTCATGGAAGCTGAAGCCTCGCAGAACTTTTTGCCACCAGCTGGTGACAGAATGCAGCTTGAAATCTAAGCTGGAAAGCCTTTTGACCAAGGCAGGTGGACAAGATTTTCTATAGAACATTCTTTTGCATCAAGGAATCCAAATAGGATGCATCTCCCAAAACCCTCCATTCCAGCAGGGCTCGGAGACGAGCACATGCAGGGCTCACAAGCGGGCATGGGTCCTGCTCAGACCACAGAGGCCAGTGATGGGGCTGCAGGATTTCCGTGTGGAATTGCTCGCTGGTACCCACGCACTAGCATTTACTGAAGAGCAATGGGTCACTGCCACCAGTGGCAATGAAATCTGGAGCGGTCAAGAATTAGCTAGTAATTTCGGGAGTTTGAAGTTTTATCTCTAACACCAACATGGCAACTCTTTTTTTTTTTTCAAAGATTTTAGTTATTTATTTGACAGACAGATCACAAGTAGGCAGAGAGGCAGGTGGGGTGGGGGAAGGGGGAGAAGCAGGCTCCTTGCAGAGAAGAGAGCCCAATGTGGGACTTGATCTCTGGAGCCTGGGATCATGACCTGAGCCGAAGGCAGCAGCTTAACCCACTGAGCCACCCAAGCACCCCAACATGGCAACTCTTTATTCAAAGTTAATCAGTTCCCATCTCGTGGGTGTCTGGAGAATGACCAGTACCGAAGTTTTTGATTTCCAGTTGCCCTATTTCAATGGCAGAAGCATTTTTCCTACTTGACCAAAGTTTTTAGAGCCTCCAAGAATCTTTTTGAACTTCACGATAAGGTGGAATTATGATTTTTAACTTGAGGTAGGTACCTCTGAACTATTACGCTGGGCGTTTTGTTGCAAGTCCAAGTCCCTGAGCAACGTCAGTCCTTATAGTTACCGTTTCCTTCGTTCTTCTCCCATGCCCGACAGCTTGCTCTAGCTAATACACTCTCCTCAACCAGTATGTTTTCCCAGTTCACCCCTGGGGAAAGTCTGAGCCCCTGGACCACCACAGCTTGTCAGGAGCTGTCTCTTCTCCACCTCTCACCAGGACCTCTTTCCCAGGTGGGTGGGAAGTGATTGGGTTTCAAAGCCCTTTCTTATGGCCTGCCTTTCCCAGACCGCTCATGGCACCAACTCTTGTGGGTTGGTAGTAATACTGGATTCTTCAGAAGCAGACTTAGGAATGGGGTTTGGCACACAGGGTATTTATTTATTAGAGACCAAGAGCTGTGGAAGTGAGGGGGAGGGGGTAGGATTGGTCAGAGGGGAGAAGTCAAACCACTATATGCCCAATGAAACTTTGACCACAAGACAAGGAGCTCAAGAGTGCACGTGACCCACCGGGGCTATCCCACATGGGGCTGAAATGGCTGGGTCCCTATATCAGCCACAACCAGTCCATGGCTAGGCTGCCATTGGATTAGAGGGATCAGCAAAGATGGAGGCCTGAAGACGCCGACAGCTGGGGAACCAGTCACTCCTATTAGGGAACAGAGAATCTCAGCACCTCTCTCTTCAGCTGCCCCTATCTGACTTCTCTTACCCGCAGCCACCCCAGCTGTGGGCCCCCGTGGCTCACCTGGGTCATGCCCCAGACCCTTGTCCCGGAGAAGGATGAGTCCCCACTGTGGAGATGCTCTCCTCTTGGGCCTCTACTCTTGTTCTTTTTTTTTTAATTTTTTAATTTTTTATAAACATATGTTTTTATCCCCAGGGGTACAGGTCTGTGAATCGCCAGGTTTACACACTTCACAGCACTCACCAAAGCACATACCCTCCCCAATGTCCATAACTCCACCCCCCTTTTCCCAACCCCCCTCCCTCCAGCAACCCTCAGTTTGTTTTGTGAGATTAAGAGTCACTTATGGTTTGTCTGGCCTCTACTCTTTTAAACTTTGCCGTCTCGTCATCCCTTTCTAAAGTGAGATTTCAGTTTTTAAAATCCAGTTTGAAAAAAGCCAACCCTTAAAGCAGCGCCCTGCCCCCGAGCCCCTTCCAACTCCTACAATGATCCTTGGGTGTGAGTCTCCGCATTCCCCTCTAATTGTTTATTCCCACGCAGGCCCAGCCCTTCCCACCACGGACTTAAAGGAGGCAAAAGGAGACCCAGCAGGAAATGAGAAGTACTATTTTCACTCCAGAGGACTGGAGAAACAAAAAAGCTACCTGCATAGAAACTCACAAGAAATCCTGTAGAATCTCTCTCATCATGAAAAATGTCTCATTCAATTTAGCACTAAAATAATATTCCAACAGAATGGTTTATGGGAACAGTCCTTTATTGTCTTTGAAATGCCTTTCCAGAGCACTGTAAATCTCAAAATCCTCCCATCATCTCTTTGAGGGAGACGCCATTATTTTGCCAACTTTTCAGTAAAAGAAACAGAAGTTCAGAGTGGCTCAGTCACTTTTTCACAGCCTGTGGGTGGAGGGAGTCTGAATACAGAGGCCTTACCATCTTCTGGGGAAGATAGGGCCCTATAGAGAAGTCTCCTTCTGTGCCCTCCTGCCACCACAGCCTTGCCAGGCCGGGTCTCACCAGTGGCCTCATCGGGAGAGGAGATGGTGTAGCACCTTTCTTGACCTCTGCCGGTGCCTCCAAGGGCACCCCAGCAAGTGCAAAATAGTGTACTTGCTTTGGGAACCCCGCTTTGCCCAGAAATGACCTCTGTGCCCCTCCTGTGTATTGATAGGACCTCTCCTGGGGTTTCAGAGTCAGGATTTACAGGTCCCGTGTGACAGTCCCTGCACAGGTGAAGGCCTGTGGGAGCTGAGATGGAGAACTCTCTGGAACCCACTCGTCTCCCACAGCCTATTGCCAGGTAGCTGAGACAAAGCTCTCAGGAGACAAAACTGTCCTCACCTCCTTCCCAGCAGCTCAGTAAGCCCTGACAGCAAATGTTCTGGCTCTTAGAGGCTCCCCACGGTTCTGGAGAAGTCCCAGCTGGGGTCCAACGTGCACCTGCTCCATAGAAAGCCTTGGAAGGTGACTGCCTTTTTCAGGAAGGCCTCTCCTACACCTCCTCAGGGTCTCCCTCAGGCCTCCCCCGTGGCACTTTAGTCACTGCTCTGATAAACTGCGAATTCCCTTGGGAGGAGGTCTATTTTACAATTTTATCAGCCGTTTTATTTTAAGATGACTACATTTCAGAATCTGTCCTGGGAATGATTTGGACAGGAAAATGCCTTGTGTGTGGAAATGCACACTCCCCTCAGAAAGGGAATTGTGTCCTGCGGAAAGGCCTAGCCGAGAGGAATCAGAGGGTTGGAGTCTCCCACTCAGGGAGGACGGCCCTTCAGTCCTGTTGGCTGTGGGTTTGGGTTTTTCTCAGAGCAGACAGTTTGGCCAAGTGCTCATGCTTTGCAAGCAACAGAAAACTTGGGTGGCTTAGCTCAGTGGGAAGGAGTTTTTGGAAGTGTTGGGGAGAAGACCGGAGGGTAATGGGTCTGAGAATCTGAGTGCACAGCCACCAACCCACCACGGGGACGATGGAATTAGGAGCTCACTCTGCAAAGTCACTTGAGGTCCCCAAGCTTCTGCAGGCCTCCTTCCATGGCCACTGTCATCCCACCCAGGACATGGTACAGGGGAGAAATCCTCCCAGAGTACTGGGCAGTGTCCTGGTGGCAAATGTTCCCCCAGAGAGGGGACACTCTCTTCCTTACCTCTCTTTAAGAGGAAGAACTTCACTGAAGAAAAACTTTGCCCTTCTATTATACCAGATGGATTTTAATCTCCAGTGCAAACAGATTACAGCAGAAGGCAGTAGAGATGGAACAGATTTAAACTCAGACAGAGCGGATCAAATCCTGGCTCAGCCACTTACAGGCTCCATGACCTCGGCCAACTGATTTAACCAGTGAGGGTCTCAGTTTGCTTATCCATTAGATGGGGGTAACATTCTGTACCTCCCAAAGTGGTTAAGGAGAGTTAAAAAAACAAAAATATAGAACAGGTGGCCCAAAACATGAATTTGATAAATGCTCTTTCTTCTTTCCTCCCTCTCTATCTCCATTCTCTGCATGTCATCGGCCCATTACGTGTCCAGCCTGGGGCAAGGTGAGGACCATTCTCCACAATAATGAGCGTCTTGTTAGGTGGAGGGAGTGGAGTTGAGCCCACATCAGCCTTTCTGCAGAAGCTGAGGACTAGAATCTAGGACTTAGACCCCAGCGGCCCACGGGGTGCTGACACACCACGTGGAGGCCTTCCCGAGCCAAGAACATGGAGAACAACCACCCCAGCAGCCTGACAGCAGAGAGAACTCCAGTCCAAGTGATATGGCTCTGTAGACCAGGTGAAACTCACCTTGTGAAACCACAAAAACAGACACCCAGGTGTCTCAATTGGTTAAGCATTTGCCTTTGGCTCAGGTCATGATCTCAGGGTCCTGGGATCGAGTCCGTCAGGCTACCTGCTTAGCAGGAAGTCTGCTCCTGCCTCTCCCTCTCCCCACTTGTGCTTCTCTCTCTCTTTCTCTCTTTCTCTCTCTAATAAAGAAATCAAATTAAAAAGCAAAAAAACCAGAGTCAAGGAAGGACAAGTGACTTTTCCCCAGTCCATCATTCCTAACTCATTAAACCAAACAAAAAATCTACTGCTTAGTTTTTCAACCTGGAAAATGTATTCTCTTCCCACTGGAAAGAAAAAGTCACTGCCTAGAGAAAAAGGCTCCCTTTCACATTTTCTTTACAGGATGAAAGTCTGAACGTGAGCACAAGCAAATAGAATGCTGAAGAAAACCCTCAAAGGGCTCCCCAGCAGAACACGTCTGGGGAGAAAACCGTATCCAAACAATCTACGCCCCTCATGTTTGAGAGCATGGTGGTCACACCCCAGCCCTGAAGTTAGATGAAATATTTCTATGTCTGCAGTTTTTCACGACAGTCTTGATCTCAAATATTCCACGCCGTTGCCCCACAAACAAATATTTGCCCAGGTAATAAATTTGAATTTAGAAAATGTAGCCAGGCAAACACAGGCCCACTGTACTTAGATGTTCCCTCAGTCCCAGCTTTAACCTTTGGGCCTGAAAAACTTGTTGAGTCTCCTAGTGTGTCCTCCAGGTGCTAACAGGATGCCAGCCCCTCAAGTTGGAAGGTGCTGCTTTCTCCAGAGAGCTAGAGGCTCAGGCCTTCTTCAAGAACACACACATGCTCGTCTATGGGAATGTTAGTAGTTACTGGGCCCCTGAAAAAATTTCCAACAGAGTCAGCCTCTGGGAATATTTAGTAGCAGTTTTTCTCTTGGTTTTGCTGCTTTGTTTTGTTTTGTTTCATTTTGTTAATTCTCACACCGAGTCTGTCAGGTCCTCTCCACTCTAAGCTTCCAGTGGTACCGAGCCGGTGGGCAGGCCTCTGAGCCCCCATCGCCTGGACTGGATTAGCTGTTCAGCTTCTAACAGCTGAATGGTCCCCCCTTCAAGTATCAGTTCTCTCATCTTAAGGCTATATTGGTGCCCATTTCTTTGAGAAAACTGTCCTGTAGCAAAACTTCACACACAAGTACACAAATTAGTTTACCCGGAGGCTCCTGGTGGCTCAGCAGGTTAAGCATCTGCCTTCAGCTCAGGTCATGATCCTGGGATCCTGGGATGGAGTCCCACATCGGGCTCTCTGCTCAGTGGGAAGTCTGCTTCTCCTTCTACCCCTGCCCTTCCTTGCTCGTCATCTTTCCCCCTCTCTCTCAAATAAATAAATAAAATATTTTTTAAAAATCAGTTTACCTAGTTAACGCTTCATCAAGAACTATTTACTTCAGTCTTCTGTTTCATCCTCTTGCATAAATGATCTAGCTTTCATTGGAAATACCATTTACAATTTCTTTACCAATCTGATGAGGATGTTGTCTTCGGTGTGCGTATCAGCAGTCACAATAGAAGCAAAATAAAGTGAATAACGGCTCTTGATGTGGGGCCTGAAGCTCTCTCTCCCTAGGCCTAGAAGTTTTCATCTGAAGTACCTTTATCTTCCCAGCCAGACAAGTGGTTGCTTAGTAACTCGCCTTATCAATGATTTAGCTTTTCTCCTGATTGCCTCGTAAGAAGATAGCACCTTCAGTACTTTCTGTTTCTTCCTTCCCAGCTGTAATGAGAAACGATTTTGTAAAAGGTCATCGTCCAGAAATACATTCCCATTTATAAGCACAGCCTCTCACCAGCGTGAAACTGGATTGACGGTTATACAATAATGATTGTTATGCTTCCAGTGGGGGTTCTCAAACTTTAGAACACATCCAAGTCTTCTGGAGAACTTTTTCAAAGTATAAAGGCCCAGAAGCGATCCTATTTCAACGTGCCCGAGGCGCTGTATTCTCTCCTTACCTGCCTGCATTGGAGAACCACTAGCAGAGCCCAGGCACCTGTTACAGGCTTGCCGATGCCCATCCAAATCACATCAGGGCCCCATCTTCCCCATGGATCTCGAGGGAGACTTCTCCACTACTTTGATGCCACTCCCGACCCGGGCACAGACAGACCCCTAGAGGCCCACCTCTGCACGCCAGGGTCACAGATGGGCTCCAATGACAGGGTCTGGGCCATGGCTCCTGTGAGATGTGTCCTACGGGGGGGGGGGGGGCATCACAGAGAGCAAGGGGAGTTGCACCGAGGAGAAAACAAAGTCCAAGGCTGGCTTTCTCCAAAGCTGACCTCTCAGTTAGCTAACAAATCTCATTTTGCTGGGGCAGGGCGTGAGATACTGAAATTCACTGCAGAGATAAAACCGCTGGGGTATTGTCTTCTTGGGGTGGTGAGGGCAGGCAGGAGATCAGAGGACCATCTCCCCGGAGTAGGTTAAAGCAAGGATCTGGCGGCATAGAGGTAACTGGAAATTCTGTGACGTTCAGAGAGAATTGGGCTGCTTCCTGGAATGGTGTGGGACATTTCCTCCCTCCTGCGGCACTGGATCAAACAGTCCAGTATGATAGAAATGCAACTTCCCTGGATACACACAAGAAGTTAAAAATCTAGAGAAAGATGGTGGAGACAGGACATACTCTAGACCCTGACATATTTTCTGCTTCCACGTTCTTCTCCCCCAAAAAAGAGCAAACTGATCTTTTTTTTTTTTTTTTTGCTTTGCTTTTTTCCTTTTTTTAAAGGAAAGATGTTCACTAAACTATAGTTTTAAGATGAGGAGCCTAGGGGTGCCTGGGTGGCTCAGTCGGTTATTAAGCATCTGCCTTCGGCTCAGGTTATGATCCTGGGGTCCTGGGGTCAAGCCCCGGAACAAGTTCTCTGCTCAGAGGGAAGCCTGCTTCTCCCTGTGTCTCTGCCTGCTGCTCCCCCTGCTTATGCTCTCTCTCTCTCTGTCAAATAAATAGATAAAATCCTTAAAAAAAATAATAAAAATTTAAAAATAGAGGTGCCTGGAAAACAGGTGTCATCCTTTCCTCAGCCGGAAAGACCCACTTGCCACAAGGCTCATGTCCCAGGTGGAGCCACCTCTCGACCTCCTTGGCACCTTCACCAATCACAGGAAACAAGAGCTTTGCAGAGAAGACGAGAAAAAAGCTGGAGTCACTGGCAACTCTGTTCAGAAACGACCAAGACTCTTGACTTCATTTCCACAGGTTCGGGGACCCCTGGGCTGGAAACTCACACAGATACCATAGCATGAACCTGGATTCCGGAGGTTTCAACTTTGCACAAGGGAAATAAAGCTTTACGTAAAGACAGAGTCTAGAAGGGGTCGTCTTGTATAGGCAACACTTGTATAAACATTATCATTTGCTGCTTCATGACTAAAGAAGAAAGACTGACAAACCCAAGGCTGCCCATCAAAACACAGAAGGAATGGGCTTTGAGTTTATGAAGAACTGAGTCTAAGACTTGGCTTCGCCACCTTCCAACTGTGTAATCTCAGGAAAAGTTGTTCAGTTTGTCCAGGCCTCAGTTGGCTCCTCTGTAGAATGAGGCAGTGAAAGCATCTGCTTCGTCAGTTGCAGGGAGGATTAAATTCAATGAGATAATGCTTGGAACATAGCACCCCCACAAGGAATGTGCTCAGTTGCCATTTTGGATCTATAAGGAAACAAGATCACTTTACACTTCAAGCAAAATTCTCAAGTTATTGGAGGGCTGGTAATTATAAGAAAGTAGAGTCATAGAAGGTGGTAGAAGTATCCTACCTGTTATTCCATGTAAAAATAAAATGTATGGGAACTTAATCAATTATTTATTGAGTATCTGAACTACGTGCCCTGGACTCTGCTTGGCATTACTGGGGAATCAAATATAACCCCTGCCCTAGAAGAGGCTACAATCCAGTTGTGTGGACATACCATACAACAGTCTAACCAGTACAAAGAAAAATTAAGTATAAAACCAAATGATAATGTTCAGTGGACAAAGAATGAGAAAAATGAGATCAGACCAAGCTTGGGAAATGCTTTTTGAAGGGAGTGGGTTTGGTTGAGGAACTGAGTAATAACTAAGATGCCTCACATCTCTGTTCTCATCAGTCGCCATGGGACATCCAAGTCTCTAGGCCATGGCCACCTCCTGGACATGTGTGTACACCCCTCATGCCAGTTCAGTCTCACCCTTCTCCTACCCTACCAAACCCTTCCCTTGTGCAATACATGATGTGCAACGCTGAAATCTAAATCTCCTCTCTGATAGACCTTGTCACCTTCTTGCCCCAACTTGTCTAGCTCCTTCCTAAGGAGGCCAATTCTCCAGCAGCCCTCTCAAGCAGCAACCCTTTCTCGCACACACATCCTCACCAAGTTCCCCACCCAGCTCGGGTCCTTGGAACCTCCTCTGGCTTCTCATTCCAAAACTCCTGCAAGTCTAATGTGCATACTCTCAGTCCAGAACACTTCATTGCATCAGCTGCACGCGGCCTGGGCTCATCCCCACACCTTGAAGGTTCTAGCATTGGGAAGATGGTTTTTCTCCTCAACATTTCTCCTGTAGTAGAACAATGCCACACACACACACACACACACACACACACACACATATGCGCGTGCACACACACACACACACACACACTAGCACACACATATAAATATGTCCATGTCCTAATCCTTGGAACCTGTAAATATGTTACCTGGTGATAGGGCCTGAATTCCATTTTCCCCAAACTCCTATGTTGAGATGCTAACCTCAGAATGTGACTGTATACGCAGATAGGGCCTTCCAAGAAGTGATCCCATGAAAATGAGTCACTCAGGTTGAGCTGTAATCCAATCTAACTGACATCCTTAAAAGAAGAGGAAATTGTGGACCTACAGAGAGACATCGGAAATGTGCACATTAAGGAAAGACCACAGGAGGACATAGTCATCTGCAAGGCAAGGAAAGAATCCTCAGGAGAAACCAAAACTGCCAACACCTTGACCTTAGACTTCTAGCTTCCAGGACTGTGAGAAAGAAACTTCTGTTGTATGAGCCCCCCAGTCTGTGGGCCTTTGTTATGGGATCATGAACTGGCTAACACACATGGCCAAGGAGAGTTAAGATTGTAGATGAAACTAAGATTGCCAATTAGTTGACCTTAAAAAGGAGAGGTTATCCTGGATTATCCAGATGGGCCCAATTATAAGCGTCCTTAAAAGTGGAAGAGGGGGTCACCTGGGTGGCTCAGTGGGTTAAGCCTCTGCCTTCGGCTCAGGTCATGATCTCAGGGTTCTGGGATCGAGTCCCGTATCGGGCTCTCTGCTCGGCAGGGAACCTGCTTCCTCCTCTCTCTCTCTCTCTCTCTGCTTACCTTTCTGCCTACTTGTGATCTTTCTCTGTCAAAAAAAAAAAAAAAAAAAAAAGTGGAAGAGGGAAGCAGAGAGGTCAGAGTGATACCACGAAGGAAAGACATAGCCCACCATGGCCGGCTTTGAAGGGCAGGAGGGGCCGCAGACCGAGGGTTGTGCAGGCAGCCTCTAGAAGAAGCCAAAAAGGGCACGAAAACAGATTCTCCTCTGGAACCCCCAGAAAGGAACACAGGCCTGCCAACACCTTGATTTTATCCCATGAGACTTGTATTGTTGGCCTTTTGCGGGAAAGTCAGAGAATCAATTTGTGTTGCCCAAACCACTACATTTATGGTAATTTGTTACAGCAGCAAGAGGAAGCTGATACAACTCTGGTCATAAGATCTGGTTATTCTAACATCTGGGCTAGAGTATACAATCCATCCAATATCGTCTAGTCCCTCTGTCCCTTAGCTTCCTCTCTTCCATAGGTCCCATTCCCACCATCTTGTCACTGCCTACATCGGTAAGCTGTCCACATCTCACTTTCAGACACCACACACACTCTCCAACCTCCACTTGTTATCTTTCTGCCTCACTCCCTTAGGTTCTGACCCAGACTCCAACATCCCGCAGCTGCACTTGCTCTCCCCAGCTGAGGGGCATTGGCCATAAACACGGCCATCCCTTAAATGCATGCAGACTTACCATCTTTACTAGTTTTTTTTAAAGATTTTATTTATTTATTTGACAGAAAGAGAGAAGGAGAGAGAAAACACAAGCAGTGGGAGGGGCAGAAGAAGAGGGAGAAGCAGGCTCCCTGCTGAACAGGGAGCCCAACACAGGGCTCCATCCCAGGATCCAGGGATTATGACCTGAGCTGAAGGCAGATGCTTGACTGACTGAGCCACCATCTTTGTTTTTCCCTCTTTTGTACTCCTATGGAAGCACCAAGCCCCAGAAAGATCCTACACGTCACCTACTCCCAACCTGTATCCACGCATCCAAACATGGCTAGAGAACAACATTCTGCCAGGCTCCATGGTCTCAGTCTCAATCTGTGACTAATAATCCCCAAAAGGACCCTCAGGGCTGCCAGGCAATCCTACCACATTCCCCTCCATTCACTCTTGCATTCTCCAGAATGCGTATCTCATACCTGAATACTGACCTTGAGCTGTTACCTCTTCTAGAATCCTTCTAACCTCTTCCCTGGCCCCCTCAAGGCTGACTGAGGTACTACTCCACAAGGGTCTTTTTTTTTTTAAGATTTTATTTATTTATTTGACAGAGAGAGTGAGCACAGGCAGACAGAGTGGCATGCAGAGGCAGAGGGAGAAGCAGGCTCCCTGCTGAGCAAGGAACCCGACGTGGGACTCGATCCCAGAAAGCTGGGATCACGACCCGAGCTGAAGGCAGCTGCTCAACCAACTGAGCCACCCAGAAGTCCCTCCGCAAGGGTCTTAAAATATCTTGGACTTACCGTCTTGGATTACAATTACCTGTGCACTCACTGGATGGTGAGATCCCTGGGGACAGAAACCAGGTGTTTTTCCAGGTCCTACCAGACGCCCAGTGTCCAGAACAGGGCAGGTACCCAGTAAATGATTGGTGAGTGGATGAAGAAATGAATGAATGAACCAACAAACCAAGTGGAAGGAAAAAGGCATGGAGCAAGCCAGGTGACTTGCAATATTACATAGTAGTTTTTTTAAACTCTGAACCACTTTTTCCCAAAAGAACAGAAGCCAGAGTGGCTGGCTGACCTCCTAAAGCCGTTAGAGCACTCACTGGGCAAACATCCTGAGACAGTCGCTGGAAAGTGAGTTGGATATATTTGTTTAAATCAGGATAGATTTCATTTTGAGATGTTCTCGAGTCTGGAGACATGAAATCTTAGAAGAGGATGGGGCCTTGGAGGTCATTTAATTTCATGCTCAGAGCTTGTCCAGTCTGACCTGAGGGGTGACCTCAGCTTTGAAACAATATTGTTATTTGAAGCAATATTGTTATTTTGGTGCATTCATTTTTATAGCAATTATTTTGAATCCAAGTTGTTTAAAACACAAAAAAGACACTGGAAAAGAAAACATTCACCTTAGAAGAGGCCCACTGGCCACTTTCACACGTTTTCCAAATTTAAAAAATTAACAGGGAGCCAGAGGGAATGGGGAGATATATGAACCGAAGTCAGGAAATCAAGGCCGATAGGGTCATGTGTGTACTCGTGCAAACCACTGAACCTTACTGAGGTTTCATTCAAGACAATGGAGGTAACTGTACCCCATTTTACCCCCCAACCTGACTGTATTAACTCATGCCTGGGACTGTGCTGTGCTCCAGGAAGAATGGGTATGAGCAAAAGTTAGACTGTTGTAAATAGGCCAGCCCCAGTGAGAAACGAATAGTCCTTTCTCATAATTTTTTTAAAAAATCATAAACCATATGATTTGACCCCGCCAAGTTGTGAAAAATGCCCCTGATCATCTCAAGACTTACAGGATAGCAAATGGAAACTTCAGGATTTGGGCTGTTTCTTACTAGAAAGAAAGTCAAAGACAAAAATACAGAACACACAATTTCTCTGAGCCAGGACTTCGAGCTTCTCTCGATAAACATTTATTTGTGAGGAAAAAAAAAAACAAAGCAAAACAAAAACAGCAATGTGTGTGTTCGGCACCTCCTGAGTGCCAGGCACAGTGCGGGGCCGGGTGTGGATGCCGTCTGCTAACGTTTCTAGTCCCCCCTCCAGGCAGGGGCGGGTTGGTTTGGTCAGTAAATGCTGGAGTAAATGATACAGGCAGAAGCATTTGATGGCAGTGACTGGGGAAAGTGTGAGCTGAAATTCAGTGCCCCACAGAGCCAACGGATGAGGTCAGCCCCTGAGGAGAGGCTCCCCAGACCCACCACAAACCGCCGGGACCAGAACTCTGCTGTCTGGGACCTGTGAGGCATGCAGAGTGTTTGCTGGTCCCCTCTCGTGACTGCAGAGGGGGCATCACAAAGGAAAGTGTTTGAGCAAAGCTCCTCCACCCTTGGGAGCCGAAGAGATGGGAACCAGAACTCTAGTGGAGAAGCCAGCCCCCCACTGACTCACGCTGCCTTTTCTGTTTTGTTCCTGTGGTTCAAGCACTTAATAGTTCTTCGTAATCTGCCTGCATCATGGACACTCTGCGTTCTTGGGGGAGCTTTTTCTGTAACATTTGGCGGGAAATAGGTCTTGACATCCTGAATCAGAGGTGCAAAGAACAGTCTTCTCTTCTTGTGTCCAAAGACTCTTATAAATACAAAGGGCATGGACTCCATCCACGGCAAATTTGAACCTTAATGGCATTCTTTTCAGTTATAAAGGTAAGAGGATGTAAGAGTTTAGTGGCTTCCTTGAGAGAATGACTCGTCCACTTATCCAAATATGGTATCTTAAGAAATCATCATCTGGAAAAGTCTGGAACACTATGTACATCTCTTTCCTTCAGGAGTTCAGAACATCCCTAAGGACAATTGGAAGACACACAACAAGCAGGCCAATCCGTGTGCAAAGAAATCTCCACTGGACTACTAGGCCAAAGTGTTGGAAGCCCCTGGCATGTCATGTCCTGGGCACAAAGGCATATCCAACAAAGTAAGATGACGGGTTAAATACAACACATATTTTTTTAAGGATTTATTGAAATATAATTTAGATATTACAAAATTGACCTATTATAGTTTGATTATGAGGAAACCCACACAGCTGTATAACCATCACCTCAACCCACATATGGTTCACTCCCATCCCCTGAAATCTTCCTCACACCTGTTTACTGCTAATCCCCGCTCTCATTCCCACTCTCAGCCTACAGTTTCACCTTGTCTAGAAATTTCGTATCAACCGAATCATGCAACATGGAGTCTTTTGTGTCTGCTTCCTTTCATTTTAAGTTTCTTCCATGTTGTTACATGTTTTAGTAGTTCATGTCTTTTTCTGCCAAGTAGTATTCCATGGTATGAATATATCACATTTTGTTTGCCTGTTCTTCAGGTGATGGACATTTGGACTTTGGACTGTTTAATATTAATATATTATATTATGGTTGTGTATTAATATATTATGTATAATGCTGCTCTGAGCATTCATGTACAAGTCTTTGGAGAGATGTTTGGAGGATTCATGTACATGTCTCTTGAGTAGATACCCAGAAGGACAATCACTGGATTATGAGGTAAATTTATGTTAAGGTTTTTTTTATTTTGTGTGTTGTTGTTGTTGTTTTTTAAATGGGCCCCAGGCCCAGTATGGGGCTCAAACTCATGACCTTGAGATCAAGGGTCACACGCTCTACCAACTAAAGGGAAGTAGGCACCCCTAAGTTTAAGTTTCAAAAAACAGCTGAACTGGGGGTGCCTGAGTGGCTCAGTCGGGAAAGCGTCTACCTTCAGGTCAGGTCATGATCCCAGGGTCCTGGGATCAAGCCCCTTATCAGGTTCCCTGCTCAGCAGTAAGTCTGCTTCTCCCTCTCCCTCTATACTCTCTCTCGCTCTCACTCTCTCTCAAATAAATAAATAAAAGTCTTTAAAAAACCAAACAGCCAAACTGTTTCCCAAAGTAACTGTACCATTTTACATTATTACCAGCAGTGCAGTAGGGTTTCAGTTTCTCCACATTCTCTCCAAAACTTGATTCTCTCTGTCTTTTTGATTACCAGTCTTCTAGTAGGTATGTATTAGTATCTAATTGTAGTGTTATTTATATTTCCCTAATAACTGATGATGGTAAACATCTTTTCATATGCTCCTTTTTTTTTTTTTGGCCATTCACGTATTCTTTGATAAAATGTCTATTAAATATCTTGCCTATATATTTACTGGATAGTTTGTCTTATTGTTGACTTGTAGGAGTTCTCTTTATGTCCTGGAGGTTAAGTAGCTCATGAGAGAGACATGATCTGCAAATCTTTTTTCTCCGTCTATGGTTTGCTTTTCACTCTCCCAGAAATGTTATTCAAATTGTCAAAGTTCTTAATTCTGATAAAGTCTACCTCTGCTTTTTTTTTTCTTTTATGGATTATACATTTCATGTCATATTTAGGAAATTTTTGCCTAACCCAAGGTTGCAGATTTTTCTCCAATGGTTTTTTTCCTAAAGGTTTTATAGTTTGAGTTTTAACATTTCAATCTATGATCTATCTATACACTAGTTAAATCTAGTGTATAGAATGAGGTAAGGATCTATAAATTTTATATTTGTTGCTGTCGTTTATTTTGCATATGGATATCCGATTTTTCCAGTACCATTTTGAAAAGACTGTCCTTGCCCTTTTGCACTCTTTTCAAAAATCAGTCGACCACAAATGTGTGGGTTTATTTCTAAACTCTAGCGTCTACCATCGACCTATGTGCTATCCGTATGCAAATCCCACATGTATCTGATTACTGTACCTTGACAATAAGTTTTGAAATCAGATAGTTTAGGTCCTCCAACTTTTTTCTCCTGTTTCAAAATCATTTTGGTCATTTTAGGTCTTTTGCTTTTCCAGATAAGTTTTACGACGATCAAACAAAAAAAAAAAATTTTTTTTTTTTTTTTGAGCACTACAGTTTTTACCTTATGGAAACAATTCTGCATTTCTTCCATGTCTTTTTTTTTTTTTTCTGAGAGATCAGAATTCAATCTGGCTTGAACAAGAGAGATTGTCAGTAGTGTAAAATGTTTAAGATTATGCCTACAGTCAAACGGGCACGAAAGAGAGATGAGCACTTCCCCTTTTTCTCTTCCACACCCTTGCTTGCCTTTCCACCAAAGGTGGGAGTCAGAACAACACAGGTTTAGATTCTGCCTCTGTAACTGACCACATGGACAATCTTAGGCAGTCCACTTACCTCCCCTGAGCTTAACTTCTATATCTGTAAAATAAAGATTACAATACCTATCTCCTAGAGCTATTCTGACATCAGTAATATGCCAGGTACATAGAAAGGTTGGACAAATATGGTACAGATAATTTAGTAAATAAAGGGAGAGCTGGTGATTATTCAAGCTTTATGACAAAATGAACCCAAACCAGATACACTATGGCTTCATGATTAAAGAAATATTTGGGAGAAAGAAAGAACTCATTTCCTTGTTTCCCGCCAAAATTCCTGGTAGGAAACAAACCTGATTCTACTTAACTTTGGCAACAGTAGAAAGGATATTCAGCACTCCTCCCTCAAGGGTCCTGGCTGAGAGATGTTCCAACTTCAGGCATCTGCTTTTCTCTTTCCTATGTTCCCAATAATACCTTTGTGGCTCAGTATTGTCTTGATTCCTGGGCAAGAGAAAGCATGCTCTTGGCCTCTAGGGTGGCCAGGGTTAGCAAATATAAATACAGGATGCTCAGTTGACTTTGAATTTCAGATAAACAAGGAACAATTTTTAGTATAAGTACATCCCATGCGATTTTGAGGATATACTTGTCCTAAAACATTGGTCACTGTTTATCTGAAATTCAAACTGAACTGCATGTCCTGTGTTGTATTTGTCCCACACTTTAGAAAGCTTTACATGATATAAACACATTTAACACAAACAAAAAAATGTAGTAAAGAAGCACACGGGCCCTCTGTCATCTGTTATGCAGACCTGGCATTTGTTAGTGACCCAGCACAACCCGTCACTAAACATTCTCTCTGTAATCAAACCATTCTCAGCAAGAACACAGCTCAGGCCCCAGGGAATCTCTCATCCACACCTCTTGCCCTTTTGTCCTTGAAACAAAAGGCAACTGCATCCAAATACTGTGAAGGTTTGTGGGTTGAGCCACTGCCAAGGTTAGAGGCGAGCAGGGCTTCAAAGTGCCCGGCATTTTTGAGCAAGAGAAGCATTAAGGTAAAAGACAAATTAACTTGCCAAGACCTTCCTTTCCGAGAGCACAGATGACATAAATTAAATATTGCTTCACAGTAGTGCCAGACGGCTCGCGTGTGCTCTGGAAATACGTGCAAATTAGCAGGCCATTCACAACATGCTGACAGAAAAACGTTTTGCAATATTAAACAGCTCATATCATGCTTAAATTTGTGTGTTTATTAATATGCACAGGACATACATAAACCATGATAACAATTCTTTATGTCGGCAACTAAATACAGATTTGTTTTTTATAAAATATTTAACAAGACTTGAATATTTGAAACATTAAACTAAAAACTCAACTCCATTTAAATCATTATGATTTGAAATACCTCTGAATTTTAATTTACCTCTTAACTGTAAAAGTAACAGTGACTATTTTAGGAGAAAAGTAACTATTAAAAGTGTATGTTTGGGGCGCCTGGTGGCTCAGTGGGTTAAGCTGCTGCCTTCGGCTCGGGTCATGATCTCAGGGTCCTGGGATCGAGTCCCGCATCGGGCTCTCTGCTCAGCAGGGAGCCTGCTTCCTCCTCTCTCTCTCTCTCTGCCTGCCTCTCTGCCTGCTTGTGATCTCTCTCTGTCAAATAAATAAATAAATAAATAATCTTTTAAAAAAAAGTGTATGTAAAATCATTATAAATTTTCACATTTAATGTAATTCATTTTTTGAATAAAAATACTCACTTCATCACCTTCAAATAATTACAACGCATTTTAATCTTGTATATCCCTGTTATCAAGTCAGCATAAATGATATAAAAACCTTGACTATAATGTTGGTAGTTGAGCGGAAATAAGGCAAGAAAAATAAAATGTATGATATAATTTACTATGATTTAGACGCCTACTTATTATTTATCCAAACACTGCCAGCTCATCAAAAGATCACCCAAGCATGTACGATAATAATTAAATTCAATCATCTTTAATATTTTGCCAACTATCAGTCAAGTAAAAACTATAGCCTTACACTTTTTTAAAAAATTTTATTTATTTATTTGAGAGAAAAAGTGCGCACGAGACAGCATGAGCAGGAAGGAGAGGGAGAAGCAGGGTTCCTGTGAGCAGGGTTCGTGTGAACAGGGAGCCCCACTCAATCCCAGGACCCTGGGATCATGACCTGAGCCGAAGGCAGACACTTAACCAACCGAGCTACCTGGGTGCCCCACCTTACACATATATTTAAGCTTTGTTGCTATTCTGCATGGTAGGCAGACATAATGTATGTTAGTTACCAGTTTGCTAGTGCCATTGCTGAGCTTTCTGGACCCAGAAGCTCGGGCTGTGGCTCTCCACCACCAACTCTCGCCCTGGGCCAGCAGCTGGTGGAGTCGGGCCTGACGAAGCAGTTCAGACAATCAAGGTTGGCAAGCAAGGGTAGTGGGCCCGAGGCTTTAGTCTCCCCGAAGGGGAGGGAAGAGAGAAGGACCAGTGAGCTCTCTCTGCGGTTTGATGTCAGAAAATCTGGTTCTCGTTCCCCTCTGAGACCAAAGACCTCCCAAGATTGCGCTGCAGGGGCAAAGTCAAGGCCAAGGAATGGGGGTTGGTGGACCACAGAATTGCTAAGTCCAGCTGAGTCTGGGGATGGTGTGAAAGGCAGTCCTTGGCCAGGGCCTGGAACTTCTCCAGGGCATAAGATAGAGCGGAATATGCATGGCAGCCCATAAATGAGGATGCTGAGGTCTTGCAGGTGCAGAAATCCAGGCTGAGGATGAGCCCAAGGCTGGTGGGAGCGTGTGATCAGAAGGACAGATGGAAGGCTCTGAGAAATGACTTCAGAGAGACACACGGCTCTGCAGAAGAGCAGACTCGGCAGGGGTCAAGGTCCAGAAATTCACTTTACATAATTGACTAGAAGCCATTGACTGGCCCGCATGACCCACTGACAGCAAAACGGTCTGCTCCTGCTGCCAACAGTGGCCAATAACCCTTCCTCCCGCAGGGGCCCTTCACTCCCGCCAGGACACCGCACTGGCCCCAGCCGGCCCTGCTCTCCCACCTCCCAGCTTCATCTACCTGCCCCCACTTCCTGGTGCCCCACTTCACGCTGAGGAACAACCCCCCCATGCTGTCCCACATCCGCAGGCTCTTCCCCACCTTGTCACCCCCTTTCGGTTCCTGGTGGAGCCCCTTACCCCTTCCAGACCCAGAACAGTGTCACCCTCACCCACTGCCATCCCACACTGGGGCCGTGGCTTTCCGCAGGCTCTCGTCACACAGGATGGCCTCCGGTGTCCTGGCCATTCTCTAGTGGACGGAGCAGGGTCTGTCCCTGGTAAACTGGGAGCATCTGAGGCTTCCATCTTTGGTTCCCAGCATCAAGCCTCGTGCCTGGCACATAGTCAACACTCAGTAAATATTTGCTGCATGAACTGAACGTAATCTCACTTGAACTTCATAGCACCAGGTTGAAACTGACATATTTCTCATTTACATGGGTGAAAACAAAGGCTTCAAAAAGTTAATTTCTCTCACCAAGGATGTTGGTATGAAGTCTTCTGATTTCTAGGGCCATACACAGAACTTTCTACTAAACTGTGGATGCTAAATTCAATGGCGATTTTTTTTTTTTTTTTTAAGGAGGTTTCTGTAGCTGTGAATTCTGCTTGAAGAACAAGGGAACACGTGGTTTTCATCCTTGAAGCTATGGAGCAATAGTTAGGCACTTTGGAATATTCCTCAGCCAATGAGAATCGTGTTTGAACCTTCCCTCTGCTTAAAGTTGAGTTGGTATCAGCAGTTGAGAAATAATTACATAGCACAGAGCACTCAGCCCACAAGTCTTTGTTGTTGTTGCTTTTAAATCAACCCTTTACAGGAAGCTGGTTTTCACCCAGGTAACTGCTGCAAAATATTTATTCAGGTAAGAGAAACATGCCTCAGCCAATCAGAGACATCTCTGTCGTGTGACCTCACCTACCTCATTACCATTTACTACACTGTCAGCCAGCCATGCAATTAGCCCCAGTAGGGAACACATCCTGTTTCCACCTGCTCAAACTCCCAGACTAACATTTTCTCCGCCCTTCCAGAACGGGGCTGGGAAGTCTGAGACAGGTACAGAAGTGGCCTGACTCTTGAAGCTTGAAACTACTGCCTCCTAGCATGTTGGGGCACAAACTTAAAACCATCCATGAAGAGTTAGAAGCACACTTGGGGTGCCTGGGTGGCTCAGTGGGTTAAGCCTCTGCCTTTGGCTCAGGTCATGATCTCAGGGTCCTGGGATCGAGCCCCACATTGGGCTCTCTGCTCAGCAGGGAGCCTGCTTCCCCCTCTCTCTCTGCCTGCCTCTCTGCCTACTTGCGATCTCTCTCTGTCAAATAAATAAAAAATATTTTTTAAAAAAAGAAGTTGGAAGCACAACAGGCAAAGTCCTTGACCCCTCAGGGAGCCAGTCACTGAAGGAGGATATGGTTCCAATCAGGGACTAGTAAATATTGCCCTGGGGCCCACACAGGTGCACCTGGTCCTGTCATCCCACCCCAGGTCTCCCCATGAGCAGACCAACAAAGCGGTGACAATACTAGGAAATTGATGAAGCCTTAGCATGATGAACACCAAAACCTCTGATGAGCTCATTTCCTCTCCTTCAGCGCAGCACAACAAACAGAGTAGGCTGAGGGGTTCCAAAGGGCCGGCCTCAGATACCAGCTCTGCGTCTTTGTAGCGGCCTGACCCAGAGCAAGTTATTCAACTTACTGAGCTTGCCTCACCGTTTGTAATATGTATTTTGTAATTTGTAGTTGAGGATAATAGTATTTACCTCACAGCTATTGTGAAGATTAAATAATACGGGGTGTGGAAAGTACAGGGCACAAATGTCTAGCACAGAGCTGGCCCATCACCAAACCCTACTTCTCTTCCCTCATTCCCACCCCCATCCCTGGAAGCTCACGATGGCTTAATCATCTGGAAGGAACTTGAAGACTGGGGAGCACAAAAGGCAGAAGGTGTAAATAAATACATTCAGTGAGGCAGCACGGGGGCTGTGACAAACAGGAGAAAGTGTGTCCCATGGAAAAGGGCCTCTTGGGATTATCTTAAATTCATAGGCATCTGACCCTGTGTTACCAGAGCTTCGATTTTTTTAAAAAAGATTTTGTTTATTTGAGAGAGAGTATGGGGGTGTGGGAGAGGGACAAGCAGACTCGACACTGAGCAGGGAGCTCAACGCTGGGCTCCATCCCAACAGAACCAGCCAGGCGCCCCCAGAGCTTCAATTTTTTAAGAGAAGCAAGAACCCAAGATATGTATTTGAAAGTTCCCAGTTCTTAAAAGCTGAGTCACATTAAAATAAACAGTGGTATCTTGCAGGTCAAATAAAATACATTCCCTTGATCCTCCCCCTTCGCAATTCCTATTAGAGGTTAAAAAAGCAAATGGCCCAGTACGTTATATAGGGATCTTGGAGACCAGTGCAAATCCTGTGGCACTCGTGTCATTTACTGTGACTTGTAATCCCAGATATGAATCTAATAGTTATCACCACGAATAGCCAACATGTAATGAGCTCTTACTGAGTGCCTTCATTACCTCATCTAGTAGGGCGGGTATTATCATCATTTCACAGATGAAAAAATGCAACTCAGCAAGAGAGAACTTTCCCAGGATCATCTAAGCAAATGTGTGCCTCAAATCCCAGTTTCCTCAACACTACCAAGATCTAATGCTTAAGTGAACTTGAAGAGTTAAGGAGGAGAGGCTCAGGGAGAATCGTAGCCAAGATGTCATGGCTGCCCTGTCTACTGCGTCACTGTGTGACATAGATACTCCAGAGACTTGGGAAGCAGAATGTTTTCCACCAACGGCCTTTGACTAGAGTTATTTTCAGTTTCACAAGCTCACCAGGAAAGAGTGGCTCCTGCATGTAACCAACCAGTAAACAGAAAGAAGCCTACACTTAAGAAAATTAGGGTCAATATTTGTCATGGCCATAGAGTCCTGTCAACTAACAGGATGTGGGTACAGAAGCAGTCATCAGACTCAGAGCATGACGTATCTTCCTCACACACCATGGGCCACACCCTGGCCTCCCACCCCATCCCTGTCAGCTGCGGACACTCAAGTGAGGATAGAGGTGGGATGGTGCGAAGCCTCTGGAGATCTTCAGGAGAGGCGATCCTCGGGAGAGACTTCACACCATCCCACTCATTAGATTTGCAAGATTTGAAAAGTTGACAATACCAAATGTTATCAAAGGTATGCAGGAAAATGGCAATACTGATACATGGCTGGTAGGAGTGTAAATCAATGCAAACATCGGAGAACATTTCAGGATACCACAGATGCACATGACCTATGACCCAGCTGTGGCATCCCAAATGTGTAACCCTGGAAGAAATGCCCCTTATGTGCCCAAGGAGCCACCCATAAGAAGGTTTACTATAACATTCCAGGTGATAGACAAAAATTGGGGAAGTAATAGATTTTGTGCTATATCCACATGGTGAAACACAATGCAGAAGTTGAAATTAATCAACTAGGTTTGTATAAACCAACATGGTTCCATCTTAGGAATCAAACATGAAATGAGCAAAGAAAAGTCACAGCATGAGAAATAGAACAAGTCATCACATATCTGCAAATACTTTGAAAGTACACTATTAGGATATGTTATGCAGGGAAAGCAAAAAGACATGAAGGCGCACACTAAATTCAGGACGGTGGTGGTGGTGGTGGTGTCTGGGAAAGGGGGAACAGCATGGGACTGGAGACGGAACAGAAGGAATTCGGACATTTCTGAAGCAAGTATGATAAAACCAGTGTATCTGTTCCTTCTGGCTGGTGGGCACAGGGTGTTGGCTATATTTGCTGTTGTTTCTGAACTTAACAAACTTCTCATTCAAACTGAAAAGGGAAATGGTATCCTGAAAAAGCCTCGTGCTGGTACGGCAGGACTCTGATCCACCTGCCATACCACCATCCTCCTTGTGTCCTTGGCGACCCCCTCTCTGACGCAAGCAAGATGGTCACTTGGGTCTAGTTTCATCCTGGGGTCAGTCATCCTGTGAAAGTCGAATGTGAGTTATGATTTTCAAAGGAGGAACATCCAGCTAGGACACATGAGGTGGCAGCCAAACATCTTCCAGTCTTACAATTCAGTCAGAGGGAGAGTCAAACTCCTTGTCAGGTACACATATAATAAAACCCAACATGGCATTGCTGGGTTTGGAATCAGACAGACCTGGATCTAAATTCCAGGATTATTATTTACCAGTTTTGAATCATTTGGTGGAGGGACACCTGGGTGACTCAGTCTGCCTTCTGCTCAGGTCATGATTCCAGGGTCCTAGGACTGAGCTCTGAGTTCCCTGAAAACAGCAAGGAGTCTGCTTCTCCCTCTCCCTCTGCCCCCCTCCCACTGTGCACACTCTCTCTCTCAAATAAAGGAATAAAAATCTTTTAAAAATTACTAAAATAGGGGCGCCAGGGTGGCTCAGTGGTTAAAGCCTCTGCCTTTGGCTCGGGTCATGATCCCAGGGTTCTGGGATCGAGCCCCACATCGGGCTCTCTGCTCAGCGGAGAGTCTGCTCCCTCCTCTCTCTCTGCCTGCCTCTCTGCCTACTTGTGATCTCTGTCTGTCAAATGGGTAAAATCTTAAAAAATAAATAAATAAAATTTTAAAAATTACTAAAATAGAATCATTTGATGGAGTAACTTATCTGTGTCTCAGGCTCCTTAACTGTATAATGAGGAGAAAAAACATCTTCCTCATGGGTCTGTTTTGGGGATTAGATTAATGAAGAAATCATGTCCTTACCATATCATAATTAACCCTAAGTCACATCGTTTCCCCCTCTTTAAAATCTCTGAAATCAGGGCCTGCTAACAAACACCAGTATCTTAAAATTATAATTGGTGATAATTTTTTTTTGTACTTCTTTTCTTTCTTACTTTTTTTTTTTTTTTTTTTTTTTGAGAGCGAGAGAGAGCGCGAGCATTAGCGGGAGGGAGAGAAGAGGGAGGAGAGTCCTAAGCAAACTCTGTCCTGATTGTGGGGCCAACACGGGGCTCAGTCTTGCAACCCTGAGATCACCACCCTGATAGCATGACCCCAGCCAAAACCAAGTCTGGCGTTCAACTGACTGCTCCACCCAGGCAACCCTTTTCTTGGTATTTCTTAAACCCACAATATAAGGATATGTTATAGCAATGGGATCATGGGCTCAGTGCAGTAGTTCCTGACCTTTGTGTTTCAAGTAGTAATTACTTGTAAACCAGGATAAATCAGTACATTATTAAAATATTAGCTAACCTATTTTGCCAACCCTAAGAAAAGTGCTAAGAAGAACTTAGATTTTAAGCAGTCCTCCAGCCTCCTTAGATATATAATCAAGTTCCCTCCCAGTCGTAGACAGATTGTATCTCTAAAATCAGTCAGTGTGGTTCAGCCCACTTTCTGGATCTCCTGCAGAACCGCTGGCAGGACAGACAGGCGTTTCAGAAGAAAGTGTTATGTGCACAGTAACCATTGTAAACGAGCCCCAA
This sequence comes from Neogale vison, assembly GCF_020171115.1. Taxonomy (NCBI): domain Eukaryota; kingdom Metazoa; phylum Chordata; class Mammalia; order Carnivora; family Mustelidae; genus Neogale; species Neogale vison. The sequence continues at coordinate 111,555,432 of NC_058095.1, read as the reverse complement.
GCTCTTCTTTTCAATAAGCAACAGATGTATTTGCTGAGCATTTCTGAGAGATGAGGGGAAATTTGGACAATTTTTGAAACATAAAAAAAGAATAAATGGGAATAAGGAGTAAATCCTTAATTATGTAAATCCATATTATGCTTTATATTTTTCAAAGATCTTCTATCCATTTGTGATTGTCACAACAATTTCATGAATTAAGAGAATAAACATTGTATTATTCTCATCTTACAAATCAAACAAAGGAGGCCTAGAAATAAGCGGTTTTTAAGATCATACAGCTCGTCTAGCTAGGAGTAGAACCTAGATGTTTCAGGTCTCCGTCTAACTTCTGTTCGGTCAACTCTAAGAGCAGCCCAGAAGAAACTACTTACCAAGATTTTATTTTGTGATCTGTGACAGTGGGCTCATGTGCCAAATATTTTATTAGATTTCTTGCTCTTCTGATCCTCCTTTCAAACTATTTCATAAGCAGCAGCAGCTGAATTCTTTTTCTTTTTCTTTCTTTCCAACTTACAAATGCACACGATCATTTCTTTAAAATCATTTGACTTTGTATCATGAGAGCCCAAAAGCCAGCATGGTCACTGTTGTCAACTCCCTGCCTGGCAATCTGCCCGTGTCTCTGGCACGCAGTGGGACCATGACTACTCCCCTCATCGTGTACTTCCTGAGAGCCCTGAGCGAGCTCCCCTACCCCATCAGTCTGACGTTTTACCTATCCAAGATGTCAGCTTGGTATCTTCTTCTCCATCCTGCCTAACTGCCAGCAATACAATCTGTGAAACAATACATCCAAATAGAAAGTATGCTTCAAAAATGAGGTTATAAACATATGTCAAGTTTTTCACATAGTAGATTTCTTTAAATACAGCTCAGACAGGATTAGGGTATACCTAATCAAGAGTACATCTGTGTTTTATTTTTGAACTAGAAAAGAGAGATCCCAAAGCTTTTCAATGTAGTGATTTTGATCTTCGGTAAGCTTGTTGTTATGGTCCGTCGCTAGTCAATAAGTCATCATTTGCGTGTGCAGGAATGACACAAAAAGATGAATTTGTATGTTGTGGAAACGGCAGTCAAAACCGTTGGTTAATAATAATTACTACTTTTCGCTGAATACCTACTATGTGCCAAGTGGTGTTGTACTTGAGGAGATTAGGTCTTAACTAAACTGGTTTTACAACTGATGAAGTTGAGGTTTAGAGAAGGGAAGTAGCTTGCCCCAGGTGTCCCCGCTTGTAAGTAGAAAGTCAAGGTTTGAACTCTAAGCCTATCCCCTAAAACACTCTGAGATGAGTTTAATTTGACCTGAAGTTTTGTCTTTAAAAGGGATTTGAAGATTTAGACTCTGGAATTTCCATGGGATGTTGAGTGGCTCTTGAAATAATCCTATTACTATTAGCATATTAACATATTTGGCTTTCATATACTCAGTCAACTGATACCATTTCCTTTCTTCTTCTTGGTCATGGGGATAAAATGGTAAGAGCAGGGGCACCTGGGTGGCTCAGTGGGTTGAGCCTCTGTCTTTGGCTCAGGTCATGATCTCAGGGTCCTGGGATTGAGTCCCGCATCGGGCTCTCTGCTCAGCAGGGAACCTGCTTTCCCCTCTCTCTCTGCTTGCCTTTCTGCCTACTTGTGATCTCTCTGTCTGTGTCAAATAAATAAATAAAATATTTTTTTAAAAAAATAATAAAATGGTAATAACAGATATGGTATCCGTCTTCATGGGGTTTACATCGCAGAGGGGACACCAACTACTAATCAAATAATCACACAGGTAAATGCCAACCTACACTTCAACATACTACACCACATTTAATCTGATAAAGGTGTATGGTACATGTTCAGGGGAACCTGACCGAGGCCCACAGGTGATGACAGGTTTCCGAGCAGGAAGCGCTGAGATTCACAACCGACGAAGCACAACACTTGGTTGGTTGTTGCTCCTAAAGCTGGGGAAACAACAGGAATGGCAGCAATTAGGATTTCCAGCGGAGTCCAGCGGTCAATGCTTTCAGACTGAATCTCCTTTGTCCTCCACTGACTTGATTCCATTGTGTCCTCTTAACGCAAGAGACATTGTCTCCAGCTCCTTCAGCTGAACCTGAGTTATGTTTGAAATAGCACATCTTGCTGATGACTTGGACATGGAGGAGAGTGGGAAGAGTAGAGCAAGGAGGACTATGAAAACATAAATGTGGGCAGCTGGGAACAGAGCACAGTCCTTCACCAGCAGTGGTGGAGTTGAACAGCGTGAAGGTTTAGGGGACCCTTGCATCACAATGATATATATATCCATTGGAGGCTAAGACATTCGAGCAACACTAAAATATCCACGGGAAAACCCCTTGCAGACTGGGGTGGGAGATAAGAACAAATGATAAAACTCTCGGACTAGAATTTATCTGATTTGTCTAGTCTCAGTCTAGAATTTATTGGACTAGAATTTATCTGCATCAGAATCGTTTCACACGGTGCTTATGCCATGTCTACATGCATATTAAGGCTGCTGAAATCTTAGAGTAAACCTGAGAGGCAGGTTTATCATTTCTGTTCTACAGATCGGGAATCTGAAACACAGGGAGTTCAAGTGACATGGCCAAGACCCAAACACAGACAACTGCCCCCAAACCCACACCCTCAACCTCCAGCCTCCCTACACGGCGTGGCAGGTTACAACACACTTGTGTGCCTCTCCTCTGCTTCCCCACTGCAAGCTCTTCTTCCTACAGAAGTATTGCTATGCTTAGCCTTACAGATGAGAACACAAAAGCCTGCTGAGGACATTGGGTTTCACAACCTAAACCGGTATTTACTAGTTCCAAATGCAGGATTTTTTCCACAGCTGTTTGCTCATGGGCTCCTGCCTTAGGCAGCACAGAAGGTAAAGAGGGAATTCTCACAGGTGCAGAGGAGAAAAGAGGGAAGGCATTGGCAAAGAACGAAGAGTCGGAAAAACAGAAGCAAAGCCTTGAAAGGCACATAAAGATATGTTCCCTTCTAGTAACAATATTACCAAATTGTGACTGGTGGCTGCCTATGGGCATAGGACTGTGTTCTGTGGTTAATAAAAGCTTGTCTCAGATCAGATGCGATGGCAAACACCTTCCAGGCGACGCTGTTCTTGTCCTCAATGAGCTTGCTCCCTGTCCCGCTGGGAAGTACATCAGGCTTTAATAAACACGGGTAAAGAATTTTTTAAGGCAATTGTACTACAGTTGGAGTGACTTGGAAAAGAGCAGGATTCCAGAGAAGGAAAAGTCCCAGGCTGAATTGTTACAGAAAAGGGACAGAAAATGCTTCCCCAGGGTGGGGGTGGGGAGGGCACAGGGTCCTGAGCATTCTACACAGAGAGATCCTCCTGTGCTCTTGGTCCGTTTATAGTCACTTATGTCTGCACATTTGTCTTGATCCTTTCTGGACCAAGAAGACAGAAAAACTCATCCCTTCCTCTATTCTCTCTCTCTCTCTCTCTCTCTCTCGTGCTTGCGTGCATGCCAGAAAATGAAAAGTAGAGACAACTTCTCTAAATACAACATTGAGGTGGTTACCTGAGTAGCCTGTTCCAGTTCTAGAAGCTCTCTTCCCCATGCCACAAGAATCAGTTTTATTTACACTCTTAACCCAAAGGAATTTGAAAGTGCTCTGAATGTGCCCAGGGGCTACCTTCCCAACCACCGGTAACTAAGTCAACAGTCCCTCAAGGAAGTAATCTCCCTTATAGAAATCTACAAGCCCCACCTGTATTCCGAGAAACATGTGATTTCTATCTCCTAAGAAGAAACAATGGCAATATGGACAACATTTTCTAAAGTGGTTTCCTTATCACTGTAAAGGAATCTCAAAAAGCCAATCTATAACCGGGAGCCTGGTTGTAAATCTCTCCAGGTCCACCTGTGTGAAAACAGGTGCCTGAATGAAAGACCAGAAGTTTAACGACTCCCTTTCTCCTGGATGTGAAATCCCATGGCTGCTGTTGAACAGGATTTATAGACATTGAGTCAATTAAGGGGAATTATATGCAGCACCTAGAACAGGGCAAGTTCATTCAGACAGGAAGCAGAATGGTGGTTACCAGGGGCTGGGGAAGGGGCAGATGTGGAGTTGTTTTGGGGACCGAGTTTCAGCTTGGGAAGATGCAGATGTTCTGGAAATGAATAGTGAGTTGGAGTACAACTGTGGGAATGTACTTAATGCCACAGAACTTCAGGCTTAAAAATGGTGAAAATAGTAAATTTTATGTTATGTGTATTGTATCACAGTTTTATTTCATCTTTTCTAAAGATTTTATTTATTTATTTGAGAGAAAAAGAGAGAGAGCATAAGCAGGGGGAGCAGCAGAGGGAGAGGGAGAAGCAGACTCCCCACTGAGCAGGGAGCCCAATGCAGGACTCAATCCCAGGACCCTGGAATCGTGACCTGAGCTGAAGGCAGCTGTTTAACCTACTGAGCCACCCTGGCGCCCACTTTTTAAAAAGGAGTAAGGGAAATTTGTTTCAAAACCTAGAATCTAGACTCTTCTCCTAATAACAGTGACTGGGGCAACTGCAACCTTTTTATGACAGACTAGTTTTTAGTAAACTATTTTTAAAATATCATAAATGAAGGGGAGACAGACAGTAAGGCTTCCAAAGAGCATACTATGAAGAAAAGTCAAACTTTCTCTAGGAGCCGTCATAGGAGTAGTTCAAGTGCACTATCGGTTCCTGGACCACTCGAGGAACCACTCAGCGGGCCAGATGGTCATTCAGCAATCTCATAGAAGAGCACTGAGGCTTGAAGCCAATTTTTACCCCTTTAAGGAAGCTAAGACTTCAAAGCTGCATTTCAGTACCTGGAATAGGCAAATTCATAGAGACAGAAATAGAATAGAAATTTTCAAAGCCTGGAGAGAGGGGGGATGGGAAGTTCTTGTTTAGTAGGTATAGAGTTTCTATTTAGGATAATGAGAAAATTCTAGAAATAGTGGTGATGGTTATGTAACATGGTGAATGTACTCAATGCCGCTGAATCGTGCATTCTAAAATGGTTCTATCGAATGGTACGTACATTTTCCCACAATTTTTTTTTTAAAAAGGTAAACCATCCTAGCCCCTCGAAATAACAGTGAAATGAAAATCCTTTCCAAGAAAGAGAGAGTGCGTCCTAAGGAAAAAGACTAATAAAGAATTGGTAGTTGGTAGACAATAGGAGGAAAGAAATCTGCGTTTCACAAGAGGACTCCTCTGAGCATGAGACAGCACTTAGCCCGTCTACTCTGCAGACACCTACCAAGGCCCTCGTCATACATATATTTATACAGCAAGGCCCTGTTCAGCCAAAAGTTTTCCAAGCAGCCCAGTCCGTCTTTCTCTGTCCTCCTGTCCCCTTCCTCCCCCTCCCAGACTATTCAGAGCCCTACCCAGTCATTTTCTTTCTTTTAAATTGGCAACCGCCCACGTTGGATAAACAAGATACACAGGACGTAGGGGGTGGTGAGGCGGAAGCACATTTCAGAGCCAGGAAAACAAACAGCCAATGAAGCAGAAGAAACCACAATTTGACTTAGACAAGTTCAGCTCTGGAAAGAAGTGTCAGACGAGTCAATTATTTCCAGATCCCTACAGGCCAGGGACAGAGAGAGCCAACCATACCATTTGTCGGAGTGAGTTCCTATGGGGTGGAGTCCAAGTCAAAGGAATGGACGGAGAGAAACAAGAAGGGGAGTTAAGGTCCCTTTTCATTAAGTTGTCATGAAGAAAGCCAAGTCTGTAATAAAGCTTGTTGGGTACGGATTAGAAGCTGTGGGTTTGGGCAGGGGAGGAAAAAGGATAAAATAGCAGTCGTGATATGACACCTTCTCGCCCTGACTCTCACTGGGGCAGAGGAGGAGGATGTGGACCATACACCATGCACAGGCCACAAAGCCACACGGCCACACACAGAGAGGTTCCCATGAGCATCTCAGGAAGGGGAGCAGAGAGATCCCCAGGCAGGTGAACAGGCATTCTTAGCCATTGGGAGATACACCAGGACTGACCTTGACCTTCCACGAGCTCTTCACGGAGCCATGAGCACAAAGGCAACTAGAGCCCTGGGGGCGGGGGGGGGGGGGTGTGTGTGGCGGGGGTAATCAGTTGTGGTTTACTGTAGATAGAGTTGAGTAGGGTCCTGCTTCTCAGATTAACAGAGCTGCATAAGGAACTAGACAAATTGTTCTTTAAATCTAACTTGCCCTTTAGGCAGGTAGCAATATAAACATACAGTTCTATTGTGTGGACCCAAATGTGGGCAGCACCTTCAGGCAATACTATTTTTAACATAGGCCAACTTTGCTGATCTGAAGTCCGCTGCCTGCTGGTCAGTGCCTTTGAAACGTCGACTGTGCAGAATGCTGTGAACAGCGGTGCAGGAAAGGTGACCAGAGAAAGAGAACACAGATCATGCAAAATCGGACCATGTGGATACACTCGCAGAATATCAGTTATGACAAAAGATAATCCACGAAAGGGACACCTAGGTACTCAGTGACCAGGGATGACATTTAGGTGGAAAACAATCGTGGGACTTTTCCAGGAGAACCAGGCTTGCTGCTAAAATTGTGAACTTATATTATTTAAGCAGAGACGCCAAGGTTAACCGCAGTTGATCTGAAACAAGCATATATTTGTTCCTTCAGAACAAAGGAACAACAAAGCCCTCTGCAGATCCGTCACATTTTCTTCCTTCTGGACTTTGATCCTTTTGTAGCCAAACTCTGTTTATGGCTTATACTAAGGAATGATGACTGACTGTATTTAAATGAAGTAGTTTATTTCTGCTACGTGCCTTACGTATTATCTAATGAACAGAAATCAGCCCAACCACCAGCCCCACGCCAACACACACACATGCTCTAATTCTTTGGGTACAGTTTTTGGATATGAAAATGACCTCACTTGCAGGGCACCCATCATGATGAATTTTCCTTTTTTGACGTCTGCTTTGCATCTCCTTTAAGTGGGAAGTTGGACTGGATAATCTCCAAAGCCCTTTTCAACCTCAGCATCCCCTGGGTCTATGCAGCAGGTGGGATCGTGGGTTATGAAATGGGGAGCTCTGACAAAGAGTGGAGAGGCCAGGCCACCCAAACCCAGACCCAATGCCACCACTGGTGTGCCTGGGAGAACCCCACTCACAAAGTCACGGCCATCCCTGTGGTCAGTGGGAGTGCCAGCGGCGCAGTTCGGGCATGTCTGGGGTTTTCTCAATTGTCTATAAAATGTTTTGCAAACAGGACTTCAGGACACATTCCTACCACCATCCACCATCCCCCTTCTGATCAAACTGTTGCCCCTAAGGCCCTCCCGGAGAGAGATTCTGTAGCGGCCACCATCTGTGTGCTGGTTTCTCAGCTGTGAACCTGGAATAATAACATTGACCTATCGCCCCATAGTGGTGTGGGGATTGACTAATAAGCCCCATAAAACGCCTTGCAAACTGGACAATAGAACTCTTGGTCTATGCGTCTGGAGGAATTCACACCATCCCCTGGGCCTGACCCGAGGGTGATGCCGAAGCTCTTGTCACTCTCTGCTGGTGTTTTGTCACACTTGGACAAAGGGCTCTGGACTCAAAGGGCAGCTCAAACCACACACCCAGTATCTTGCTCAGAGGAATTCCTGCGAACCCGCTTAGCACTGATGATTGCCAAATGCTCTGAATCACTTCCTTTCCTCCCCCAGACTGGCTTTTTCTTGATTTCTGCTCCTGGATGAAATGGGTGTGCATGGAGGTGTGGGAGAAGGCCGTGCCTGTGGCCCTAGGCTTGCACTTCCAGGTGACTTGGTGGTTCTAATGCTTCAATGGGGACCCCAACAGGGATTCCTTGAAAAGCTTCCTCCTCCTTATCCCTCTTTCCTAATCCTGGTTCAGATTTCACTTTGATATTCAACAGCTTGAGGGCTGCCTCTGCCTGGCTTGCACATCCACCCAGATGAAGCTGAGGACACCAGCGTGGCCCAGGGCCCTCCACAGACAAAATCAGGCAGGGCTGTGCTGGGATTAAAAGCTGCTATGGTTTCTGTGAAAACAGCTCCGTGCAAACATCTGGGCCTTCCGCAGATGGTTTACTAAACCTTACATTTCATTGCCAATGAGCTCTTTGCAAAATCCCTTTAAAGTATATCAGATGTGACAGGTTTCCAGAAGCTGGGATTCTGGGTTTAATGTGCTGACATTCAGAAGAGCCAACAGCATTCCTGATCATTCACAAAGCTCCTTTCAAGTGACTTTGGGATGCAGTTATTGAGAAGGCTGGACTTTTCTTTAAATCAGATAAAATAATAATAACAACAACAATTATAAAATGGAATAAGTGAATTGGATGAGGAAAACATGAATGTTATTTAAAATGGTAATTTAGGGTGCCTGGATGGTTCAGTTGGTTAAACGTCTGCCTTTGGCTTAGGTCATGATCCTAGTTTCCGGGGATCAAGCCTATGTCAGGCTCCCTGCTCAGCAGGAAGCCTGCTTCTCCCTCTGCCTGCCGTTCCCCTTAGCTGTGCTGTCTCTCTTTCTTCCCCTCTCTGTCAAATAAATATATAAAAATCTTTAAAAATAAATGCATACAAATAAAAAACAAAATGGTAATTTAACTTTTAATTTAGATCAAAGAAAAGCAGCAAAGGCAATTAAATGAGGGCATTCATTGTTATTTCTCTAGGACACCAGGGTCACAACTTGTACTATGAACCTATTTTGTGCCTAATCTATTTTATGCAAGTTGACTTGCACTCTGAATGAATGAAATGCAAACTAGATAAAACACTAAATAGATATTTATTGTAATTAATATCCAAACCTCCCAAATCCTCCCGGGTTTCCACTTCCTTCCATTCTATATCCACTGAATACCCAATGTTTGCCATCATGACAGCCCCTGGAAATACCATAAAGAACATCCATGGGTTATATCACAAAGGAGCTAACAGTTTATTAAAAGCAATCTCTGTGCAGTAATGATTGTTCACAAATGTAAGTCCTCATTCTCTAAATTGTTTAGAGCATTACACTAAATATAAATGTCTCTCTACAGATAACTAAGCTTAAAAAACAGAATGATATAATCATTTTTTTTAAATTTAAGTCTTCTGATAATTTACCATGAGAAAGGTACACTCTTCAAATCCAGAAATGGTCAAGAATATTGCCTATCTGTCCATTTTCTCCTTTAGTCCCTATTGGGACTCACAGACCATGGAAAGAATTTTGATTAAAGAGCCAGCAAAGCTCATTAACTACTTAGTGGGCAAATTCATGACCTTGGCCACATTAGCATGGCATGCAATCTAACTAGTAAATATAAAGAAGCAATGCTACTTACTGGGATCATTTGCCCAACACCATACAACTAAGAAATAATGGGCTGAACACAGTCATATGCATTATGGAAGGAGTATACATTCATCCAGCTTCTCTGGAGAGTAATTAAGCATTTTCCATTACACATTTAGGCACAACTTTGAGTCCCATAATTACACTTCTAGGAAGTTCTCCAACAAATATATGGAAGCATATTTGCAAAAACACATATACAAGGTTGTTCAAAAACAAAACAAAACTAGACATAATCTAAGTATCCATTAATAAAAGGTTGGTCAGATCAATTATGTCTCCATACAGTGGAATGCCATGCAACCGTTTTAAATGAATATAATAGATCCAGATATAATTATGTAGCTCAGTTTCCATGACACTCTTTCAAGTGAAAAAAACAAAAACAAGGTACAGATCATATTGAATAACATGGTACTATTTGAGGTGTTTAAAGGGGGATTAAAAGGAATTTATGAAGAGCTTAAATACATAATAAACAAGCATACATGTATGTATATGTATAAAATGCATATGCATACATGATTGAATTTACATAGAAAGACACAAAGTGGTTGCTTTGAACTTAGGTCAGGAATTAAAAAACCAACGCTTCTCTATATGCCTTTGCTATGGTAATACTTGAATTTTTTTTCAGATTTTAAAATAATTAAAAAGAAAAAAAAATGACCTGGAAAGATCATCCACAAGTCCTCTCAATTCAATGGCTTCTTGTGTTCATCCAGACTTAGCACGTTCAGCAGTATTTAAGTACCTGGAGAAAACTCCAAACTATCTGAAGGCAGGGACTATTTGCTCATCATCTTGACATTCCCTGGGCAAGTTAACTTTTGTAAATCTGTTGCCTTGATGGTGTATGGAGATACATTGGTAGCCAGCATTTATCACGTGATGACCATGGGTCCCGTGCTTTTAACATGGGTCGTATCATCTCATCTCAAAACAGTCGTGTCTGATAAACATTATTGCTATTCCCATTTGGTAGATTAGAAGAGAGACAAATCACTAAAGTAGTTAAGTGGAGGGCCTGGGGTTTGTCCGTTCCCAGAGTCCATGTACTTATAGGGTTGTTAAGAAGTGAGAACGTGTAGGGAAAATACTTGGCAAGGTCTGGCTCTTCAGGAAGTGCATAGGAAATGTTAGATATTATCACTAACGTTGTTTCTTCCCTGCCAGGAAACTTTTCCAGCCATTAAAAACATGCACCCAATTGGACTGAAACAAGGTTGCTTTGTGCTGAAAGCGCTGTGGCCAGCCATCTTAGCAAGGGCACAGTCACAAGCCAGGCACAGCCAGCACTGGGGCTCGAACATGTGGAAGCAGCTCACATCTCTTCAGCTGGGAGTGGACTGCCATGGGAAGCCATTAGGGAAAGTACTGGATGCGGGTCATATCCCCTTGGGATATGAGGGTTTGACTGCTATTAATAACAGATGTGGCCAACCAATTACAGAGTGGAGATGGGCAATCACGTCTTGCATTTTGAAGGCTTAATCTGATCACCTCTGGGGTCAAGGAATTACACAGTTATCATAATGGTTAAAGTCTGTTTGTGCCACCACTTAGGGACCAAAGTTCAAGCCTTGGAGGTCCAAAGTGGAGTTTATCATGCATGTGTGTGCATGAACGTGTGTGTATCCTTATGTGTGACTTATTTTTTGTGCACATATAAGCTGCTTCACAGCTCGGCCCTGTCACCCCAGCTCCCTCTTGAGTTTACCTGGTAGATGTTTCTCTTGGGAAAACGGGAAGCCAAGAGGCCTCGATACTGCCTTCAGTTCTGCTACTATTTACTTTGTGATTCCTAGGCTTTAGCTCATTTGTGAAATGAGGGCAGTCTCCCAATGTTTACGTCTTGGTCTCCTCCACACAACTGTGAGCTCCCTGAAGGCAGAAGCTCTTGTATCAATCACTGAATTCTCAGCGTCGAAAATAGTGCCTGGCATACAGTAGACACTCAATAAACACTGAACAAATGACTCTCTGGGTTTCCTTCCAGTGATGATGTGGCATGATTCCGTGAAACCATAATCTAGTGCATTGAACAGATTCCAACGCGTGCAGCAGATAACGTTGGCTGTCAGCTCTCTTATTTTTCCTCTGCCTACTGTTGAGACACCTTCGTGAACATTTGCACCAGAATATAACACCTATAAAAGGAGATGATGTTGAGATCTGCCAAATTTTTCTCTTCTCTGGCAGTCCTGGAAATGATTTGGATGAAGAAGAAATTGGAAGTATTGATTTGGAGGGTTGGTGATCTGCTGGCTTTATTTATTGGTGTGTCTGCCAATGACCCCCATCCATAACTGAGACACTCCACAACACTCATCACCAAGGCCTCTAGACTCAGTCCCCCTTGGTGAGAAAAGACCACAACGTCCGAAGGCTTCAGATGACATGACACTCAGTCTAGATTTGGAAGGGGAAATGATCAAGCAAGACCTGGTTTTTGGTCTGTTTTCGTGTACATGAGTCGGGGTTCTTGGACGTCAACACCACAAACTCTGGTCACTGGAAGCAGAAAAGGAGTTTAAGAATTTCAGGCACCACAAAGTAAGTGGGCTCTGCCACCTCTCCATCACCATCCCTACCACTCCCCTGCACCCACCGCTGAATACTGCTTGCCTCTGGAGTAACCCAGCACAAGCGGGAACATCACTTTGTCCTTTTGTTTTTGTACTACTTGTTCAAAATTCAAAGTTCCAAAGGGAGAAGATGATTGACCAAGCTGGGCCACACGCCCAAGCCAAGTCCAGGCATACCTCAGAGATCCCACACATTCAGTTCCAGACCACACAATAGAATATCACAACAAAGCAAGTCAAATAAACTTTTTTTTTCCCCAGTGCATATGAAAGTTACACGATATTGTAGTCCATGAAGTATGCCACAGCATTCCATCTTAAAAAAAAAAAAATGTACAGAACTTACTTTAAAAATACTTTATGGGGAAAAAATGTTAACCATCATGTGAGTTTTCAGTGAGCTTTATGCAATGATTACAGAAAACTGTAACAGATAAAATAATGGAAAAGTCTGAGTATTACAAAAATTGCCAAGTTGCAACCCAGAGACATGAAATAAGCAAACACCGTTAGAAAAAAGGCACCCACAGACTCACTCGATGCAGGGTGCCCACAAACCTTCAATTTGTAAGAAACATAGTATCTGCAACACACAATAAAACAAGGTATGCCATATCTGTCCCACTGGGCTCCCACCGTGGAGAGGAAGGTCCTAACTCAAACAGTGGGGGAGTCCCCCAAATAGAAAATGCATGCTGCACGCTGGTCAGCCACAGAAAATTGAGAGGGGTCTAGTATGTCACAACTCAATTGTGTAGCATCCGTACATTTTGATAATCCGTCATTTGTAAAGATGAGTAAAACCCAGAATCTGCAGTCACACACCCAGTACCCTCAGTGGGGCAGACTCATGACGAATGGAGGTAGGGCTTGTTAGGATTCTTGCTCTAAAGGTTGAAAAAATGACCAGCCAAGATTAAATTTTAATCATTTAGCAGCTTCCTGCTACTTTACCCAGGGCAATTTTAGAGGTTGTGGTTGAGTGTGCTACCAGTATGTTACAAAACTCCTACTCCCTACACAAATAAACCCAAGGGAACTTACGACTCTGGATGGAGTTTCCATTCCTCTCCTAGCTCCTCCCACCTCCACAAAGCAAGATGGCCCCAGGCCCCGCTCCTTCTTAGCCCTGTGGTTACTCTGGAACTCCCTAGGGACATGGCTTCTGACCTTGGCCCCAGCTTCCCTGCAGAAGGGCCTCTGGGATAAGTCTGCTCAACAGGCGGAAGACTGAGTAGACAAAGGGACAGAATCCAAGGTGGAAGGGAAAACCTCTCTTAGCAAATAAAGCTGATGCTCAAGACAATAAACAGGACCAAGATCTGTGTTTTGGAAAAGAAGAAATACATTATAAGTAGATGTGATGACATTGTCAATAAAGTAACAGAGCAGAGTAAGGCGCAGCAAAGTTTGTGATGTATGATTCTGTTTGCTTTTCAAAAGGAACTATACCGGTGGGTATGTGCATGAATAAAAAATACTGGAAGGGTAACCTAGGCCCCATGGGAATCAGTGAGAAAAGCAGAGAAAAACCTTTCGGTTTCACTGTATGTCCTCTTTCTGTTTGCATGTCAACTGTGAGTACACAGGCTATGTATAATTGAAATGAACAAATTTAAAATGATGTAAAAAAGCAAAGCTTAACAAAAGAAAGGAGTAAAAATCAGTCACGATCAAGCTGGAATCAGGGGTCAAGAAAGACTTTTTTTCCCCCCAAACAGGGTGCTCCCCTGAGCCTGTGGGAAGGCAGGTTTCTCTCTGCTAAGAACACATTTCTGCTGACAGGCCTAAAGGGACAATCAAGTCTGGATCTTTTTCTTGCTGTTCCTCAGAGCCGGACCTCTACTCAAATCGGGCAGGAACCTACCTTCTATCTCCTCCCCAGGCGTCTGGGCAAGACCAGAGACAGGTGACTCAGGGAGGCGCACTTTCTGGGCCTCACACCAAGGCAAGGCTCAGTACATGTCCACAAGGAAGGGAGGGCCTTCTCTCTTCTCCCCACTGAAAGAGTCCATCGTTACTAAAAACACAAATCTCTTTAATCA